>NW_026652281.1:84922105-85032478 GCF_009828535.3 Hylobates moloch
TCTGTGTTTCCCAGTGCAGTCCAACTCACGGTGCCAGAATTAATGTATTTATTTTCCGTCTGCTTGCTGTAGTTGAAAACTTGTGATTTTATTTATTTTTGTTTGGAGATTTTCAGTTTGAAAAATAGATATTCTCATGATGGAGGTTTTCCACGATTATATACCAAGGTGAGTCTACTTGATGCAAGTAAAGCATACTTTGACATATAGTGCATATATTCGCACTGTATTTTGTGTTTATTACCACATTTTAAAAAATCACTTCATGAAAAATGTCAGAGTTAGATACACCAATGTTAAATTTCTCATCACCTGTCCATAGGCACTGTAAAATGCATTCTAGAATGCAAAATTCCCAGCCACTTCTCTTTGGAACTTTCTGTAGAGTCGGGTAGCATCCTGGGATTTTCAGATGGCACAAGTGTGTTATGAGCTGGTCCTTGGCTTCCTGCTGAAGTTGGAATCCGGCAGATTGCTTAGGGTTGGTTTCAGCTTCTCCCTTTTTTCATGGTTATCAGTAACCTTTCCTGGGCCCCCACGGTGACTGAGAACTTATCTAGAATCATAGGCAGGCCTGGGAATGGCCCTTGAGCCTTTGTGCTGTCCATGATGGTTCCATGCCGCTGATCTGCTGGGACACATTCTGCAGAGGGATGGGCTGGCATGAGCTGTCCGTGTCTTTCTGAAAATTACAGAGATTTCTGGTGTCTGAAGCCACATAGAAATATCTGTGGAGTCTCAGTTAGGCCTGGGACGCCATTCACAGTCTCCTGTTCTTCCACTTAATGGCAGCAAGAGTGATTCCTCTGTTTCCTAATTGACTTCGAAATAATTTTGGTGATTTTGTTGTGTCAAAGAGCACTCCTCTTTCTGTGGCATCCAGTTCACCTGTAAGGTTTTTTGGGATTTTGTGGAAACTCTTGCATTTTTCCAGAGCCTCACTTCATCCTGGATGCTCTCAGGCATGCACAAGCTGGTCCCTGCCTTGGTGGCGTCTTGGAACATTTCAGGAGGCCCCTTAGGTCCAGGAGGCACTAGGAGGTCCATCAGGAATTGAGAGGGCATGCCTCTGCCCATCTGTAGCTGGAACTTCTATTCACCTTCAGAATGCAGATTCTCCCTGAACTAATAAATTATCTTCATCTTGGTGTAAGTAGCAACAATATAATAATTCATATTAACTCTATTAATAAAAACAACTGAATATCATCAATGAAGATAATAATGACAATGTTAATTATTATAATATTAATAGTAAAAATAAAACAAAGGCATTAGAGATTAGAGATTCCCCTAAGTGAAGGACAATGTACAGACATAGGGACACATGAGTTGTTTGGACTCAGTGGTAAATTAATTGTGTTCCTCAAAGGCAAAGGACAAGCAGCATAAGGAAAACACAAAGTTCATGGATGACCACATGGGCTACCTTGGAACTCATGTGGAAATACTGCAGGCAAATTGTGCCCGGTATGCGGACTGCCCCCCAGCCAGCCCCAACCCACCTTCATGAGGTAGGACAGCAGGATAATTGGGAAGGGGTCCATGCAAGGGATGCAAGTCTCGTGTCACACCTGATTCAAAGAAGCACTGCTTCCGACAGATGTTTATCTCCTAACACTGTGTCACCTCTAACTGCCTGGCTGCATGTCTGCCATCTGTTCTTCTTAGGTCGCAGGAGGGACAGACATTGCCGTCCACATATCTGCATACGGAGCCATTGGAGGCCATACCCTTGTTGCGTCCTCTTTGGAAAGGGGCAACATACACGGCAGATGCCATTCTCCATCTCTTTGGAAAACTTTGTCAGCACATTTAAGGTTTTCTTCAGCTGCAGAAAACCACCTGCTTCAAAGTCTCATCCTCCACAAGTGGCAAGCACACAATTATTAATGGAGGCAAGGGGTGCATAGGCTTTGCCACATGATTCAGTTGGGACAAATAGGGGAGTCCTTCTTAGCTCTACAGCTCTGTCCATGCGGCCAGCTGACAATGTCAGGCTGCATTGCCATTAGAGTTGTCCCTTTGCACATAAGGCTTCCCTCCAATCCTTTCCACAGATGTGGATCCTGACATCACTTCCTAATAAACATCCTGCACACTAAACTTTGTCTATATCCAGTTCCCTGGGAACTAAACCTGTGACAAAAGTGAAAAGTTTCTAGGGAAGACAGGGTTTCCTTATCAGACAGGAATCAAATTCTGCTGAGCTAGAAAATAAGGTAAAGTCTGATGCCATCTCATGATTTTTTTTATTAGGATATTACCACTGCCAGCAAGAATTATGTGCATCAATTCGTGGGGACAAACATCATATTGAAGTGGGATGAGGTTGTTGTGAGTTGAGGAGAAATGCTGATGAATGGACTTTACCCTCAACTTGGATTCAGGAGAGGACATAAAAACAACTGGAAATAAAAGGTGTCTGAAAACATTTTTCTGGTTTTTCAAAAATTCAAATTTCAGGTTGGGGGACACTGTATGTTTAAATTCTAAAAGGATGTAGCATACTGAGAAGAAATAACTATAGATAAAGTGTCCATTTTATGAATAATACAATTTATGGTATGACAGGAGATCAAGGGACATTACACAAATTTGGAGTTAAAGAAATTAACAGACATTCTCGATAATTCCTCAGCTATTATGGCAGAGATGCTGGGACAATGGATGTCTGTGTAGCAGTACTATTTTTTTGTTTGTTTTTGGAGATGGAGTCTCAATCTGTAACCAGGCTGTGCTTCAATGGCGCAATCTCGGCTCACTGCTACCTCTGCCTCCCGGGTTCAAGCAATCCTCCTGCCTTGGCCTCCCGAGTAGCTGGGACTACAGGCACACACTGCCACACTCAACTAATTTTTGTATTTTTAGTACAGATGGGGATTCATCATGTTGGCTAGGATGGTCTCAGTTTCCTGATCTCATGATCTGCCTGCCTTGGCCTCCCAAAGGGTTGGGATTACAGGTGTGAGCCACCACAGTTGGCCCATGTAGCAGTGCTTTTGAACTTAATGGCTCAAAGCATCCACCTCCAAACTTACGTATTATATCTGCACAAGAGTACAAACCATGTGATGAATTTTGAAGGGAAGACAAGCCTGTGGGAATTCAACAGCCATGACAACATTTTGAACTTATTTTTATTAAACATGTAAGAAGTAAGTGAAGTTCAAGACCTAACATAATTGCCAGGAATTATTTGAGGAATTATCAAGATGACCTTAGACACTATAAAATCCTTACAATGCCTTCTGCTGGAGTTTCCTCCTAGAACCAGTGATTTTAAGCCAGAAGCAAATGTCTCTGCAGGCATAAGAATTCAACCCAAATGCACTATTCAATTTTGAATGAGATGACAATAAAATTATGTGCTGTATAGCAACAACTTTTTTTTTTCTTTCAGACAGAATCTTTCTCTGTTGCCTAGGCTGGCGTGCAGTGGGGCACTCTTGGCTCACTGCAATCTCTGCCTCCTGGGTTCAGGTGATTTTCCCACCTTTTTCACAACGTATCCTTATCCTCAAACTCCTTCTCCTAAGTAGCTGGGATTATAGCCATGTGTCACCATGTCTGGCTGATTTTTGTATCAGCAAAATTATTTCTGGGGTGGAGAGTTAGTGACCTTTTTTCTCCCACACCCAAAATCATGTTCTCCAAATGATCTGTCAATAGAAATAACTGATACCTATATTTGCTAACCTACCTTTTTCTTTCTTTAAATTCAGAACTAGAGTGCAGAAAAGTGATATTAAGAAGGTTCTCTTAATTTTCAGCACAAGTGATGGGCTAGGCACTAGCTACAGATACACACAAATATACCCACAATAGTTTTGCCTTATTGCCTTCTATGTTCTAATAATGCACCAAAAGAAAGTTATAGATTAGCTTTTTATTTTTTTGAGATGGAGCTTAATTCTATCACCCAGGATGGAATGCAGAGGTGGGATCTTGGCTCACCGCAACTTCTGCCTCCTGGGTTCAAGTGATTCTCCTGCCTCAGCCTCCTGAGTAGCTGGGATTACAGGCACGTGCCACCATGCCCAGAAAATTTTTGTATTTTTTGGAAAGACAGCTTTCATCATGTTGGCCAGGCAGGTCTCAAATCCCTGGCCTCAAGTGATCCACCTATCTTGGCCTTCCAATCTGCTGGGATTACAGGCATGAGCCATAGTGCCCAGCCAAAAAGAATAGCTTTAAATAGAAAGTATGAAACCAAAAGAAACATATGCTCATCAATTTTATACTGTATTTGGCCAGGTGCAGAAGATCGACTTGTAGTAATGTAAGGGAATAAGGTCAATTCATATCTAATTGTTTGGACAAGTCACCAGAAATCAAAAGTTGCAGGAGTTGTATCTTTTGAGGTGGGCTGCACAGGCAAGCAGCAAGTTGCTGTCTCTCCAAAGTCCTAAACTGTTCTATTTCTCCTACTGTGGAAAAATGAGTCTTCTACTTGATTTCAGTTTATATAGGAAAATGCTTAATAAAACTAATAAGGGCTACATTCCAGGACACAGCCAGACCACACATACACTGAACCTTGATTCTAGAGACACATCTTGTTCAATGTAGTTGGATTTTCAAGACAACAAAAATATAACTCTGACACAATATTGGAGATCCAAAAGGAAAGGACATTTTGGGTTGAAATTTTTTCTTCTAAAAATGTGTCCTTGAGTTCTATTAACAATAGCTGAAGCCTGGGAACAACTCAAATATCTATTGAGAGGAAATTGATAAATTATATGCATATTATAGAGTAGTATTTAGCAATAAAGGGGAATAATAAACTCTATTAATCAACATCATGATCATGGATCAATATAATCTTTCTAACCCCGAGTGGGGAAAGCTAAGCTAAAAAGTGTCCTATAACATAAATAAATGTATACAAAATTCTAGAACAGAAAAACCTAACATAAGCTAAAAAAGTTCAGAAAAGCCAGGTGCAGGGGCTCATGCCTGTTATGCCAGCACTTTGTGAGGTGGGTGGATCGCATGAGCTCAGGAGTTCAAGACCAGCCTGGCCAACATGCTGAAGCTACCCCATCTTTACTAAAAATACAAAAATTAGCCCAGTCTGGTGTGTTACGCAGGAACAGAAAATCAAATACTACATATTCTCATGTATAAGTGAGAGCTAAACATTGGATTATACACTGTTTAGCTCTCACTCATATGGAAACAACAGACACTGGAGATTCTCAGAGGGAGGAGGGAGGGTTGGTGCAAGGCCTGAAAAACTACCTATTGGGTATTATGTTCACTACGTGTGTGATGAGATCATTCATACTCTAAACCCCATCAGCACACAATACATCCATGTAACAAACCTGCACATGTATCCTCTGTGTCTAAAATAAAAATTAAAAACGTAAAAAATGAACAAATATATATGAGCAGTCATTTCTCAAAAAAGGAGCTACAAATGGACAACATATATATAAACAATTCTTTCCCTCTCTAGTCATCATGGGAATGCAAATGAAAACTACCAAGAAATATCACCTCACACCTGTTAG
Organism: Hylobates moloch; assembly: GCF_009828535.3. NCBI lineage: Eukaryota > Metazoa > Chordata > Mammalia > Primates > Hylobatidae > Hylobates > Hylobates moloch. The sequence goes on from NW_026652281.1 coordinate 84,927,628, forward strand.
AATAGCTGTTATCAAAAAGATGGATGATAACAAGTGTTGGTAAGGATGTGGAGAAAAGGGAACCTTTGTATACTGGTGGTGGGAATGTGAATTAGTACGGCCACCTTGGAAAATAGTATGGAGGTTTCTCAAAAAATTAACAATAAAAATACCATTTTGTTCCAGCAATTCCACTTATATTATATATAATATATATATCCATATATAGATAAATATATATATATGAAGTCATTGAAATCAGTATGTGAAAGAGATATCTGCACTCCTATGTTCCTTTCAGCAGTGTTCACAATAGTCAAATTCTATGAAGAAGACATACAGGTTGTCATTCATTCATGGACGGATGAATTAGTGTTTTTTATATATATATATATGTACAATGGAATATTATTCAGTATTATATAATAATGAAACCCTGTTATTTGTGACAACATTGATGAATGTGAAGGGCATGAAGTCATGTGAAATAAACCAAACACAGAATGACAAATACTGTATGATTTCACTTGTATTTAAAATCTCAAAAACACAAACTCAGAAGCAGAGGGTAGACTGGCCAGGAGCTGTGGTGCAGGTAAATGTGTAGGTTTGATTATAGTACAAAGTTTTAGATATGCCACATAAATAAGTTCAGGAGGTCTGATTTACAGCATAGTGCTTATAGCTATGAATATTGTATTGCATACTTAAAATATAATAGGGTGAATTTATGTTAATTATTCTTACCAATAAAAATAATAATTAGAATGAGAGGGAGAACTTTGGGAGGTGATGAATACGTTTATAATCTTGATGGTAGTGATGCTTTCACAATGTATCCTTATTCTCAAACTCACTGAGATATACACATTAAATAGGTACAGCTTTTTGAATGTAATCATGTCTCAACAAAGTGTTTTTAAGGGGGGTTGGTTAAAAAATTTAAAAAGGAAGGGTAGATGTTCCTTTGCCCTTCTCTCATGCCTGTTTTCTCCCTGGTGTCTAGAATTCAGAAATAATAGGTGGGAATTTAGCAGCCAAACTAGAGTCTTTTCTAAAATATAGCAGAGCAGAGAGCTGGAAGAGACCTGCATCCCTAATGATATTAGAAAGTATCTGTACTAGCCCTGAATGGTATAACTACAGGTTAATTTTAAGTGAAAAAGAAATCAACTTCTGCCTTGTTTAAGCAAACTTATTCAGGCATTAATTTTACAAACATGTAGAGAATGCATACTCCTTATGGGCAGAAACAATGTTGATGCCATCTGGTCCATGATGGGTGTTCAATAATGTGTGATGATGATAATAATGAAGACAATGGTGATAAATAAAAAAATAGAAAGCAGTGAAACAAAGTGGTTTAATAGCTATACATAGTTATTTTGTTGAAAGATTCTGCTGCTAATATTATTCAATATTTTTGTATGCTGGTGCAAGTAAGGAAATTTACATAGTCTAATAAAAATTATTTATCAATTTATAAAACAGTAAAAATTTCATAGAATGGGGCTAATAATCTGCATTGCAAACTAACTCTTTCAGTTGATTTTATGCACAGTAATTATTGAGAATCCCCTTATCTAGATCCAGTGGATCTGGACCTACATAGGTGCTATCAATACTTAAGGAAGAAAATTTTCCTGACTCTATCCATACCTCCAGTTAGTAATAGATCTAGAGATTTAGAACTGAAATCCAGACCTCCTGCTTCCATGTGCAGTGACCTTTCACTGTACTCTTTTGCTTCACTTGATGAAGAGGATTTGAGAAAAAATGACCACATGATTCAACTCCTCCTCAGCTCTGAGGAATATAGCCCTGTCCTGGCAAACAAGAAGCTCCCGCAGTAGTAGAGGAGGCAAATATACATTCACTAATCTAACGTACAAGGCAGTAGGCACTGTACCATAAACAAGGCACTGTGGGTGTTCAGACCAGGGGCAAAGCAGGGATTAATAGGGCTAGTAAAGTCTGGGAAGTGTTCACTAACAAAATGTCTAATCAATAACTAAACTAAATGGTTTCTCAGCATGGCCTAATTAATTGCAACTTAATATAAATGGTTGTTTGTTCATAAACCTTAATTTTTTGCCAAAATATTGGTAGTTTATGTTCCCATTTAACGAGGTTTTCTGGTCAAAACTGTGCACCCACATCATTCTCATGAACTTAGTGTCCAATAAAACATGGACTCTCAGTCATCCCATGAAGGTGATTTTGTGTGCATAGTACATCTCTGTCTGTGAATATGCCTAATGAGGTATGGAAGGACACTTATTATCCAAAGAGAGACATTCCACTGGTGCTAGAGAGCCACAGATGGAAGTTTTCTCTGCCTACTGGAAATAAAGCCAAGCTTTCTTCTTTCCTCAGCCATGAGGATTGCTGTCCTCCTCTTTATCATTCTCTTTTTTTTATGAGCCAAGCTCCACCAAATAACAAGATAAACTTTGTGTAAGACTTGGTAAGAGTAGAGTGTCTGACACCTTATGGTGCTATAATACTCAAAGCAAGAGCAAAATTGCCTATGACAAGAAAAGGGAGTCACAAAGGAAATCTAGAAGACCTGTTGGCTGAGAGACCTGCAGCCTCATAGTTCATTAGCTCTCCATAGCAACTCTCACATGAAATGAAGTCAGTGGTGTTTCAAGTGCTTGAAACCCTCTTTACTCTACCTCTAAATGTGAATTAATTAGGCAAGTTTCCTAGCAGTTACTAGACCTCAAAAGCAAAATAGTCAGGCATTATTCTACTAAATATTGGTCTCCATAACTCCTCTATTTTCTTTAGGAAAAGTTAGCCTAAGACATTTGGCATAAAGGTTATGCCAAAGCTTTGGTGGGGTCAGCCAGGAAGGATTCATGGGGGTCTCCTTGAAGATATTACAGTAATCTAAGAAATCTTCAACGTATTGCCCCGCAGTACTGTTGGTCCCTTGTACTTGACTTTTCCCCTTAAGTTGCATTCCAATTCCTAACATTATCATTCCCTCTTCCTTCTCAGCAACTAGTCTTCTAAATTAGAACTTAAACACAATGACCAGATATGACCCTGCAATGGAGCATACCCTTCTGCATTTAGCATGCAATCACGAATCACAGGTATAAGACCCCCTGAACGGACATGGCTTTGGTGATTATGTGTAGGACTTACTGCTTTTACCCAAGAAGATGATCAGGCATCCTAAGTAGATCAGAAAATTTTCTGGAGCTCTTGAATGTGTATAGGCAAGAAAGATCAAGCAACATGTTGCCTTATATGAGGCAAACTATCTTCTCATATTTTCTGTTGAATTCAGGATTTCAAGGTTGGGGAAGGAGTGGGAAAGTAGCCATGAACATGTGAGAATGCGGATGATCCTTTTACATTGTCGGAGATCGTCAAATTCTATGCTTTACATTGTTTGCTAAAAACACTTTACAAAGTTTTTAGCAGAAAATATGATGGCACACATGCCTATTCTTGGTGAACCCAGACATTTTTATCTAGTCTGTGATAGTAAATTTCAAAGGACTGCTTAGGGTTAACGAATCCTTCAAGTTATAAAGATGAAGGACAGTTTTTGAACAATTCCCATTTTGCTGTAGGAAAACTAATCTGGAAGAAGTAAAAGGGAGAGATTGAAGTGGAGAGAATGGAGGTGGAAAATGAGTTCAGTTGATCAAATATTTGTTAAGCACCCGTTGTATGTGGGGCCCTTACAAGGAAACAAGCAGACAAAGAACAAAAGCATGTGATGGCCTTGCTCCTAAGAAGCCAGAGGCCAGTCACCTGGATTGCTACATACCAGGAAGATGCCAACAAGCCCCTGCAATATGGCACTGGCATAGGATGAAGAAGAGGTTTCTTTCTATGAGATAAATAGCACACGACCAAAAAAGAAAGCCAAAAGTTACACAAGGCTCAAAAACCTAAGGCACCAACCTTTAAGAGATCTGATTGTCGGTGGTGACTTTGGAAGGAAAATTATTAGGATTATTTTAGTACTAAGAATTTTGAGTTGTCTATCCAAGATTTTTATCTGCACCTCTGCCTTAGGTAATACTGTGTGAATGTGTGTGTGTGTGTGTGTGTGCCTTTGAATGTGTTTGAAATATATTCTCTATCCCACACTCTGCATAGGTTTGTGGCTGATCTGAAACTATACTCTTAGGGATGGGGCTAAGCTACTCTATCACATTGTGAAGGGTTGATATGTAAGAGACTCTTAACATTTTACAAATTACCTTTAAAATGCTTCTTTTTTTGTGAAGGGAAGAATAAGAATTTGTAAACAAATGCAAAAATATCTTTAACTAAACAAAAGAACAGTTCGTTAGCCTTGTTATGATTAGCAGAGAGGATAGCTGCAGACACTATAAAATCACTCAGCAACAAGATTTGACAAAACCTTGAATATGGCTCTATTTTTCCTGTTTTATAGAGGAAAATATTAAGGCTCTGGGAACTGAAGTGCTTTTCCCAACAGTGGAGTAAATGTCAGAGTCAACGCTGGGTTTTACATCCCGGCTTTCCCTATACATCTTACCCTATAGTTCTGTTGTGCTGTTCCTTTGTGTGACACCGTAAAGCCTGGTTAAAGGTGATACCATATCAAATTGTATTAATTCAGTGGCACACAACACCAGGGAATTGATTTATAAGATTATTATCCTTGTGGCATTACTGAAGACCCAACTGATTAGTAGTTATCAAGTAGTCATCCTGGCTAAATATATGGGTTTGATTTTTAATTTTGAAAATGAAAAATATTTTAAAATATATGTCTTACATCCATATCCCCAGGAAATTCTAATCAAGTTTTAAAACTTCCAAATTTAGATAAACTAACGTTTTTTTTGTTTTAATTTTCACTCAATGAAAATGCAAGAAACTAATTGGATAGAACAGCACAGCAGAAGTATTACTTATAGCCAAAAATGGGATACAACAAGACTGAAGAAGAAAATGCAAGACGGTGCTTAAAAAAGCAGTCTAATGAAAAGTGGGGTCTCCTCTGGGTGTCCTTAGGTAGACATTGCAGCAGCACTGTAAAGTTTTTCTGGAAGGCTTGGGAAGAGAGGAGGAAACAGAGAAGGGCCAAGAGGAGAAAACAGAATGAGGCTCAGAATACCAAGCCTTAGTTCTGTCCCTATCACCTTCCTCACTAGATCACTGGGTGATCTTGGGCAAGTTTCTTCCTTTCCCTCAGCTCATTTCCTTATCTGTAATGTAAGTGACTAGACAAGATAGCCTATGATGTTCATTGTAACTCTAACTTTTCTTCCCAAAGCAAATAGCTGGAAAAGACACTGTGCTCACAATATGCAACAAATAAAAACAAAAGATTTTTAAAAACCCCTAGTGTAACTTGAATTCTTACAAATAAGCAATGATACATCATAATTTTACAAAGCCCTTTTGTGATTTCGTTTTTAAAATCATGTCGTTTTGTTTTACTTCATAACAAGATAATGGGAGATAAGGTGTTAAATGGGTTCATGAAGGAATGTATGTAAAAGACACAATAATTCAAAATAGGTAATTGTTATATTAGTAGTTCCCTTTAATGGGGGGGAGCAGATAAAAGAACGTTAGGAAAAGCTTCATAAAGTGGATTACACAGAATGTGCTTTAAAAGAGTTTGGTGTTTTATTGAGTGGGGAAAGAACAATATTGGGAGTTATTGTTCAAGGGTTAAAGCTATACAAAATGAGTCAATTACAGAGATAGGCTCCAAAACATAGTACCTATAGTTAACAATGAAGTATTTTGTATTTAACAATTTGTTAAGAGGGTCGATCTTAGGGGTTCTGACAACAACAACAAAAACAATAACAAAGGGACGTAGGAAACATTTGGAGGTGATGGATATATTATTACCTGGATATTGGTTGTGGTAACAAGAGTAATATATATGTGCAAACTTGCCAAACTATATCTATTAATTATGTACTGTTTGTGTATAACAATTTTACTTCAGTTCCTACTATATTGCCTGGTAAACAATAGATGTATAAAGTAAGATCAATGATTATTGCATGTGCGTGTCGAAAATAATGAAGAAAGCAGGTGACGATAAAGACATCCTGAATCTTTGGGAAATAAATAGCATTCACCTGCTTTCTCATCCGTTGAGATATCACCACATTTATGTATTTGTGTGTCCCTGGAAGTTTCCTGTGGGAGATTCAGTTATTCTCTTTTCTTCAGGCTCTGCTAACCAAGGACAAATCACAGACTCAGAGAGCTTCATAAAAAGGCCCAGACACACAATGCCCAGAGACTCCAGGCCCAACCCACATTGATGCCGGCCCTTCAGCCATGAGACTCCATTTGCTTCTCCTTATTCTCCTTCTTTTTTCAATTATCTTATCCCCAGGTAATTTGGTAGCTGATTACTATAAGGTTCTGCAGATTAGCAGGCTATATCCCTGGCCAGACAAGATCCTAAAATCAGTCCTGTGGGTTCAAGAACCTAATATTTACAGCTTCACTAGGATTATAATAGGGAAAAATAGAAAGAGACTCATTTAGAAGTAGCTCCTGTTGATAAGATTCCATCCATGTCTTTTGACCTAGTGAGTGGATATAATAATGGATGCTGCTGAAATTCAATCCTGTCAGATCAAACGGCCTACATATAAATTTCGATGCCCCACCAAGGCATCTCAAGATACAAAGTAAGGATACAACAGAATGTGATCTCAATGAGATGCCTTTGTGGGACACGGAAATTTATATGCAGCAACTTAGATCTGACAGGATTGAATTTCTGTGGCATCTATTATTATATACACTCACTAGGTCAAAAGAGAGGGATGGAATCCTATCAATAGGAGCTACTGCTAAATGAGTGTTGACAAATCTGAAAGATTTTTTCAAAGAGACAAACGGAAAAATTGTAATCCTAGAATAAGCGAAAATTTTATGGGAGACTTTTCAAAATAAATTATGTTTTGTGTGGTTATGAATAAAAAATGATTTGCAAAGTGAAACTGAAGACTAGAAAGCAGAGTTAAACGAACTTCAGACAAGTGAATTAATAAGGAGGAAATGCACCAAGAAGTGCTGCTCATGGTATATTACAGGTAACCACACAGAAATGGGTAACACAACTTTCAATACAAAAATGGCTAAAATGTAATGGGCTAAGCATGCATTTTGGGGGCTTTTGGAAAAAAAACAGCATAATAAACCTAAAGAAGATAAAGGGAAAATTATAAATACAAAATATAAATTAATGAAACTAATGAGAAAAAACTAGTATTTTAAAAAATGTTTTTCAAAAAGTCTAATAAACTTTGTAATAATCTGGCAATACTGAACAAGAGAAAATTAGAACATGTTTAAAATAACTATTGCAGGAATGAAAGGTTAATATCAAAACAGATGATTCAGAGATTCAAATAATTTTTAAATTTGTATATTATATTCCCTCTTCACTGTGTACTTGGGGATTTTCCTGTTGCAGTTCACTATGTCATGACTGTGTCATCATTTTTTATGCTAGTAAATTATTACCATCAGCATACAAATATGCTGTTGTTTTTCTGATCTAAGAAAAAGAATGTCCTTGCTTTTCTTCTGATGCCAGCTGTCATCCCATTTTTTGCTCTATTTTTATTTTTATTTTTTTTTATTATACTTCAGGGTTTTAGGGTACATGTACACAATGTGCAGGTTTGTTACATATGTATCCATGTGCCATGTTGATTTCCTGCACCCATAAACTCGTCATTTAGCATTAGATGTATCTCCTAATGCTGTCCCTCCCCCCTCCCCCCACCCCACAACAGTCCCCGGAGTGTGATGTTCCCCTTCCTGTGTCCATGAGTTCTCATTGTTCAATTTCCACCTATGAGTGAGAACATGCGGTGTTTGGTTTTTTGTCCTTGCGATAGTTTACTGAGAATGATGGTTTCCAGTTTCATCCATGTCCCTACAAAGGACACGAACTCATCATTTTTTATGGCTGCATAGTATTCCATGGTGTATATGTGCCACATTTTCTTAATCCAGTCTATCGTTGTTGGACATTTGGGTTGGTTCCAACTCTTTGCTATTGTGAATAGTGCCGCAATAAACATACGTGTGCATGTGTCTTTATAGCAGCATGATTTATAGTCCTTTGGGTATATACCCAGTAATGGGATGGCTGGGTCAAATGGTATTTCTAGTTTGAGATCCCTGAGGAATCGCCACACTGACTTCCACAATGGTTGAACTAGTTTTAAACAAAACATCTTAAAATAGTTGTCCATACTCTCTGTCTTCAATTGCTCTCCTCTCATTGTTTCTTAAATATATCCCAATCAGGCTCTCTCCGCCTTTTTGATCATGCTATTGACACCACTTTTGTCAAAATTACAAACAATCTCCATATTGCCAGATCCAATGATCATTTTTCACTACAACTTCAATTGGCCTATTAGCAGCATTTGACATAAATAATCACTTCCTTCTTCACAGTATACTTTCTTCACTTGGCTTCCAGGACAGCACATTCACTTGATTCTCAGCCTATCTCACTGGAGCTACCACTTTGGCTTCCTTTGTTTCTTCCTCATCTTTTTGCATCACACCTCCTATTGGAGAGCTCCAGAGCTCAGTTCCTGGTCGTCTTCTTTTCTCACTCACCACACACTCTTTGGAAGGGCTCAGCAAGTCTCATCCTTTTAAATTCTCCTTTTGGACCTCCTTTTGAACTCCGGGCTTATAATAAATTATCCAACTGCATAACTGGTATATCTACTTGGACACTTAATTTCAAAAGTAATGTATATCCAAAACTAAACTCACGATTTTCCCTCAGAAACTTCTACATACAGATTTTCTCTTCTTGCAGAGTGCCATGGTCAGCATTGGAGCCTCTCTTAACTTTCTTGTCCACTTTCATCCTCAGCAAGCCTCTATCTCTGCACCTCAAGAATCTCTCAGGGCTCCCATCCCTTGCCCAACCTCGGGCAGTAGCTGCCTCACACTCATTGAAAGACCAGAGAATCTACTTCCCTCAGCTACCTGCCCTGCTCTGCCTTCAGACCTCATCAGGCCTCTCTTCTTATGCACCTGTGAGAAAAGAGAGTGAAGGGGGTATTCTCTCAGCTCCCCAACCCACTCCCCAGTAACAGAGGATTTTCCACGATTCTTACAGTGAGATCTTTACCTTGCTCTGGCCTCAAATTGCAGCAGTTCTTACATGCCTGTCTCTCAAAAGTGTCTCAGGTAGTTCTCCTGCTCTCCATCTGATCTTACCTAGGAGCACACAAGATAGGTCATGAAAAAGCCATTAGTGGGGCCGGGCATGGTGGCTCACACCTGTAATCCCAGCACTTTGAGAGGCTGAGGCAGGCAGATCACGAGGTCAGTGGCTAACACGGTGAAACTCTATCTCTGCAAAATACAAAAAATTAGCTGGGTGTGGTGGCACGCACCTGTAGTCCCAGCTACTTGGGAGGCTGAGGCAGGAGAATCACTTAAACCCTGGAAGCAGAGGTTGCAGTGAGCCAAGATCGCGCCATTGCACTCTAGCCTGGGTTACAGAGTGAGACTCCATAAAAAAAAAAAAAGAAACAAAAAGAGAAAGAAAGAAAGAAAGAAAGAAAGAAAGAAAGAAAGAAAGAAAGAAGAAAGAAAGAGGAAAGAAAGAAAGAAAGAGAAAGAAAGAGAGAGAAAGAAGAAGAAAGAAGGAAAGAAAGAAAGGAAGAAAGGAAGTGAAAGAAAGAAGAAAGAAAGAAAGAAAGAAAGAAAGAAAGAAAGAAAGAAAGAAAGAAGAAAGAAAGAAAGAAAGAAAGAAAGAAAGAAAGAAAGAAAGAAAGAAAGAAAGAAAGGGAAGCATTAAAGCATTAGTGAGTGAGAGTGAGTGTGTTTGGGACCCTAGTGATGCTAAACTATCATAAGCCCACACTCAGCCTTTCAACATTTGCTTGAGGTTCACTTGTTTCCTTCTTATCTCCATCAAGGGCAGCTTCCTCCTGCTTCTTCTGACTTTGTGGTCCACCCCATCGGCCTCCCAAAGTGCTGCAATTACAGGCATGAGCGACCACGCCCAGCCAGACCTGCCTATTTTTTCTATCATCTATATTGTTTTACTATTGTTTTTACATCTTTGTAATAGTAGATTGTTTCTTTAAACAGTCGATACACAGCTGCTTAATAATTTCTCCACATTGACAATTTCAATACATTTAGTTTTCAAGGGTTTAAATGTGCTATTCATTTCATTAACTTTTATTCATGGTGTCTTGCTTACCTCATCATTTTTAATACTGAACTCATTGCTCATCCTTAATCTGCCATCATTCTACGGTCTGAAATGAAAATGCTATTATCCAAACTTCTTCTGTGAAACTGACTCAACACTTTATCTCAATATAGAAGTTCCAGGATTAATGAACTGGAATTTCTGATGGCCCAAGAGTCAGTAGTACCACCATTAGCATTGCTGATAATAGCAGATCTTCCCAGAAGATCTGGGAAATCCTCACCCCCCTCCATCAGCTAGCCAATACAAAGTGCCCAGTGCTCAAGCTCCAGTTCACAGACTATTTCTGTGTTTCAAAGAGGAGATATTTTAAGAACTTGCCTAACCATTTTCAAGAACAGAAATGTTTCAAAGAGATCCTCTAAAATGTATTTGTTCGATAGCAGCAGTCATTTGAGAGCAGCTAACTTGAGGTCATGGCCAAAATCCTAAATCTTTCTTTCATTCTAATGACACCTATTTTGTATCTTTTGGAGATATCTCAGATTCAGATGTATTCATACTATTCTATGATTTGGGACACTACTATAGATTCTCCAAAATGTTACAACATTCCAATGGTATTTTGGGAGGTATAGAAGGAGAGGAAAAAGAATGGGCTCAAGTCTACCCTGACTTCTTTTCTTACAACATATTTCATTGTCCAAAACTTCTAGAACTATATTAATACAGCATTGACAGTGGGCATTCTTCTTTTCCTTCTGATTTTAATAGGATTGAAGGAAGTGTTTTGCTATGAAATTGCTATATGGGTTGTATTCAGACAAATTTTGACTTTGTAAAGGCAATATTCTTCTCATTATTTTTAAATGTTTACCAGGATTCACAGTATTACTTTCAATTCTCCACGTTCAAAGGCATATTTAAATAACTTGATGAAATGGGTATATTATATATGTTACTCTGCTATGGAAACAGAAAAACCACCACCAGATTATATTCTAGATACTTTGTACACCAATCGCAACATCTTTTTTTTTATCTAAGACAATCAATTCTTCCACAGGTGGGAGCACATATATTAGCATCATTTACTACTTGTAGTTTTCACTACAGACTTTCAGACTTATGGTGCCTAAAGGAAATAGAATGCTTCTAGCTGGGTTTAAAAGCTACAAATAAACAGAGGAAATATACACTATTTTGAAAGTACCACTTGAGTGTTATGTATATATTTCAATATTATGTTGCTAATTTTAATTGTTCAAGGTGAAAGAGCTTAAACCTCCTTCTCATGCATTCCTGAATCACCCATTACTCCCACACATACATTGTTTGATACAGCATAAACCTAAGCAAATAAAGATGTGGCAAAATGATAAAAATAAAATAATGTTATACCATTCTCATCTAGGAATGGCATCAGTAGAGAGATGTGAATAAAAGTAATGTGATTATAATTTTAAAAATCATATTTAATAGGATCCATTTATTATTAAATGAACATTAAATTATTTAATGTATAATAAATCTTTAACACATTGAAAACTCTTAATGCAGAGTGAGATCAAAATGAAGGTATTAACTTTTTTTTCCTAGTCTTTGCTTTAGTTGTTCTTTCCACCAGACCATCACTTTAAGGATATTGTAATAGCACAAAGCCATCAGCTTTACCATTAGAGAGATGTTCATTAAATTATCTTTGTTGTAATAAAGGTCATCTGGAGAATATGGTCTGAAAACAATAATAAATATTAAGCTTTCTAGTATTTTCCACTTTTAGACACAAATTGAAAGAACCATTTATAATGTCAAAAGCATACTTTTTCTAACTAATCTATTCTGTGACTAAGCCACTACTAGCAATTAAAGTAGATAGATCAAATCTAAATGTGGAGAGAAAAAGTAATTTCTAATTATGTTTGAACAGATGAAAGCACGAATAAATTGAAAGCCTGAAATGTTAGCTTGGGGGAGTAACATCACTTGGGGGAGCAGGAGCAGGATATACCAGCCTTTTAGCTCTACACCCTCCCCCCAAGAAAAAAATACATAGATAGCTATGTACAAACCAAAATAGCCCTGGGAGGGTTCAAGGTACCATTTAAGAAACTATGGCAACGTAGTGAAGCCAAAAAAAAAAAAAAGAGAGAGAGAGAGAAAGAGAGAGTGAAAGAAAAAAAAAAGAATAGCCACATAGAACAAAAAGCTGCTGAAATCAGCATACCTGAGATGCCAGAAACATCTTTTTTGGCTAGAAACAAAAGCAGAAAGGGACTATCTGTATCAGCCACAAGGTGGAACCACCATGGCCCTCAGTAACCCACTCTGGCAGAAGACACTGGCATTTTTTGCCACTGGAGTAAGCAACAGCCCTTTCTGACAGAAAACCCAGAGAAAAAGATGAAGATGTACCATCTCCTCCCACATCCCTTTTCCCCACCAAAAATGCAGTGACTGTTGGGCCAAACCAGGATTGGAACTGCTACCTTTCTCAATCTGCATGTGTCTCTGACATATGAGCAGCAACCATTTCAAGAGCTCCCACATAAAAACGCTCATACTAAATTTACTCTGTTACTTAAGAGTGTTTACAAATGGATTTACATTCCATTTGTGGACTAACTATCTCACTGGATCTTCTTTCCTGCAGCAAGAGGTGGTTTGGGTGCTGCGGAAGGTCATTATCTCAATTTGTCTGGTGTCTGCCGAAGAGATATCTGCAAAGTAGTAGAAGATCAAATTGGTGCCTGCCGAAGAAGGATGAAGTGCTGTAGAGCAGGGTGGATTTTAATGCCAATTCCAACAACACTTATTATGTCAGATTATCAAGAACCCCTTAAACCTAAGTTGAAATGAAACTGAGATAAAATAAAAATACATCAAAAGTGAAGTTATTTGCATCTAAGAATATTAAAATATACATATTAAGTACTTCCATCTTGATAAATATCTTGCATTTTCACTTATGAAGACAAATGAATAAATACTAATTTCAAATATACCCAAGTACTATTTCTTTGTGAGTCATTAACAGATCTTAACAAAACTTTTAAAAATGAGAAAACTGTTACTTTTGTTTTCCAAGATGGTGTATTGAAGGCATTGTTAGTCTGCCTCTTGCACTTGGAAAGACAAAATGGTGTGTAGAGATTCACACTGTGAACTTTCTTTCAAGAAGCAACACAGAAATTTAACAGGAAAATTGAAATAAGCCACAGACCATTTGAAAGAAGCAGCAGGATGCAGCTTACACCATAAGCTAGGCAGAAAATTGTAAGTTTCCAGGGTGTGAGAGGGGGGTAAACTGACTCTAAGATACACACTTCCACTGGGAAACCTATCAATCCAGGCCATGACGGAAGGCCTTAACCCTACTCAGCGCTGGAGCTGATTTAGGGAAGAGTGGTGAGATTATGAGGAGTGGCATTGGGATGTGCTTTGAATCTCCAGCACATTCCCAGTTTCTAGCAGGGTGGAGGGAAGCCATTTCTGATTCTACCTCAGAGAGGACCCCCTAGAAGCCTGCCAGCTAACTCAGATGGTAGTCATAGGTTGAGAGAACCTCCCAACTGAAATGTTTGATATAATCTTGACTGGGGACAAACTGCCCAGGCCAGAACTGAGAGGTGAGTGGGAAGTGTGCTGCAGGAGCAAGCACGGGAGCTGGGGGCCGCTGCTGTTCAGGTGGCTCAGGAAGGGTGTGGCCTGAAGGTTGCAGTTGCTGTCGCCATATGACAGGCTTATGGTATAGATCAGTTTTCAGTTCTGAGCTCCGACTTCTGAAACTTAGCTAGCTACTCCCAGTGGAACACTGTGGGTGTGAGACCTGCCTTGCCAAGTGTGTGGGAGCTGGATGGGGCTTACTACCAAGCTGCTACTCCCCGTTCTTCATATGGACTCTCCTTGTACAGAGGCAGAGACAGCTTCACTTCTCTCTAGAAAATTACCCCAGTGGCCCAAGAACTGCCTTCCAATTCCCACTGGAGCCACTGCTTGTCCCACACGTAGAGAGCCAGAGCATCACCTTACCTGACCTAGTTCCCACCGGAGAGTTTTCAGTGTGTTAAAGATTGAAATAATAGAAGAAACTTTTAGAAGCTCTATAGCTCCACCTATTTCTTGAGACACCAGAGTGCCTCCCATGGGTAACATAAGGCAAGTCCAAATCTCACTGCTGCCACCACAGCTGGCAGCCTTTTGGAAGCACCACCTCCTGGCTGAAGGCCTACTGACACAGTCCTTTACAGCATCTGCAGGTAGAATAACATAGCACCCAGGAAGGAGAAAAGTTGTGAGTGACCACAACTGTTACCATTGCTTGCATCACTCTGGCTAACCAGGAGGCCCTGAGTCTGTCCATGTGATGAGTTCATTACTACTACAACTGGCATTTGAGAAATCCAACATACAACACACTAGGACTATTTATAACCAAGGAATCTCTCAGAGTCTACATCACTCCCCTGCCATCCCCATCTGATCAGCTGCTGATACACGCTGCTGTGAGACTTGAGGACAGATTACATCACTGGATCCATTGCAGACATTCTTGAGCACCAGCCTGGTGTGCGGCAGCCCCACTGGGTAGCTAGACCCAGAGAAGCAGCAGCAGCATATGCAGTAATCTGAATTTCAGGGACTCCTACTCTGAGAAAAGAGGAAGCACACCACATCAAGGGAGCACCCTGGGGACAAAATAATCTAGGTGGCCTTGAGTCCCAGAATATTCCGCTTGTGGGAAGTTGTTTGGTGGTTTGTTTGTTTTTGTCTTTTTTTTCCAGCAGAAGAACATGTGCATGCTAGGCTCAGCGAGGAAATTCTGTAGCTATATCCCAACAATCAGGCAGCCTTGATGCTCAAGAAGGGTCTTGGAGAATGGAGACCTATTTTCCATCTCATACACTACTGCAGACACAATAGTACTGTGCTCAGAGACAGTGTACTGAGTTGAGCGGCCATAAAACCTACTGAGACACCAGCCAGGACAGCTAAAGGAGTACTTGCATTACCACTCCCCCAACCCCAGGCAGCACAGCTTGCAGCTCCAAAAAAGACCCCTTCCTTCTGCTAGAGGAGATTAGAGGAAAGAGTAAAAAAGACTTGGTCTTGTATCTAGGATATCAGTTGAGCCACAGTAGGATAGGGCACTGGTCAGAGTCATAAGGTCCCCAATGTGGATGTAACTAACTTTTTTTTAAATTTTATAGGCTGATAGGCAGAAGAGACTTGTCTCAAATAAGACTTTGCACTTGGAGTTTTGAGTTATGTTGGAATCAGTTAAGACTTTGGGGGGCTGTTGGGAAAGCATGATTGGTTTTGAAATATATATAAAAGACATGAGATTTGGGAGGTGCCAGGAGCAGAATAATATGGTTTGGCTCTGTGTCCCCACCCAAACCTCATCTCAAATTATTATCCCCACATATCAACAGAGGGACCTGTAATCGCCATGTGTCAAAGAAGGTTACTTCATGCTATCCTCACAATAGTGAGTGAATTCTTAGGAGACCTGATGGTTTTAAAAGTAGGAGGTTTTTTTTTTTCTGTGCACTCACTTCTCTCTCCTGCCACCTTGTGAAAAAAGGTGCCTGCTTCTGTCTTGCCTTCCACCATGATTGTAAGTTTCCTGAGGCCTCCCAAGCGATGCAGAACTGTGAATTAATTAAACATCTTTCATTTGTAAATTACCCAGTGTGGGGTAGTGTCTTTACAACAGTGTAAAAATGAACTAATACAGGTTCCCTGAAGTATTCTGAGTCCCTTTAGAGGCAAGAATCTCTTCATAACAGCATGGTATACTGATGAAGTACATCCTGATCTTCTCATGGGCTGAGAAAGAATTTATACATACCCTTTATGTGCCAGCAACCCTATGTGCAGGCTTTTGAGCCCCAGAATGGGCTTTCTTGCCCCATCTAGTCTATCCAACTCAATATCTCTCATCCACACTGGGATAGGTCCCAAATTGCTGTCTGTTACCCACCTGAGATAATGAGATGTTGTTAAATCAGGTGTGTGTGACCCAGATATGTCTATCTGGAGTGGCAGGAGAGGGTCTATCTGCTCACGAGAGTCTCTGCAACATTTTCTAAGTCAGTTCAGAAGCTTATTGATTCACCTTTTCAGTGACATAGCCATGAGAAAGGTCTCCAAAAATTCCTGACCTTCTGGAAATTTTTAAAGTCTCCACAGGTGTCCAGAGGTGACTGTAGCTGTACTGAAAGTCACTGCCTGGATAACTGGCCTGTTAAAGCAAATGCAAAA
Organism: Hylobates moloch; assembly: GCF_009828535.3. Lineage (NCBI taxonomy): Eukaryota > Metazoa > Chordata > Mammalia > Primates > Hylobatidae > Hylobates > Hylobates moloch. The sequence goes on from NW_026652281.1 coordinate 84,944,060, forward strand.
TACGCTAAGTCCACTAAGGATACCCAGAAGCCATGGTATTCAGTTAATTTTTGTCTTTCTTGCAGGTGGGAGAATGCTGAGGTTTATGCCCTCCTATAGCCAGTGAAGGTTATGCCAGTGCCTAGACGTACCAGTTAAGAGGGGCCATGGGAGAGCAGATGGTAGAAGGGCAGCCAGGTCCTTTTGCTGGGGTTTACTGATTGTCATGAGCTCTGCTGCTGGGCAGCATGTGCGATTTCTTACTCCTGCCATGTTTTCAAGAAGCCTTGCCCCATCAGCCAGCTGTCCTACCTCCTGAAAGCTGGTGCATGTTTGTTAGCATGGAGATCCAGAACAAGAGTCACTTTAGTATTTATTCATAGGCTGAGACACCTGAGATTTCCATAGAGTCCCCATGTGTGCACATGCCTACCTGCAAGTTGTTTTTTCTATTTTTTTGAATGTTAATCTTCGCCTTCTGGAACTCAATATTACCCCGTGTGGCCAAATATGGGATAATTGCCAGGGGAAATGGTTCTTTAGGTCCCAAGTCCACAGGGTTAGTATTACTATCAATATTAAAATTATTAATTATGGATATTAGTATCATAATAATCATCATCATTCCTGTTAATGCTCATCAGTGTTTATTATTACTATCATTAAGATGGTTTATTAATGTTATTATTCAGTAATAAATGTTTAGTTTCTCCATTCACTCAGTCAAACTGGAGTCTGACTCCAGATATGACTATGGATATGACTGCATATGACTATGAGGGCTACCCTGCAGATATAGACATGAACAGCTGTCCCAGAGACAGCTCTTGCAGCCACCAATTGCTCTTTCATAGGATGAGTTCCTTACAGGAGAAAAGGGCTGATCTCCATGATGTGGTTTCCTCAGGATCTCATCAAGGGCTGGTGATACAGGAGAACTGCCTACTCCTTTTCCTCACGTGAGAGTGGTACATTCTCTGTTGTCATGGCTGAGATGGCTCCATCTTGGACATATAACGTCCAGGTTGTAGAAGCAAGAAAGCAAAACATGCATTGGATCTGCATAGGGAACTGCAAGCCATCCATCAACCTCAGGACACACTCAGAAACAACCACATGGACCACATTACCCAAGCTCAGCTGCAAGGCTCTCTGTTGGGCTAGGACGAGGACCTCTTTCACCAGGCTCAACTGGAGTCCTATCCCTGGTCCCAGGACCACAGGGAGCATTTTTGGAATCACACTGCTCCATTAGAAGGACAGCCCTCAGTTCTCTGTCTTCAAGAGGCTGCAAATGGTGCTGATTGGGAGGGAGCTGCCAGCAGCATCACCCTCTACAACTTTAAAATAAAAATGTCTGCCAGAATGGGATATTATGCTGACCCTACCTAAAAGCACATTCCCTAGATGTTGCTTGTTGCCTGGAGTTTGAATAGCATTGTCCAAACTTTGCCATGAAGAACAAGGAAACTTACCTGGGGTAGTTGCAGGAGTAGACTTAAATCCAGGTGTGAAGATCCTTGAACTGGGGGTGTGTCTGTACCTGTAGAGATTGTGGACTGGGAAAGGTAAGGTTCTGGTCCTGCAAGACTCTCTAGAGGTTAAGGATGTGATCTGCAGAAAGACATGAACTAGCACAGGCCAATTGCAGAACATCTGACCCCAAGAATCATAAATGCCTTTTCACTCATCCTGCAGAATGCACTCTCTACTTTAATGATTTTGTGGGATGTGACATTAATTTCTAGGCATGGGGATTGATCTGAAGAAAAAGCAGGGAAAGTGCCTTACCTGTCCTGGGACTCTGCTCCACTTGCCAACATTTGAGTGGATTCATTTGTGTGGTAGTCAAGCTACAGGAAATAAGGGGACCAGTCAGTCTTCCAAACAATGACACAGAGGCCAATTATCACAAGTCCAAATCTCCATTTGTCATCCAGCTCACATTCCCGCTGTGGCACAAGGTCACATGCACTCATGTCCAACTCCAAATAGTAGCTTCACATAGTATGTCAGCACTCTCCCACCCACCACCTCTTCTAGAAGATCTTCCTCTGGATTGGAAATGGCCTGTGATAAAAGATTATGACCACAGGAAGCAGTTGTTTTTTTAGGATCTGATCCACATGATAAGGTAGGGCATCTAATTTGGTCTGAGGACTTTAGCTACACTAACATTTCAGGTAACTGACCCCTGTGTCTATAGATTTACAATGGGAACGGAGTGAGAGATGATGAAAACTGTTTTCTTTCCTAGTGAGTATGAGGTAGATCCCTTACATCATGCTCTCGGTTGCCTGTTCTCCATACAGAGCCATCTCCAATTTAGAGAGAAGACATGGATTGTCAGTGGGAGCAAGCCTGAGACATGCCCACTGGCAGCTCCCAGAAACCCCCGAAACCTGGCCACATCATGAAGTTTCAACCATGGGTCTCATGCCTCTCTTGGTATCTTGAATTCAGAACATTTAATGTAGTGGCAGACCAGGGAACCTCCTCTGCCCTAGTTTGGCCCTCTATCACACATTCACACACACACACACACACACACACAAGTCACACACACTCACACATCAACCTACTGGCAAACCAAGGTAGAAACACACACACACACACACACACACACACACACATACCTGCTCAATCCAGGCCAATATCCCTGATGAACATCAATTCAAAAATGCTTAATAAAATACTAGCAAACAGCATCCAGCAGCACATCAAAAAGCTTATGCACCACAATCAAGTCGGCTGCATCTTTGGGATGAAAGGCTGGTTCAACATACACAAATCAATAAATGTAATTGATCATATAAACAGAACCAAAGACGAAAACCAGACAATTATTTCAATAGATGCAAAAATGCCTTTGATAAAATTCAGCATCCCTTCATGTTAAAAACTCTCAATAAACTAGGTACTGATGGAACATATCTCAAAATATTAAGAGCTATTTATAACAAACCCACAGCCAACATCATATTGAATAGGCAAAAGCTGGAAGCATTCCCTTTGAAAACAGGTACAAGACAAGGATGTCCTCTGTAACCACTTCTATTCAACATAGTATTGGAAGTTCTCACCAGGGCTATCAGGCAAGAGAAAGAAATAAAGGGTATTCAAATAGGAAGAGAGAAAGTCAAGTTGTCTCTGTTTGCAGATGACATGACTTTATATTTAGAAAACTCCATCATCTCAATTCAAAAATTTCTTGAACAGATCAGCAACTTCACCAAGGTCTCAAGATACTAAATCATTGTGCAAAAATCACAAGCATTCCTTTACACCAACAATAGTCAAGCAGAGAGCCAAATCAAGAATGAACTCCCATTCACAATCGCTACAAAGAGAATAAAATACCTAGGAATACAGCTAGGAGTACAGGGGATGTGAAGGACCTCTTCAAGGACAACTGCAAACCACTGCTCAAGGAAATAAGAGAGGACACAAACAAATGGAAAAACATTCCATCCTCATGAATAGGAAGAATCAATATTGTGAAATTGGCCATACTGCCCAAACTAATTTACAGATTCAATGCTATACCCATCAAACTACCATTGACATTTTTCACAGAATCAGAAAGAACTATTTTAAATTTCATATGGGATCAAAGAATACCCCATATAGCCAAGACAACTGTAAGCAAAAATAACAAAGCTGGAGGCATTACGCTACCTAACTTCAAACCATACTAGAAGGCTACGGTAACCAAAACAGCATGCTACTGCTGCCAAAACAGACATATAGACCAATGGAGCAGAACAAACACCTCAGAAATAACACCACACACCTGCAATCATCTGATCTTTGACAAACCTGACAAAAACAGGCAAGGGAGAAAGGATCTCCTATTCAGTAAATTCTGCTGGGAAAACTGGCTTGCCATAGGCAGAAAACCAAAACTGGACCCCTTCCTTACACCTTATACAAAAATTAACTCAAGATGGATTAAAGACTTAAATGTAAAATCCAAAACCATAAAAACCCTAGAAGAAAACTTAGGCAATACCATTCAGGACATAAGCATGGACAAAGACTTCATGACAAAAATGCCAAAAGCAATTGCAACAAAAGCCAAAATTGACAAATTGGATCTAATTAAGCTAAAGACCTTCTGCACAGCAAAGAAACTATCATTAGTATAAAAAAGCAACCTAAAGAATGGGAGAAAATTATTGCAATCTGCCCATCTGACAAAGGTCTAATAACCAAAGTTGACAAGGAACTTAAACATATTTACAAGAAAAAAAAAATCCTCATCAAAAGTGAGCAAAAGATATGAACAGAAACTTATCAAAAGAAGACATATATGCAACCAACAAATATATTTTTAAAAGCTCAACAACACTGATCATCAGAGAAATGAAAATCAAAACTACAGTGAGAGGCCATCTCACACCTGTCAGAATGGTGATTATTAAAAAGTTAAGAAACAATAGATGCTGGTGAGGCTCAGAAGAAAGAGGGATGCTTTTACACTGTTGGTGAAACTGTAAATTAGTTCAACCATTGTGGAAGACAGTATGGCGATTCCTCAAGGATCTAGAACCAGAAATACCATTTGACCCAGCAATCCCATTACTGGCTATACACCCAAAGGAATATAAATCATTCCACTATAAAGACACATGCATACGTATGTTTATTGCAGCACTATATACAATAGCAAAGACATGAAAGCAACCCAAATGCCCTTCAGTGCTAGACTGGATATAGAAAATGTGGTACATATACACCATAAAATACTATGCAGTCATAAAAAGGAATGAGATCATGTCTTTTGCAGGCACATGGATGAAGCTGGAAGCCAGCATACTGAGCAAACTAACGCAGGAACCAAAAAAAACAAACACCGCATGTTCTCACTAATAAGTGAAAGTTGAACATTGAGAAAACAAGGACACAGTGAGGGGAACAACACACAGCACGGCCCGTTGGGGGCTGGGGGTGAGGGAAGAAAACTTACAGGATAAGTCAATAGGTGCAACGAACCACCATGGCAAAGGATACCTATATAACAAACTTGCACGTTCTGCACATGTATCCTGTTTTTTTTTTAATTTAAAAAGAGGAAATACATGCATGCATACATACATACATACATACATACATACATACGTACATACATACTTTTGAAAAACGTCTATACAGCCCGGATCTTCATTCCCGGTAAGCCAAGGAACCTGGAGAAACACCAGAATTCTGTCCCTCTGAGAATGCAGGACAGGTTTACCTTCATCAGCATAAAATTTTGGAACAAATGTGGTAACTGCAAGTTCTCCCCACAATGAGTAACTGAAAATTGAGGCAGTATTTCAGATCCTAAAAAACTGATGAAGTAATTCGTCACACATTTGGGTTGTTTTTGCCTTTTCCTACTATGAAGAGTGCTAGTAGGAAGAATGGTGTACAAGTATCTGTTTGATTCCCTGCTTTTAGAATCCTTTGCTTGTTTGTGTGTTTGTTTGTTCCTTCTTGAGACAGGACATCACTCCAGTCAGTCAGGCTTTTCCAGTGTGTAATTTTTGTTGTTTCCTTTTGTCAAGTTTTAGAAGTTTTTATTTTATTTCTATTGAATTTCAAGTCATTTTTAGATATGTATTAAATTAAAACGTTATCTCACATGCTGTGTGTTACATTGCAATTATGTTCATCGTTCCTTTAAGGAACAAAACTTTTTAGCTTAGATATCTTCCAATTTGTCAAGCTTTTCTGATTCTGACTTTTTAAAAAATGCTGTCATATACAAGAAACCCTTGGATTAAAAATGCCATGAATATTTCTTTTTTCTTGCAGTCATAACTTCGGTGGATATTGTCAAGTAGTCTCTGGGTTATAGCATGTTTTCTTGAAAGTGTTTCACAATCTATTTTGGGCATTGAGAATTCCATCAAACTTAAGTGAATGTTTCTACATTCACTATTGAAGGCAATAGTCCCATCTGATGCTTTATTATTTGCGTATCTTGCTTCCACAAGACCATTTCATGCAAAGACTTGTCTTGTCCCCACTGCCAGATCATTACAACATGATATGGAATCAACTGGCCAAAAATGGGAAGGTTATCTCTGGAATGTCTATTTGACTCCATTGATCTCTCCATCTTAATTAAGACAAAGAATATGCTATGTTAATTACATAACATTGCTGCAAATTCTCAAATCAGAAAGTGTAGTTCTAACTTCTTGTCATTCAGTCGCTGAAAGAATGATCTTATCTCCCAAATGCACATGCTTGGAAGTACTTCTCAACACATACACACACATCCAGACACAAACACACAAATGCACACATACACACAAACTGTTTAATATGTACACAATTGTTAACTAGCATTGTTTTACATGAAATAAGGCAAATGTTTAGCCACTATCCTAACCTGGTTCCACTCCTATCATATTTGCCAATAATACTGACAAGTAAATCTGCTTCAACTGTTCCATAATCACAATGTAAGCTGTGTCCATTAAATTCCCTGAGGAATGCAAGAGGATACAACCTAAGGCAAAAAACTTAATTGAATGCTGATATTTCATTGGTAAATAGGGTAACTGATGGGTAAATGTAATGGTCCCGGTGGGTGGGCATTAGTTACATAAGGGCTGATGCAGCAAAACACTTAATTATTTAAAGGTATTTGAAAGAAATTGGAACACAGGAGTGGGTGTATTCAACTATAATAAAATTAGAAAGCCCTGAAATAAATCTCATTTTGGGTGTAAAAAACTGGCATTAGAGGAGATTCTGGGTCAATCATCCAGCTGTGAAAGCTGCATCTTGGAAGCAGGATCCCTGTCCTGCAATGAGACTTGTTTATCAGTGGTCGTCTTTCAGTGGAAACGATTTTGAAGAATGGCCCCTTCCTTTTGTGTATTTGCTGATTAGATTTCATGCCAAATCTCGGGTTTTAAACTCTATTTAAATGTTAACAGAATTCATTCAAATAGCAAAAAACCAACAGATTCTTTGATTTGGAATCATCACCGATCCATTTCTTGTTAGGTTCAGTTATCAAAGTTGACCTACCGGAGTGAAACAATTGTGGAGAATGGCCCCTTCCTTTTGTATATTTGCTGATTAGATTTCATGGTCCATTTCTCATTAGGTACAGTGATCAAAGTTGACCTACCCAAGAGTAGAGATGTCCAGGACAGAACTCAGGGCTCCGTAGAATCACAGAATCTTGGGTGCAACACTGCTCAAGCACATAAATGTGCTTATTCAGAGTGTTTCTGTGTGACATGTGTGTGAACTACAGTGCAATGAGCATGACACGCAGACAGGTTATCAACTGGACTCACCTCAAAATCAGTTATGAACGTTACAGAACACCAATGCCCAGGTCCCAGTTAAAGAGATAAGACCCTCCAGCATCTTGTGTGAAGCCACGGCATATGGATTTCTCATGCATCTGGGGATCATTCTCCTGAAAATGGTGGCTCCTTCCTCCCTGTCGAGCATCTTTATCAGCAGTGCTCATTTATTCCTCCAGGACTCTGTCCATCAGGCAGGGGAAGCCTTCTGATTAACCACACCTGGCACATGAAAAGACAAGGGAAAGAAACAAGGCAAAGGACACACTCCCCTCATTCTACCATCCTCCCTAAAATCATCCTGATTTCATGGGCCCTGAGGCCAGGGCCATTTCTATACATCTCAAGGCCTTGGCACCTTGCCTAAATTCTACTCTCTTTCTTACTGTCTGAAAAATTTTGAGAAAACCCTGAGAGCCAGGATCTTCATTCCTGGTAAGCCAAAAGGCCTGAAGACAAACCCAAATTCTTTCCCTCTTAGTTTAGGGAACAGGTCTACCTTCATCAGCATGAAATTTTCTTCCAAATGTGGTAACCGCAATTCCACCACACAATGCCTAACTGGAAATAGAGGTAACATCTCAGATTCTGAAAAATCGATGCAAGAATCCATGAGATGAAAGGCTTGTTTTTGCCTTTTCCCAATGAAACAAGTGCCAGTATTAACAATGGTATAAAAACCTCTGTTTCACTCCCTGCTTTTAAATCTCTCCGATGGTTTCTTCTTGAGACAGGGCCTCACTCCTGTCACCCAGGCTTCTCCAGTGTTTAATTGTGGCTGTTTGTTTTGTCAAATTTCAAAAGTATTGTTTCATCTCTACCAAATGTTGATCCATTATCACATACATATTAAAATATTATCTAACATGCTGTGGGATATATTGTTTTAATTTTCAACATTTCTTTAATGAACCAAAGGTTTTATTTTGGAAAGCTTCTGATTTCTCAACTTTTTTTATTTCACGTTTCCTTAAATTGCCGTCGTACATCCGAAACCACTGAATATAGCATGTCATGATGATTTCTCTTTTCTTGCAAACATAAATTCAGGGAATGTCATCAATGAGTAACTCACCGATTCCAGGATTTCCTGAAAGTGTTTCACAGTCTACTTCGTGCATTGAGTATTTCGTCAAACTTCAGTGCATGTTTCTACCACTTGATGCTTTATTATTCGGGTATCTAGCTTCCACAAGACCATTTCACGCAACGACAGGTCTCGTTCCAAACTGGCAAGTAATTACATTTGGATATAGAATCAATAGGCTGAACATGAAAAGGTTATCGCTCAAAGGTCTATTTGATTCCACGGATCTCTCCTTTTTTGTTAAGGAAAAACATACGCTGTGTTAATTACTATACTTCGTTGACTATTCTCAAGTCAGAAAGCCCACTTCCGACTTCTTACCCTTCAATCGCTGAAAGGATGATGATATCTGACAATGCACATGCTTAGAAGTACATCCCAGCACAATCACACAGACATACATATACACACACAGACGCATACACCCACAAGCAAACACAAACACATACACACACAAAGGCACACGAACACACACACGCACACAAACACTTACACTGTCAATCCTACATAAAGTAATGAGGAAACCAGGGTTCTGTCTATACAAGAGGGACAACTGGAGAGTGATGGCTGTGTCTAAGGATGAGCTGACACATGGAAAACATTGAGTTATGGAGTCAGTAGTGCTCTGAACCAGTGGAGGGACTGTCTGTGTGTTTGTGTTTATGGCAGATGACATTCAGTGTGCATTTCTGAATATGACATATTGATGTGTAGGTTTGCATGTGAGGTTATTTCAGGGGACTGGGTTTACTATTTTCTCTTGGAGTGTGTTTCATTCGTCAGTTGCTGGTCGGCAGGAGAAGGTGAAATTTTGCTAATGTGGGACATCTGTGGATCATCCTTTCCACCTTGAATAGTAGAACTGGAATGCATTTGGAAGATAGGAAGGGTGTTCTTTCTTACTCTGGCTCGCCGTTTTTACATTGTTTTTTGAAAGGACCTCAGGCACCCTAGGACTTGTGCTCTTGGTGGAACCCACATAATGCCGGAAATAGACAGACTGACTTGCCTGTTTCACAGTGTCCATTTCCAATGAATTGAAACAGAAAATTTTCCCACTGGCATGTAAGTCATTTGGAAGTAAGTCATATTGATAATAAAGAAAATCAAACACAGCAGTGTGTGTATTCAACTAAAATAAAATCAGAAAGCCCGGAAATAAATCTCATTTGCTGTGTTTACAAATGGCATTTGGGGAGATGCCGGGTCATTCATCCAGCTGCGAAAGGTGCATCTCTGAAGCAAAATCCCTGTCCTGCAATCAGAATTATTTATCCGACGTGGTGTTTCAGTGGAAATGATTGTGGGAAATGGCCCCTTCCTTTTCTGTATTTGCTGATTAGATTTCATGGTCCCTTTCTCATTAGGTGCAGTGATCAAAGTTGACCAACCCCTGAGGAAAGTTGTCCAGGGCACAACTCAGGGTTCCATAGAACCACAGAATCTTGGGTGCAACCCTCCTCAAGCACCCAAATGTGCATATGAACAGGGTCACCGTGTGATGTGTGTGAAAACTACAGTGTGATGAGCATGACTCGCAGACAGGTTATCCATTGGGCTCACCTCAAAATCAGTTATAAGCATTAAACGACACCGATGCCCAGGTCCCGGCTCCTGGAATAAGACCCTCCAGCATCTTGTGTGAAGCCACGGCATCTGGATTGCTCATGCTTCTGGGGATTATTCTCCTGAAAATGGTGGCTCCTTCTTCCCTGTGGAGCATCTTTCTAAGCAGTGCTCCTTTCTTCCCCCAGGACTCTTTACATCAGACACAGGAAGCCTTCTGAGTGAGCACACCTGGCCCATGAAAAGACAAGGGAAAGAAACAGGGCCAAAGGTCACACTCCTCTCATTCCACCAGCCTCCTTAAAATCATCCTAATTTCATGGGCCCTGAGGCCAGGGCTGTTTCTTTACACCTCAAGGCCTTGGAGCCAGGCCTAAATTCTGCCCTGTTTCTTACTGTCTAAGACATTTTGGGAAAATCCCTAGAGCCAGGATCTTCATTCCTGGTAAGCCAGAGAGCCTGAAGACACACCAAAATTCTGTCCCTCTTAGTTCAGGGAACATGTCCACTTTCATCAGCATTAAAATTTGCACCAAATGTGCTAACTGCAATTCCACCATACAATGCATAACTGGAAATGGAGGCAACATCTCAGATCCTGAACAATTGATGCAAGAATCCATGAGATACATGGCTTATTTTTGCTTTTTCCCACTGAAACAAGTGCCAGTATTAACAATGTTATACAATCCTCTGTCTGCTTTTAAATCTCTCCGATGGTTTCTTCTTGAGACAGGGCCTCACTCCTGTCACCCAGGCTTTTCTATGGTATAATTTTCGTTGTTTGCTTTTGTCAAATTTAGAACTTTTTATTTCATCTCTATCAAATGTTGATCCATTCTCACATACGTGTGAAAATATTATCACCCATGCTGTGAGATACATCATTTTTATTTTCATCATTTCTTTAATAAACCAAAGGTTTTAGTTGGGATACCTTCTGATTTCTCAAGTTTTTTCTTTCATGTTTTCTTAAACTGCCATCGTACGTCCGAAACCACTGACTATACAATGTCATGACTATTTCTCTTTTCTGGCAAATACAAATTTGGGGAATGTCATCAATTAGTCTCTCCGTGATTGCATGATTTCCAGAAAGTGTTTCACAGTCTACTTTGTGTGCTGAGTTTGTCTTCAAACTTCAGTGCATGTTTCTACCACTTGATGCTTTATTATTTGGGAATTTAGCTTCTACAAGAGCATTTCATGCAAAGACTTGTCTTGTTCCCCACTGGCAGGTAATTTCACTCGGATATAGAATCAATAGGCTGAACATGGAAAGGTTATCGCTGGAAGGTCTATTTGATTCCACGGACCACTCCTTTTTTTTTAAGGAAAAAAAATACGCTGTGCTAATTACTATACTTCATTGACTATTCTCAAGTCAGAAAGCGCACTTCTGACTTCTTGTCCTTCAGTCGCTGAAAGGATGATGATATCCGCCAAAAGCAGATACTTGGAAGTACATCCCAGTACAAACACACACACACACACACACACACCACACACACACACACACACACACACACACACACACACACACGGTTTCATAGGTAAAGATTTCTTCCCTGACATTGTTTTAACTAAAATAAGGCAACTGTGTGGCCACTGTCCTAACCCGGTTACACTCATATTATATGTGCCTATCATCCTGAGGAGCAATTTCACTCAGGTGTTCTAGAAATCATGATGTGGGCTGTGTTTGTTGAATTCCCAGGAATGCAAGGGGGCGCACCCTGTGACTCATTCCTTGAGTGCTGATATTGGATTGGTTTATCGCACACCTGATGGGTGGGTGGGGTGTTTGCTGTTGGTGGGGGTGAGTTATATAAGGGCTGATGTGGCCAGAGAGCTGGTTATTTCAAGACTCTCTCGGAAGAGATAGCGTCTTTCTGCAACCTGCGGTCCCAGCAGAAAAACCTTGTGATCCTCATTCCAGGTGACATGGAGGATGACTCACTCTACTTAGGAGGTGAGTAGCAGTTCAACCACTTTTCAAAACTCGCATCTTCTCAGTCAGATGCAGCTTTTGCTGAAATCCAGTGGACTTCTCTCCCTGAGAAGTCACCACTCTTATCTGAGACCCGTGTCGACCTCTGTGATGATTTGGCTCCTGTGGCAAGACAGCTTGCTCCCAGGGAGAAGCTTCCTCAGAGTAGTAGGAGACCTGCTGCTATGGGGGCTAGGCTCCAGAATATGGGAAATACCTGCTACGTGAATGCTTCCCTGCAGTGCCTAACACACCACCCCTTGCCAACTACATGCTGCCCCTGGAGCACTCTCAAACTTGTCATCGTCACAAGTGCTGCATGCTCTGTACCATGCAAGCTCACAACACACGGGCCCTCCACCGTCCTGGCCATGTCATCCAGCCCTCACAAGCATTGGCTGCTGGCTTCCATAGAGGCAAGAAGGAAGATGCCCATGAATTTCTGATGATCATTGTGGATGCCACGAAAAGGCATGCCTTCCCGGGCACAAGCAGGTAGATCGTCACTCTAAGGACACCACCCTCATCCACCAAATATTTGGAGGGGACTGGAGATCTCAAATCAAGTGTCTCCACTGCCAGGGCATTTCAGACACCTTTGACCCTTACCTGGACATCGCCCTGGATATCCAGGAAGCTCAGAGTGTGAAGGAAGGTTTGGAACAGTTGGTGAAGCCCTAAGAACTCAATGGAGAGAATGCCTACCATTGTGGTCTTTGTCTCCAGAAGGCGCTTGCCTCCAAGACATTAACTTTACACACTTCTGCCAAGGTCCTCATCCTTGTATTGAAAAGATTCTCCGATGTCACAGGCAACAAACTTGCCAAGAATGTGCAATATCCTGAGTGCCTTGACATGCAGCCATACATGTCTCGGCAGAACACAGGACCTCTTGTCTATGTCCTCTATGCTGTACTGGTCCACGCTGGGTGGAGTTGTCACAACGGACATTACCTCTCCTACGTCAAAGCTCGAGAAGGCCAGTGGTATAAAATGGATGATGCCGAGGTCACTGCCTCTGGCATCACTTCTGTCCTGAGTCAACAGGCCTATGTCCTCTTTTACATCCAGAAGAGTGAATTGGAAAGACACAGTGAGAGTGTGTCAAGAGGCAAGGAAGCAAGAGCTCTTGGCGCTGAAGACACAGACAAGTGAGCAACGCAAGGAGAGCTCAAGAGAGATCCCTGCCTCCAGGTACCCGAGTTGGAGGAACACTTAGTGGAAAAAGCCACTCAGGAAAGCACCTTAGACCACTGGAAATTCCTCCAAGAGCAAAACAAAATGAAGCCTGAGTTCAACGTCAGAAAAGTCGAAGGTACCCTGCCTCTCAATGTAGTTGTGATTCATCAATAAAAATACAAGTGTGGGATGAAAAACCATCATCCTGAACAGCAAAGCTCCCTGCTAAACCTCTCTTCAACGAACCCGACAGATCAGGAATCCATGAACACTGGCACACTCGCTTCTCTGCAAGGGAGGACCAGGAGATCCAAAGGGAAGAACAAACACAGCAAGAGGGCTCTGCTTGTGTGCCAGTGATCTCAGTGGAAGTGCCCACCCACACGTAGGGGTGCACATACCCACAAAAATACACCCACAAGCGCGCACACAATCACACACACCCACACAAACATGTACATCATCAATCCTACATAAAGTAATGAGGAGCCCAGGATTCTGTCTGTACAACAGGGACAACTGGATAGTGATGACTGCATCTCAGGATCAGTCCACACATGGGAAACATCAACTTTTGGGGTCGTGAGTCTTCCGAACCTGCGGAGGGACTGTGTGTTTGTGTTCATGGTAGATGACATTCAGTGTGCGTTTCTGAATATGACATATTGACGTGTATGTTTGTGTGTGAGGTTATTGCAGGGGACTAGGTTTACTATTTTCTCTTGGGGTATGTTTCATTCGTCAGTTGTTGTTCGGCAGGAGAAGGTGAAATTTTGCTAATGTAGGACATCTGTGGATTATTCTCGCCACCTTGAATAGTGGAAACTGGAATGCATTTGAAAGATAGGAAGGGTGTTCTTCTTTTTTACCCTGGCTCGCCATTTTTACATTGGTTTTTGAATGGACCTCAGGCATCCTAGGACTTGTGCTCTTGGTGGAACCCATATAATGCCAGAAATAGACAGACCGACTTGCCTGTTTCAAGGTGTCCATTTCCAATAAATTGAAATGGAAAATTTTCCACTGGCAAGTAAGTCATTTAGAAGTAAGTCATATTGATAATAATGGAAATCAAACACAGGAGTGTGTGTATTCAACTAAAATAAAATCAGAAAGCCCAGAAATAAATCTCATTTGCTGTGTTTACAAATGGCATTTGGGGAGATGCCGGGTCATTCATTCAGCTGCGAAAGGTGCATCTCTGAAGCAAAATCCCTGTCCTGCAATCAAAATTATTTATCCGACGTGGTGTTTCAGTGATAACATTTAAAAATATATTTATTCATGTCCAATTTCTTCTTTTTAATTTACATGGTTTCTTAAATGCCTACAATTATTTTAAAAGAAGCCTTGTGTCTAGGAAAAATTGAGACATATGGAATAAATTACTAGCCCATTTCTCCTTGAAATTCATTAGATGTTTGATGATTTTTTCACATATATTTCTGAATTGAAAAGCTAGTTGTGAAGTAATTTTATAGCATATCTTATGTAATATTTTGTTTTTAACAGTGAATTGAAGGTTTAAAGATTAAATTATTCTATCCAGAGAATGAAACGCAATTATTTCACAAGGAGTACATGTATATGTTGACACGACATTTTAAAATCTAGATTTTAAAATAGGTCCCATATATTTTTGAGTCAATTAGAATATGTTTGTATCAGTCTGTCTACAGTTTTACACCTGTCAAAGTGTACTTCAACTACAACAAGTACCTTGAACAATTTTGAAATTTATTATTCCTCTGAAACTGATTAAAAGAATTATGGTAGAATGAAATTCTGATTGGCATAATTTGGGAGAGGAATTATTCCTTGGAGATCAACCTCTGCCAAGATAGTTTATTATGACATTGAGACTTTCTGATTTACAAAATTTGTTATATAAAAAATACTAAGAAGATGACAGATAATACACAGACTTTAATTAAAATTGTACTAAAATTAAATGTCTAAATAAATTAGAAGGGTATATGGTACATCTAATTGTATGTTGATATATTTTATTTGTGCATTTTATTCCTAGAGTTGCTTTTGCTTTAGTTTGTAAGACGTTCTTATTTTTATAATAATGTAGTACATACTAAATAAAGAAAAATCAGGAAATAGAAAATGAGGAAAATATTAGCTATTGTGAACCAAATAAAAATTGTGCAATCTCTAAGCACATGAACTATGTATTATTTGTACAGCATGTACAATGTTTATGATTCACAGGGTGAGGCAGAGACTGCAAAACACTTAACCTGGGACAAATAAGAAAGTAAGGAAATTTTGATAATATATTAATATTATAGAAAATGTTGAACTTAACAGTTAAGATAAAAGTAGTGAAAAATGATAGTATTTAAGGAGATCTAGAAAATTTAATCTATATCTGTAATGTGTGAGAAGTATTAGAATAATGCTTGTATTTCTGGATTGGCATCGATTTCTATTGAGACTGGAAACATAATGGAAGTGAGGGAAAAGGAATTTAAATTGTGGATACTTGAGTTTTATACCTAGGAGTTCGAGAAATATATTATGTTACTATCAAAGCAGTTGGCACAGCA
The DNA here is from genome assembly GCF_009828535.3 of Hylobates moloch. NCBI lineage: Eukaryota > Metazoa > Chordata > Mammalia > Primates > Hylobatidae > Hylobates > Hylobates moloch. Next base: position 84,959,735 of record NW_026652281.1, read on the forward strand.
CTGTACAAAATTCCCTAATTGTGTCTATGTGGAGAAGGCATAGACAAACGGAGAATACCAAAACAGAAATAGCAAAAAAGCACAAATAAATTTTACCTGTATTTTTACGTAAAATCCAATTAGAGTAGGAAAACATGAAATTTCTGTTTTATCAAAATTTTTCTCTGTCTTATAATATAGTTGATGATATTACTGGAAAAAAATTGAAGCATTGGTATGTTCACACAAAGAAGTAAAATATAAGGTCAAAACCATGGGAATGCAGGGAGCAGAAAAAATATACCTAAACACCGAAACTGATTTTGCCCTACGGACATGTACCCAAATGAATGAGTGCGGATTCCTACTGTCGTACATCACATAGGACAGTAAAGAAATACATAGCTTTTCCCAAGATAAGGCATCACACAGGAGCTCCTCCTAAAGCTAGGACCAAAATTTATATCCTAACTATAAAGAAGAATCAGAGGTAAATTAGTCCCATTTCACATTCCCTGGAAATGGCAAATAAAAATGACTTGAGATTGGACAGATTTAAAGAAACTCGATCATTAATGATTTACAGCAATTAATTTAAAAATTGTTTAAATGTGCAGTCCAAACATACGTCCAAACACCTTTAGGCCAAGAATTAACATAATGTGGTCGGAGAATGGTGGTGCCTTTAGTAGACTCACAAAAAAATTCAACTTCTCTTTGGCAAATTTTCTTCTTACTAATCCTCAAAAGTGCACAAAAATAATTTTCAAAGAAAAATAAATATTTGTCATTCAAAGGCATCTAAGTACACAAGGAAATGATATTCCACCATTTGAAAGGAAAGCAGAAAAAGAGTACAAACAGATCCACAAAGGTTCATTAGAAGAAATATCACTGTTAGATTATAAAGCACATTTGCTTTAAAAAATTTTTAAAAATGAATATATTTTTAGAAGACTAAAAAATTGATGTAGCAAATTTGAAAAGTAGTTTGTATAAAAATATAGTATTTTAAATTAAAAACTCAAAAACGAACTCATCAGATTAGACATGGCCATGGTGAGAGTTAATAAATGTTTCAGAACGCATTACAGATAATTTTTAAAAATGCAAAATGTGGACAGAATCATTAAGAGACATGGAAGATACAGTGAGAAAGTGTAGCATGTGTTTACTGAGTGTTCTCATACAAGAAGGGAACTGGGAAGGGACAATATGTGATGGAATTTTGGCTGAAAGTTCTCTAGACTTTTGTAAGACACTACTCGGCATATTCAAAGCAAGCTACAATGGAGATAAACCTACACCTACCTATCTCCTAGAGAAACAGTAAACAATCAGGAAGGGAAAAACATTTCAATTAGCACCAGAAAAATCAAATTACCTTTAATCATATTGAAATCTGAAAGAATGAAAGGTAAAATAAACAATATTATTTCTTAAGAATAATAATGCCATTCTGAAATTCTCAACCAAGAAAAATATTCATCAACCTATGGCTAAATAATGTAGAGACAAAAAACAAAACGCCACCAGCAGAATTCCACTAAAGAAACTAAAAAGAAACTCTGAAAACATGTTTCAGAAAGGTTGAAATACTGAAATCAAAGAAGGTACAAAGAGCAAAATATATTGTAAACATACAGATAGATCTAAATAAAAAATTAGGTGTTGAAACAAAAAGATATTTAAAATTAGATAAGCAATGCGATATGTATGTTAGGAAGCAAATTATTAGGGCTGAAGTATTCAGAGACCCCTTAACTGTCTGACAAGAGCAGAAAGGTGAGTATGACTTTGCAACTTTTTTTTTTTTTTTTTTTGGGAAAGAGTCTCACTCACTCTTTCACCCAGGCTGGAGTGCAGTGGTGCCATCTCGGCTCACTGCGACCTCTGCCTCCCAGGTTCAAGCAATTCTCCTGCCTTAGCCTCCTGAGTAGCAGGGATTACAGCCGCGTGCCACCATGCCTGGCTAATTTTTGTATTTTTAGTACAGACGGGGTTTCACCATGTTGGTCAGGCTAGTCTCCAACGCCTGACCTCGTGATCCACACGCATCAGCCTCCAGAAGTGTTGAGATTACAGGCGTGAGCCACTGTGCGTGACAGACTTTGGAGCTTTAATAAATTCACTGGACATTATGCATTTCTCTGTTGTATCTATGAAAACAATAAAAATAAATGTTATAATTTAAAAACAAGAAGACAAACTGGTAGGAGAAAATGAGACATTATATATATATATTAATATAACAAATTAATAAAACAAATTATACATGATCAAAGATTAACTTAAACCTAAGTAGATAATGTTTTTGTTAAAATACAAAGATTGGCAAAATTTAAAAAAATCTGTCTCTATCATAGTTACAAGAGAGGCAACTAATATATAAATTTGCAGAAACTTTGAAGTTCAAACAATACAGATAGTGTGTATATATGATATACATACAAACATACTACATGAATATAATTTTTTAAAAAGATGCTATGTACACAAAATAGAATGTAAGTTAGAAACATTTCTTAAAATAAGTTAGTCTAACCAGTGTGATAAAAGTTTTAAGTTATTAAGATGTGATGACTTAAATGTGCATTAGCCTGACACATATATACATATATACACACACACCACACACACACATTTAGAGAGAGAGTCAAATTATATAAAGCAAAAATATCAGAAAGTAAGTAGAAATGGATAAGCCCACAAATCATTATAGACATTTCAAACACACATCTTTCAGTAATAGATAAAAGAAAAAATTAAACGAGTAAGTTTTATTTTATTTTATTTTATTATTTTTTTTTTTTTTTGAGACGGAGTCTCGCTCTGTCGCCCAGGCTGGAGTGCAGTGGCGCGATCTCGGCTCACTGCAAGCTCCGCCTCCCGGGTTCACGCCATTCTCCTGCCTCAGCGTCTCCGAGTAGCTGGGACTACCGGCACCCGCCACCACGCCCGGCTAATTTTTTTTTTTTTTTGTATTTTTAGTAGAGACGGGGTTTCACCGTGGTCTCGATCTCCTGACCTCGTGATCCGCCCGCCTCAGCCTCCCAAAGTGCTGGGATTACAAGCGTGAGCCACCGCGCCCGGCTAAAAGAGTAAGTTTTAAAAGAAGCTAGTGGATTTTAAAAAGGGCAAATGTTATATAAGGAACATGAATATTATAATTCATGTTATTTTCATGTTCATACAGAATACTTAAAAAAATTAACATTTTCTAGACCATACCACAAATTTAAACAATTTTCATGGAAATAACGTGACACAGAATATATTTCCTAAACAAACAGCAATGAAGGTAGATAGCAATACAAAAAAGAAAGCTAGAAACATAAGTCTAAAAATACTGGTTGGAAGCTATTTTAATGAATATTGAAATATTTTAAAGGTGAATAGTCAATACAAATCAACCAAACACTTTTGTAAGGCCAATAAGATGCATGTGTAATGTGTAATGCCTCCTTTTATAAGGAGTAAATCTGTAACATCACCTGGGCTATTTGACAACTGCAAAGTGAATGTGAGAAGGAGAGAAACAGTGAGAGCGAGAGAGAGATAAAACCAGTAAAATAAACATAAAGAATGAAAGAAATAGCCAGGTGCCATGGTTCATTCCTGTAATCCCAGCACTTTGGGAGGCCGAGGCAGGTGGATCACCTGAGGTCAGGAGTTCGAGACCAGCCTGGTCCAACATGGTGAAACCCACTCTCTACTAAATATACAAAAATTAGCCTGGCATGGTGGCATGCACCTGTAATCCCAGCTACTCAGGAGGCTGAGGTAGGAGAATTGCTTGAACGTGGGGGGTGGAAGTTGCAGTCAGTAGAGATCATGCTACTGCACTCCAGCTTGGGCGACAGAACAAGACCCCGTCTCAAAAAAAAAAAAAAAGGAGGAAATAAGCAGAATTAAAGAAACTGAGTATGTATTTAAAAATGCAAAAGCTCACTTTTTCAGAAAAATATTAAAATATTAAATCTAACAAATATCTAGGTAGACTGACGGAGAAAAATACAGAAAATGCACAAAAGACCAATTACCTGGAATGCGAAGGATACAAAACGCCAGCAGTTGTAGATTTTAAATAAGCAATGACTTTGAGTTCAACCATGATGGGGTATATTGAAAAGAATCTCTCAGAAAAAAAGAAAAAGAAAACTGTTATAAAGCTATGTACAAAATGTTAAGCACTATGAAGTCTTCCAATTCTACCAGTTATGGAGTTATTGGTCTTGGACTAACTCTGCTGAAAAGAAAAAAACAAAACAAAACAAAACAAAACCTAAAAACCTGGATAAAATAGCCTACCGTGGGCACTGGCAATGCAGCCAAGCAGGCACGACATGGGTGTTACATTCTTTTTATCAGAACACGAAGCATTCATACACTCTTCTCACCCTCACTCTCACCTTTTAATCTTAGATCTACTATTAAATGTATTCAACGTTACTGTCAATCCTTTGGTCAAAATTTCTTTACTCACATTTTCTTCATGCACTTGGATAGACTGTTCAAGAAAGTGTGAGTAGTGAATTCCTCAAACTCTTGCATATTTAAAATTACATTTCTGAATCTTGATGCTTGAAGTGTGGCTTGGATAAGGGGTGGGCTTTAAGCCAATTTTGGCATGTAAGGGGTTGAGTTTATTAGGCATCAGCACCTCTGAAAATCGTGGGGATACAGGCTTAATTTCAATGCTATTCTAAATACTTGAAAGATATAATTCTTTAATAAACTCCTGTGTCTACAAATGGTTGAGATTAACTCAATATCCATGATTAGACATCTATAAAATCAAGGTACTGTTATTTAGTGGAGCCTTGCTGGCTATTCTATGAGAGGAGGTATTGTTATTGTAATCTCACCCTCTCATAAAAGTGTATCATATTACTTATAACCAGCCCTTCATATTCTGTTCCTATTTTGGTATTTTAAAATATCTTTGAAACACTTGAATTCAAAGAGGGAATCTGAATAGTTTTTAAAATATTAATGAAATGCCATTTCTTCATGATTGAACAACTAAAAATTGACTGAAGTGCTTCTCTTCAAACTTTCTGGAACATTTTTTATCTAAATTCTAAGAACAATCACAATAGGTTTTAACCACCATTGTGAAAATATTTTAAATGTTAGGGTGGAAAAAATTTTTAAATAATTTTATAGTAATTTTTTCATCATAGTGACAGTGTGCTAAATTTTTTAAGTCAAATATTACTGTAGATATTTAAGTCAAGATTCTAAGAAGCTGTTCCAAAGTCCAAAATTTAGTTTCATATACAATGATATTATATATAGTTGCATATAAAATTAATATATGTGAGCCATGTTTCAAATAGAGTCAAAAGATTCTTGATTATATAAAATGCCAATTACTTATAGGCACACAAGCTTTAAGTCATTACAAAGGCAGTTGTGGTTGATTCTACTCTTGCTACTGGCATTTATATGGACATAATATTATGGTCTGAAGAATATTTAGGGAAATTTATCCCTCATACAATCAGAAGAACAATGCAAGATAGTTTATATCTGAAAGGAAAAAAATCTTTATATGGTTCTGAAAGCCTAAATCATTAACAACTTGGATAATAATTAGCATAAAATACACAAACATGCCCTCTTCCTAGCAGTAAGTACACAGTGACAACAGAATCAAAGCATGTGGCTATGTGCATGTTTCTATTTCAAGACGCAGAGCACTCTATTCCTCTTCTCTGCCCTTTCTACATGGCACAATTCCTCATGAATCTTAGTGCAGTCATAGGGTGGATTAGAGTGACCTGCCATGTGGATGCAACTGATCTCTATTTTGGAAGTAATTAAAGTAAAAATATATTTCTAAAAGATAATTTCAAATTTCAGTGCAAACTAGCATGCTTTCACCCCTTTCTGTGTAAAATTTTTTTCTAAGGTTGGAAAAGTAAGGTAGGCTTTAGTACGATTCTGAATCACAAGTTTTCAAAGTGAGACGCAAAACGGTGGCGCCAACACATTTCAAGTCTGCTACATTTTGAATACACTTATTGGAGAAAAGAGCTTCTCATCATTTTTCTCTTACAGGAAAGGAAATAACATGTACAGCTGACCCTTAAGCAACATGGAGGTCGGGGTGCTGGCCCCCCTGCACAGTAGAAAATCCACTATAACTTTGACTCCCCCAAAACTTAACTACTAATAGCCTACTGTAAGCCTTACAAATAACACAAGCAGTCAATTAACACATATTTAATGTTATATGTCTTATATACTGTATTCTTAACAAACATGCCAGAGAAAAGAAAAAGAAAATCATAAGGAAAATATATTTACTAGTTACTAAATGGAAGTAGATGATCAAACAGGTCTTCATCCTCATCCTTTTCATGGGCAGGGTGTGGAGAAGGATGTAGAATTGTTGGTTTTGCTAAGTGGACCTGCAGAGTTCAAAACCCTGTGGTGCAAAGGCCAACTGTATAGCCATTGAATAGCAATTTATTTTTAGAAATTAACCTCACTAAAATACTCTTAGAAGGACGCCAAGAAAAAAAATGAATAAGTATTTTTGGTTCATCTATTTCATCATTTCATTTCATTTCATTTCCTCATTTCATTTCATTTCATCCTTTCATTTCATCATCTCATCATTTCATTTCATTCTTTCATTTCATTTCATCATTTCATGAATTCATCTCAACATTTCATTTCAACTCATCATTTCACTTCATCTCATTGTTTCATCATTTCATGTCATGATTTCATTTCATCTTTTCATCTCATTTCATCATTTCATTTCATCAATTCATTATTTCATTTCATTTATTTCATCATTTCATCATTTCACTTCATTTCATCATTTCCTTTCATCATTTCAACTTTTCATTTCACTTCATCATTTCATCATTTCACTTCATCATTTCATTTCATCATTTCATTTCATTTCATCCTTTCATTTCATTTCATCCTTTCATTTCATCATTTCGTCTTTTCATCTCATCAATTCATCCTTTCATTTCATTATTTCATTTCATCATTTCATCATTTCACTTCATCTCATCATTTCATTTAAACTCATCATTTCATCATTTTATTTCATCTTTTCATCTCGTCATTTCATCATTTCATTTCATCTTTTCATCTCATTTCATTTCATCATTTCATCAATTCATTATTTCATTTCATTTATTTCATCATTTCATCATTTCATACACGGGTCTCCTTTGAGCCCTATGCTTTTGAGATCCCATATACCTAAATTCCAGTACTCCAAATCAGTACTGCTCAGTTTTAGTTACTAAGTTTAAAAATGTCTTTTAATAGCAAGTTAGTTTAGTGCACTCTTGCTTCTTTCTTTACTGCTGGTATACATGTATATTCCTTTAAATGAATCTTGGAATTTATTTAAAATTTTTAAATTATACTAATGAAACTGTATATTGCTGTGAATTCATAGGTGAATTTGGAAAGAATTTGTCTTTATGATATCAAATCCTTTTTATCCAAGAATCATGTGTGCCTTTATATTTATTCCAGTCTATATTTATATCACCGAGTAAATATATAGAAATGTGGATACATACAGCTGTAGTTATAGATAGATACAAATATAGATATAACATGTTAAATCTATATCTATCACATATAACATATATACATGTTATATGTGTGTGTATATATATATGTTTGTGTTATTTAAGAGATCCCTTCAAATTTTTCTTTTATTTCTTATATAATTTTAGGTTGAGCTTGAATTTTCCTTGTATAAAAAAGCAAATATTTATACTAGTTTTAATACTGATGTTTAGACATTCTATCTTATTTTAGCATTGAATATTTTCACAATTATTATACATATTATCTAATATTAATAATGTAACTTAAAAATATTTAAAATTTGACCTTTGAATTATTTTGTTGTTGAACTTAAATTCCTTTAAGTATGATAGTCAATTTCTATTTTCTGCTTTCTCTATGCATATGCAAATTAATCTATCCACTTCTCTGTCTCTATGTAGTAACATGAAAATCAGGCCTCTCTTCTTCTACTACACAGACACACGTTTGCATATAGAATATCAGACTCTTTATAGCATTTAAAATCTTTAAAGACATGAATATTACCTTTTAACAAATATATTTTAGCATATACTGAGAATCCCCTGTTTATCTTTTATTTGGGCTAATCAATATAATTATTAATATTATTGGATTACCAAATTTCGAATCACACTTTCATCCCCAAGGTGGATGTTTGTTTCATTTTTTTGCTAATTTCTTGTCTTACTGTTTCAAATATTGTTGGATATTATTTTTATTTTATTTGGCATTTTAGTATCAATATTTGTAAGAGATGTACTCTACATATTTTTTCTTCAATATCTGCTGGGTTTTATAATTACTGCTATACTGGATTTGTAGTAGACATTGACAAAAATTATTCCTGTATGTTTTATAGCTGTATGAAGGAAACCAATATATTTTACCCCAAAATATATTTCCTTGATATATTTCAAAATGGCTATTCGGAAGGGCTGGAAATGCAAACATAGCTGCAAAGCTGTCTTGGGGAGATTTGCATCGGGAGAGAATCTGCCCTGATGCAGCCAGGCTTTCTCTGAGGTCTGCCCCCTTGTCTGGATCTAGGAAAGGTTAACTGAGAGTCTGAGGTCTCCAAAGGTCTGAAAGAAATATTTTCTGTCTATTTTCTCTGAGGACTGCTCCCAGTGAGGTTTCACCTACGTAATAAGTCCACTGTTAGTAGCCAGGATCCTTTTCTCACATAACCTTTTTTTATTTCTTCCCTGTGATCCAAGACCCCATTCTTTCTGTAAACCTCATATGGTAGATAATCTTCTGCACCCATCGTGTGTCTGGGTCTTCATTCTAAGGGCTCCAGTGTACACACATTGCAGAAACCTGTGTGCCTTTTCTACTATTTATCTGCCTCCTATTAGTGATTTTCAGGGAAACTTCAGAAGGCAAAAGGGACATTCTCCTTTAGCCCATACTCAGACAAATTCCCCCAATGTTTAACTGATTCCCAATAGCTTAAAATCACCTTGAAAAATCCATATATTTATAACCTGTTCTTCCCCCTATTATTTCTGGTCAGCCTGGGTTTTGTTTTTTATTCCATTTACTTCATCCTCGAAAAGATCTATTTTATGTCTATTTATCCTCATTTATTGACATTGAGAAAAGAAAATAACTTTCATGTGAGAAATGCAAGTCCTTTTAAAGAATCAGGCCCAGAGAGATATTCAAATGAGACAGCAGTTCTGTCCTGCTCCTCTCTGAGCTGTGTGTTCATCTAGGCTGCTTGCTGTTGCCACAGTAGCTGTAAATTAACCAATAATGCCACACCAGGCACTATAATCCACACCCAATAATAGTGTAACAGTGTATAGCCTGTCACTAATAAATGTTATTTCCATAAGCCAATGAGAATTTGTGACAAACCTCTTTGCATCATCCCACTTCTTGTCCCTTTTTTGCCTTTAAGAAACTGCTTGTTGCAAAGCTCCAAATGGAGTTCATATCCAAGCATACTTGGGTCTGTTTCTTCCAGGCAGCTGTCCTCATTTTGGCTCAAGTAAACTCTTTGAATGACGTTTTGTGCTTCAGCCTCTTCCACTTGGATTAACAACATGGATTTGTGTCACCATGTGCAGCAATTAAAATGTTTACACTTTTCCCCTCGAGGGCATTGATGTGTTTTCCTGAGCACTTGGAATAGCTACACAGTGTTCACTATCTAGATTATGATTTCTCAACCTAGGTGCTACTTACCTTTAGGACGAGAGGATTCTTTGTTGTGGGAGGCTGCCCTAGCAATGCTAGATGTTTCGTTTGACCTCTAAACTTCACACCTCCACCAGTCTTGACATCCCTACAATAACCCTAAACATTGAGAAATGTCTCCTGGGGAAAACTCTCCAAGAGTTGACAGCCAAAGCTCTTGAAATATTGGAATGGTCAATTGAGTTTTTATATTATCCAAAACAAATATTTTTCTTTGTTTTCAAACATCTACTTCCATCTACTTATCTACTTATTTTTACTTTTATTTGTAACTTAATTCCATCAAGGAGAGAGAGTGCATTTTGTTATGCTAAATTTTGGAAGAATGTATTGATTTTTTATGACCTGATATATGGATGATATGTAGATATTACATGTTTGTGTTATCAAATTTCAGGGCAATAATAAAATAAATACTTATAATATTTATATTGTCACTGTATATTACTTATTTTCTTTCTTCACTACAGGAGTTTTTCAACCTATAGGCTGTTTTTCAATTCTAGGTTATCCAGTAGATTCTGAAATGTTATGATTAAATATCTACTTCTCAAGCATTCATCTTTGCAAATGAATCAATCCCAAGCTCTTATAATGCACATCATATAAGGGGTGCATTATAAATATTACTTGTTTCTGAACCATATATTGACTAATTAGTCAATATATGGTTCAGAAACAAGTAATATTTATAAGAAAATTAAAAATTTAGATCTTTAACTCAGATAACAATAATCCAAATTAAAATTTGATTTAATTCCATAATTTAAAATGACACCAGAATACTAGTAAAAATGTAGATAAGTTTATATAATCCTTTTTAGCTGTAGGACTTTATTAGCATAAATTCAAATACAGGAACAAAAGTAAGATTGAGACCTATAGTAAAAGGTTAAAATGTACACATTATAGGGGCATGATTAAACTAATTTAAGGCATAATAACATGGAGAAATATTGCAAAACATACATTTTACTGAATTAATTGTTAATAAATAATCATTAAGTGAGAACAAAGGTAAAGAGTATCTACACACACACCCACCCACACACAAGTGCAATATTGTCAAATAAACATGTGATTTCAGCTACACTAGAAATCACATCTGTGTTTTCTCCACAGAAGAGTAAAGACTAAAAATCACAATAATATGTATTGTACATATGGAGGTAAACATACTCAAAATATTACCCTAAAATACATTTTTCTTTTTGAGATGGAGTTTTGCTTTTATTGCCCAGGCTGGAGTGCAATGGCACAATCACGGCTCACTGCAACCTCAGCCTCCCAGCGTCAAGTAATTCTCCTAGCTCAGCCTCCCAAGTAGCTGAGATTACAGGCATGCACCACCATACGTGGCTAATTTTTTGTATTTAGTAGAGACGGGGTTTCACCATGTTGGTCAGACTGGTCTCGAACTCCTCACTTCAGGTGATCTACCCACTTCAGCCTCCCAAAGTGCTGGGATTACAGGCGTGCGCCTGGCCAACTTTTTGACATATTTCAAGATGGCTACTTGGAAGACTGGAAATAGTTTCTTCTACAAGAATAGCTGAAAAGCTGTGTTTGTTGGGGAGATTTGCATTTGTAGAGAAAATCTGCATTGATATGGACAGGCTTTCCCTGAGATACTCCCTTGTCTGGGTTTTGGAAAGATTAACTAAGTCTGGCACGTTTAAATTTTGAAAAACCATTTCCTATCTATACTTCCCAAGAGGAGGGCTGCTCCCTGGGAGGTTTCATCCATGTAACAAGACCACCTCTGCTGCCAGGCTCCTCTTTCTTCCTTGTCGTCACCTGTCTTCCGCAAAGCCTGATTTACCAGCGTACAGCTCTGTGTATTCTGTAACCTCAAGACAGCATAGACATGTTAACTACCTTGCCTTTCCTGGAGTTTTTATATGTATAGTATATATTTGTATATCTACATTTATATATATTATGTAAACTCCAAGTGCATACTTGTGCACATAATTATATCTGTAAACCTTTTTTCCTGTTAATTTGTACATTATCAGTTTGTTTTATAGACTCAGATAATTAAAGCTTCAAGGGAAAAATTTAAAGTTTCCTATAGAGAAAAGACAAATATATATGTGACAAATAATATTTAGAGGGTCAGACGCTTTTTAAAGGTATATTTGCAATTTGTGTCAAAACATTTAAATATACATTTGTTACTTTAACTATAAAATTTCAAATAATTTAAGCTAAATACATAGTACATGCAGAAAATTTAGCAATATTTGTATATAGCACCTTACTGTGCATTACTGTAACCAACTCTCTAATATAAAGAACTAATTAAGGTAGCACCTACTTTTCAAATATCTCATTTTTTTCACAGACCTATTAAATAAGACAAATAACATTTAAACTTCATTTGTAAATTTGGAGAATAGTATTTTTCAGCAGATGGTTTATTTTAGCAAATTCCATCTTCACATTGTGCTATGCTTTTATGAGTTCCAGCTGTTAACGGATATTATTTTACTGCTGAATCTATCATGTGTGATATAATTGCTCATTATGTGCCTTAAAACACAAGCAATATAGTTATTTTCGACTTGGAAAAAATTAAAATCTTATCAGCAATTTAAAAAATCTAGAGTTGTCTTCTTCTGGTTAATTATTTTAAACTGGTATTTTTCTCTTTATGTTTTTAGTGAGCTGTCTTATCAAGGAGAAGAACTCAAGCTGATTATTCTTTTTTTCCTCTTCCATCCACCTCGCAGGTGTGTTAATCATTTCATTTCTCAGAAAACGTTCTTTCATATCCACCTTACAAGATGAGAGACATTTTAACATCTTCCATTCAGCTGTGATACCAGTAATGGAAAATATTCCAGCTTCATGAATATGGTGATACAAATACTTATCCGTCTAACCTCTTTCAGTGCCAAATGTCTACTTTACTCAGTGAATTACTCAGTTGACTGGTAATTTCTTATGAAATCACAAATGAGAGGATCAGAGGACTGGCTGTTGTCTGTACCTCATATGACTCCCAGTGCAGACGATTGTTTCTATGGAGCACAGGCAGTTGAAAGGATTGACTTCCTGCCTAGAATAGTTTCTGCTGTGCTTCTTATCCTTCTTGTGGAGATTTCAGATTATCTGAATTGCTTTTCTATCTTAAGAAAAAACTCAACAATTCTCCCACCTGAGAGGAATGTAAACTGTAGTAAGTTAGCAGAAGCAATCTGTAAAGTTTTTACATTGTTTGTTGTAGAATGCAGCGTTGGTGTCTCCATCACTAAACTTTTCTTTTTTCTTCTTTTATTATTATTATACTTTAAGTTTTAGGGTACATGTGCACAATGTGCAGGTTTGTTACATATGTATCCATGTGCCATGCTGTTGTGCTGCACCCAGTAACTCGTCATTTAGCATTAGGTATATCTGCTAATGCTGTCCCTCCCACCTACCCCCACCCCATAAGAGTCCCCAGAATGTGATGTTCCCCTTCCTGTGTCCATATGTTCTCATTGTTCCATTCCCACCCATGTGTGAGAACATGCGGTGTTTGGTTTTTTGTCCTTGCGATAGTTTACTGATAATGATGTTTTCCAGTTTCATCCATGTCCCTACAAAGGACATGAACTCATCATTTTTTATGGCTGCATAGTATTCCATGGTGTATATGTGCCACATTTTCTTAATCCAGTCTATCATTGCTGGACATTTGGGTTGGTTCCAAGTCTTTGCTATTGTGCATAGTGCCGCATTAGACATACATGTGCATGTGTCTTTATAGCAGCATGATTTATAGTCCTTTGGGTATATACCCAGTAATGGGATGGCTGAGTCAAATGGTATTTCTGGTTCTAGATCCCTGAGCAATCGCCACACTGACTTCCACAATGGTTGAACTCGTTTACAGTCCCACCAACAGTGTAAAAGTGTTCCTATTTCTCCACATCCTCTCCAGTACCTCTTGTTTCCTGACTTTTTAATGATGGCCATTCTAACTGTTGTGAGATGGTATCTCGTTGAGGTTTTGATTAGCATTTCTCTGATGGCCAGTGATGATGAGCATTTTTTCATGTGTTTTTTGGCTGCATAAATTTCTTCTTTTGAGAAGTGTCTGTTCATGTCCTTCACCCACTTTTTGATGGGGTTGTTTGTTTTTTTCTTGTAAATTTGTTTGAGTTCATTGTAGATTCTGGATATTAGCCCTTTGTCAGATGAGTAGGTTGTGAAAATTTTCTCCCATTTTGTAGGTTGCCTGTTCACAGCTTTTGCTGTGCAGAAGCTCTTTAGTTTATTTAGATCCCATTTGTCAATTTTGGCTTTTGTTGCCATTGCTTCTGGTGTTTTAGACATGAAGTCCTTGCCCACGCCTATATCCTGAATGGTACTGCCTAGGATTTCTTCTAGGGTTTTTATGGTTTTAGGTCTAACATGTAAGTCTTTCATCCATCTTGAATTAATTTTTGTATAAGGTGTAAGGAAGGGATCCAGTTTCAGCTTTCTACATATGGCTAGCCAGTTTTCCCAGCACCATTTATTAAATAGGGAATCCATTCCCCATTGCTTGTTTTTGTCAGGTTTGTCAAAGATCAGATAGTTGTAGTTATGCAGCATTATTTCTGAGGGCTCTGTTCTGTTCTATTGATCTATGTCTCTGTTGTGGTACCAGTACCATGCTGTTTTGGTTACTGTAGCCTTGTAGTGTAGTTTGAAGTCAGGTAGCGAGATGCCTCCAGCTTTGCTCTTTTGGCTTAGGATTGACTTTGCAATGCGGGCTCTTTTTTGGTTCCATATGAACTTTAAAGTAGTTTTTTCCAATTCTGTGAAGAAAGTCATTGGTAGCTTGATGGGGATGGCATTGAATCTATAAATAACCTTGAGCAGTATGGCCATTTTCACGATATTGATTCTTCCAACCCATGAGCATCAAATGTTTTTCCATTTGTTTGTATCCTTTTTTATTTCACTGAGCAGTGGTTTGTAGTTCTCCTTGAAGAGGTCCTTCACATCCCTTGTAAGTTGGATTCCTAGGTATTTTATTCTCTTTGAAGCAATTGTGAATGGGAGTTCACTCATGATTTGGCTCTCTGTTTGTCTGTGATTGGTGTACAAGAATGCTTGTGATTTTTGTACATTGATTTTGTATCCTGAGACTTTGCTGAAGTTGCTTATCAGCTTAAGGAGATTTTGGGCTGAGACAATGGGGTTTTCTAGATATACAATCATGTCATCTGCAAACAGGACAATTTGACTTCCTCTTTTCCTAATTGACTACCCTTTGTTTCCATCTCCTGCCTGATTGCCCTAGCCAGAACTTCCAGCACTATATTGAATAGGAGTGGTGAGAGAGGGCATCCCTGTCTTGTGCCAGTTTTAAAGGGGAATGCTTCCAATTTTGGCCCATTCAGTATGATATTGGCTGTGGGTTTGTCATATATAGCTCTTATGATTTTGAAATAGGTCCCTTTAATACCTAATTTATTGAGAGTTTTTAGCATGAAGGGTTGTTGAATTTTGTCAAAGGCCTTTTCTGCATCTATTGAGATATTCATGAGGTTTTTGCCTTTGGTTCTGTTTATATGCTGGATTACATTTATTGATTTGCCTATGTTGAACCAGCCTTGTATCCCAGGGATGAAGCCCACTTGATCATGGTGGATAAGCTTTTTGATGTGCTGCTGGATTCGGTTTGCCAGTATTTTATTCAGGATTTTTTCATCAATGGTCATCAAGGACATTGGTCTAAAAAGAACATTTTTGGTTGTGTCTCTGCCAGGCTTTGGTATCAGGATGATGCTGGCCTCATAAAATGAGTTAGTGAGGATTCCCTCTTTTTCTATTGATTGTAACTGTTTCAGAACAATGGCACCAGTTCCTCCTTGTACCTCTGGTAGAATTCGGCTTTGAATCCATCTGGTCCTGGACTCTTTTTGGTTGGTAAGCTATTGATTATTGCTACAATTTCAGAGCCTGTTATCGGTCTATTCAGAGATTCAACTTCTTCCTGGTTTAGTCTTGGGATAGTGTATGTGTCAAGGAATTTATCTGTTTCTTCTAGATTTTCTAGTTTATTTGCGTAGAGGTATTTGTAGTATTCTCTGATGGTAGATTGTATTTCTGTGGGATCGGTGGTGATATCCCCTTTTTCATTTTTTATTGCATCTTTTTGATTCTTCTCTCTTTTCTTCTTTATTAGTCTTGCTAGCAGTCTATCAATTTTGTTGATCTTTTCAAAAAACCAGCTCCCGGATTCATTAATTTTTTGAAGGTTTTTTTATGACTCTATTTCCTTCAGTTCTGATCTGATTTTAGTTATTTCTTGCCTTCTGCTAGCTTTTGAATATGTTTGCTCTTGCTTCTCTAGTTCTTTTAATTGTGATGTTAGGGTGTCAATTTTGGATCTTTCCTGCTTTCTCTTGTGGGTATTTAGTGCTATAAATTTCCTTCTACACACTGCTTTGAATGTGTCCCAGAGATTCTGGTATGTTGTGTCTTTGTTCTCGTTGGTTTCAAAGAACATCTTTATTTCTGCCTTCATTTCATTATGTACCCAGTAGTCATTCCAGAGAAGGTTGTTCATTTTCCATGTAGTTGAGTGGTTTTGAGTGAGTTTCTTAATCCTGAGTTCTAGTTTGATTGCACTGTGGTCTGAGAGACAGTTTGTTGTAATTTCTTTTTTTCACATTTGCTGAGGAGAGCTTCTGACTGTGTGATCAATTTTGGAATGGGTGTGGTGTGGTGCTGAAAAAAATGTATACTCTGTTGATTTTGGGTGGAGAGTTCTGTAGATGTCTATTATGTCCACTTGGTGCAGAGCTGAGTTCAATTCCTGGATGTCCTTGTTAAGTTTCTGTCTCTTTATCTGTCTAATGTTGACAGTGGGGTGTTAAAATCTCCCATCATTATTGCGTGGAAGTCTAAGTCTCTTTTTAGGTCACTCAGGACATGCTTTATGAATCTGGGTGCTCCTCTATTGGGTGTATATATATTTAGGATAGTTAGCTCTTCTTGTTGAATTGATCCCTTTACCATTATGTAATGGCCTTCTTTGTCTCTTTTGGTCTTAGTTGGTTTAAAGTCTGTTTTATCAGAGACTAGAATTGCAACCCCTGCCTTTTTTTGTTTTCCATTTGCTTGGTAGATCTTCCTCCATCCCTTTATTTTGAGTCTATGTGTGTCTCTGCACGTGAGATGGGTTTCCTGAATACAGCACACTGATAGGTCTTGACTCCTCCAATTTGCCAGTCTGTGTATTTTAATTGGAGCATTTAGCCCATTTACATTTAAAATTAATATTGTTATGAGTGAATTTGTTCCTACTTTCTCTACTTTTTATCTCTCTACTGTAATATTTCTAAATTTTCATTTCTTTTGTCCTTCTGTGCACCAAACTGAATGCTTTTATCTGACGTTATATTTCACACTTCATTTTCTAGTATGCCTTCAAAGTAGATAAAATATTATCTAAATTTTTGCTATTGTAATTTTCATTTCTAAAAATTGAATTATTTTCCTTTTTCACATGTAATACTTATAAATGTATTTGCTGAAGTTCTCAATCTTTTTTATTTGACTATAATAAGAGTTATTAAAGTCAGTTTTAACAAATTTGCTATTCATGCAACGTTATGTCCATTTATAACTAATGTTTATCCCTTTTCTTTATTTCTAGTCATATTGTGTTATCTCTCCTTTTGCCTGGATATTTTCCAGTGGTATGCCATCTATTTATTATGAATAGTTTCAGGTGTAATTTGAGGCTTAGATTGATGTGATTTCCCTCCTGTTTGCTTTTTACCAGACACAAAATTTCGGTTCATTGTTTGTCTCCAACGAATCAAGGATTGAGATGATTCAAAGCCAATTTTTTAGCCCCTTCAAAAGGTGGGCTATTTGCTGCTTACCCTCATAACAGACTAGCTAATTAGTACAATGTAAGGCTTGAGGTAATTACCAATGCTTCCTTCTCTTTGGCAGGGCTTTTAATCCTGTCCCCCCTGCCCATCCTTCTCCCTATTTATACTTTTGTTTAAAGCTCTTCTCAGGTGTCTGCATCTCAAAGCAAACATGTGAAAATGATCCCATGAAACATATAGTCCTCAATTCTGACCCCTTCTCTTTGTGATTCTTTTCCTTGTGACCTAAGATTTGTAATTCTTTACTGCCATGTCAGCATTATGTCTTCTAATATATATTTTTAAAAGATCCATATCTCAGATTTTTTTCCAAATTGTCTAGTGTGCCATTTCAGGCAAAAGACTTCATATCAAAAATAAATAGAAAGATGTTCACATGTACTTCATAAGAAACATATCCAAATTCCCCGTGGAAAGTGTTCCACCCAGTCAGAAATAAGGAAATGAAAAACAAAATCACCGTGAAATGACATCGCTACCCATTCACTACATAATGGCTAATATTAAAAAAGGTATATATATATTTTATATATATATATATGACCTCTTATGATGCTATAATGTGACCACCATGCTGTAAGTATATATATATGTGTGTGTGTGTGTGTGTATATATATATATATATATATATATATATATATATAGTAACTCTTGACAAGGATGTAAATCAACTGGATCTTTCATATTAAGTATATTGCTGGTAGCAAGGAAAATGTTAAAAACTGATGCAGGGCCGGTGAGCCCCCAAATGGAGCTTAGCCTGTAGTGGTTCTTGGCTTTGCCCAGGTAAGAATTCAAGAGCCAGCCAGAGGTAGAAGTAAACAGTTTTATTGAAGTGGTAGTGTTACAGCTCTGTGACTCCTCCCGCAGAGCAGGGCTACCTTGTAGGCTGAGAGTAGCAGTTTAGGGCAGTTTTGCTGTTATTTATACCCACTTTCAATTGCATGCAGACTAAGGGACAGTTTACGCAGAAATTCGTAGGGAAGGGGCAGTAACTTTTGGGTCATTCGGTCATTGCCATGCAAAGGGGCAGTAACTCATGGAAGTTGCCATGGCAACAGTAAATTGACATGGCACACTGGTGGTGTGTCTGATGGAAAGCTGCTTTTATCCTTACCCTGTTTTAGCTAGTCCTCCATCTGGTCCAGTGTCTGAGCCCCACCTCTCGAGTCCAGTCCTGCCTTATACCTCAATACCACTTGGGACAAATATTTGGCATAATATACAGAAACTAAATGACTGTGTGATGTACACACACACACACACACACACACACACATTGTATACAAGCTCCCCTCTAACTGGAAATGGCCCCAATATCCATTTCTCTGGTTATCCATTGCTGCATAAGTAACCAGTACAAAACTGACTACCTTGCAAGGGTGTCCAAGGGAAAGAATACAGTCATGGGCTCTCAGTTTGTGTTTCTGGTTGGGCCAATAAAGCCCCTTCCTCATGCCTCTTTTCCGCTTATCGCTAGAGACAGAAGCTCAAAACCATGGCTTCAGGCTGCCAAAAGCCTAAAACAAAACAAAACAACAACAAAACAAGGTGGGTTGGACAAGCTTGCTAAAGCAACAACCACTTTATCTCAAGATTTTGTGTGTCAGGAATTTAGTATGGGACCAGCTGGGCAATTATTCTGCTCCAGGCATGCACTGCCAACTGAGGTCACTATGAAACACCCAGCTGGGAGGAAGAAGTGCCATTCTGGGAAAGTTGACATGGCTTCATTCCCATGTTACACTCGTAGGGATGACTGGAAGGCTGAATCAGCTGGCACTGTTGACCCGTATACCTACACATGACCTTTATAGCACAGTGGTCACATCATAGCATCATCAGAGGTCTCATATGACAATTCAGGACCCTCAGATAGAGTTATCTTAAGGGACTGGAAGTGAATGCTGCCTGTCTCAATGTCTAGGACGAAAAGCTTCTTGTGAAAAAGCCCAGCTTCACTTTCCTGTATTCTATTGATCAAAAAAGCCACAGAGCCCATGCAAATTCAAAAGGAAAGGAAACTGATTATCTTTCCAAAAAAGGAGTGTCAAAGTGTATGCACTTTCTTCTCTACAACAGACACTGTTAAGAAAATAAAAGGACGAGCCACAGACTGAAATAAAGTATTTACAAAACACATATCTGGTAGAGGATTGCTATCCAAAATATACACAGAATATTTAAAATTCAGTGTCAGAAATACCACTCATTTGAAAAATTAGCAAAAACATCTTACCAGACACCTCACCAAGTAAGATATACAGGGGGAAAAAACACATATAAAAATGTTCAACAGCCTGTGTCGTTAGGAAATTGCAAATTACAGCAGCAATAAGTTACCACCACACTTTTATTAAAATGACTGGTGAGGATGTAGAATAACAGGAACTCTCATTCATTGCTGGTGGGAATGCAAAATGGAACAGCCAGTTTGGAGGACAATGTGGTAGTTTCTTATAAAAGTAAACATGCTCTTCTCACTATAATATCCTGCAGTCATGCTCCAAGGCATTTGCTAAAATGACTTAAAAACATGTCCGCAAAACAACCTGTACATGAATATTTACAGCATCTTTCTTTATAATACAAAATTTGGAAATGACCAAATAGGTAAGTGAGTAAACAAACTGTAGTACATCCATACAATAGAGTATTATTTAGCAATAAAAATGAACGATCAGGCCGGCACAGTGGCTCATGCCTGTAATTCCAGCACTCTGGGAGGCAGAGGTGGGCAGATCACCTGAGGTCAGGAGTTTGAGACCAGCCTGGCCAACATGGCGAAACCCTATCTCTACTAAAAATACAAAAATTAGCTGAGTGTAGTAGTGGGTGCTTGTAACGCCAGCTACTTGGGAGGCTGAGGCAGGAGAATTTCTTGAACCTGGAAAGTGGTGGTTGCAGTGAGTGGACATCATGCCACTGCACGGCAGCCTGGATGGCAGAGTAAGATTGTCAGAAAAAAAAACAAGAAGAAGGATTATCAAACCATAAGAACACTGTATGATTTCAACTATATGACGTTCTTGAAGAAGCAAAGCTCTGGAGACAGAATAACGATCAAGGTTAAGGGGGAGGGTGAGTGAGTAGGTAGAATATGGGAGACTTTTAGGGCAGTAAAACTATTCTGTAGGATATTGTAATGGTGGACACATGATTTTGTATATGCCTTTGTCAAAATCTGTAGAGTGTACAACAAAAAGAATGAACTCTAATGTAGATTATGGGCTTTAATTAATTATAATTCAGTGAGTCGTCTATTGTAATAAATGCACTATACTAGTGAGAGATGTTAGTATTAGCAGAAACAGGAAGCCATGTGGGAGTATATGGAAATTTCTAGTACTTTCTGGTCAATTTTGTTTTAAATCTAAAGTGTCTTTTCTTTTTTTGTTTGTTTGCTTGTTTTTCTTTTTTGGTACGAAGTCTTGCTCTGTCAGTCACCACGCTGGAGGGCAGTGGTGAGATACCGGCTCACGGCAACCTCTGCCTCCCGGGTTCAAGCAATTAGCCTGCCTCAGCCTCCCGAGTAGCTGGGATTACAGGTGCATGCCACAATGACCAGCTAATTTTTTGTATTTTAGTAGAGAAGGGGTTTTAGCACATTGGCCAGGATGGTCTCGATCTCCTGACCTCATGATCCACGCACCTCAGCCTCCCAAAGTGATGGGATTAGAGGCATGAGCCAGAAAGTGCTCAAAAAATCTATTAATTAAAAAATGTGTATGTAGCCGTCTTTAATCTACCATGTCCATTAGCAGATAAATACTATAAGCAAAATAACAACAATGAAATAAACATAGACTTAAAGTATATACTCTATTTAATAAAAATTTGAAAATAGACCAAATTACTCTATGATAAAAAAAATCTGTTACTACTGAGGATGAGGGTTAGTGTTTGGAAAAGGGCAGGAGAAGTATCACTATTTTTAGTAATGTTCTATTTTCATACATGGTCATAAGCAAATAATTGTGTTTCATTAGTCAAGCTGTCCATATTTAATCATTGTACTTTTCTGCATGTATGATATATGAATAAAATGTCTTAAATTATATTCAGCAAAAATAGACAAAATAACAAGAAGACATACACAAATGTTAAAGTTAGAGAGAAATTTGAATATAAGTAAGTGAATGACTGGTAGAACAAACAGAAAAATAATCAGGATGTAGAGGTTTGGAACAGCATGATTACAAAAATTGACATATCTGTCTTTTAATACAGGCAGAAACATAGTTAGATCAAAAAAGGACTTGTCTTAGAGTATGATTTCTGAAAATAGTGGAATCGAGTTTGAATCTAGTAACTACATATAAATAAATGTCTTAAAACTCCTCTTATGTTAGCTAATTAAGAAATATTATTGTAATAGATATTAGAAAATATTTTAATAAATTGAGTGGATTTCACACACTAAGGAAATAATCTTACTTGCATTTGATAGTTCAATTACATACATATATACCTATAGGTAGTTTAAATATTTCCAATAACCTTATATACTTTCAAAAAGCATTGATATCTGTTTGCACTATCTGCTCTATAGGGTACACATACCAAACATGAGTATAAATCAGAGTATATACTCTAAGTCTATGTTTATTTATAGCTCTTCTGCTATAAACTTCAAATGTCTAATTAATACAAAAATCTAGAATGAGAAGAGTTCTTTGCAATTTCTTTTTTTACCAAATAGAATATAGGAAAGATAGCTGCAAATATACCTGACACACTTACCTGTGAGTATGGTGGTAGCCTTTTTATTTGTATTTTTTTTTTGGAGAGACTGTCTCACTTTGTCTCCCAAGATGGAGTGCAGTCATGTGATCAGAGCTCACTGAAGCCTTCACATACTGTGCTCAAGCGATTCTCCCAGCTCAGCCTCCTGAGTAGCAGGGACTGCAGGTGCATGACACCATACTAGCTAATTTTTGTAAAGATCGGGTTTCACCATGTTGCCCTGGCTGATCTCCAACTCCTGGACTCAAGAGATCTGGCCACTGTGGCCTCCCAAAGTGCTGGGATTATAGTTTTGAGGCACCACAATCAGCCCAGCCTTAAAAAAGGCTGACTAGAGATCTTTATCTATGTATATGTATATTTATATATAAAATAAACATGTGTTTATTATATAAAAATATATATTATTAATATATAAAATTTTTTAAGGTAGAAATATATAAAGAGGGTGCATGTAGATCCTGGGTCATTGTGTAGTGAAGCTCAAGGCCTCTGAAGAAATGCCCCTTGCATCTTTTGTCTGGGCTAGAATCCAAGAAGGGAAAGCAGCAGATGCACTGGTTCCCAGGTTCTTGGCATCCTACAGAGAGAAACATGTTTGAGCTAGGGTAGCGTTAAACACCCTTGTTCTTACTCTCCTATTTTATGTAGTGAGCAGAGACTAGCTTCATGAGAACAGACTGTGACAGTCAAGGCTGTCTGTTATTTTGTGCAGCATTAATTGAGAAATTCTAGCACCTGAAGACCTCTGGGCCATTTGAGGGTAGGTGCAGGGGAGGGAAGGGAAGTTTGCATCCCTCCTGCTATGGAGAGGACCCGTGGGAAGCACAGACCTTGTCCCAACTGAAGGCAGACCCCCTTGCTAACCAGCTTCCCATCAGCCAACCCTGGATGAGTTTCCATGTCTATTTACTAAATAATCCTCATTGATTTTCTTCATATGGGCAAAGTATGGTTTGCAGGGAATATTGTTCCTTTGAACACCCATCGTGCAAACCTCTTCCTGTTGTGGGAAAACAGGCTTCCATATGTGCCTTATTGGGAAACACATAGGCAATTTCTATGTTTTTACTGCATCTATTTCATGGATATGGGAACTGTAGTGCCCATCAAAGGCTCATCTGTTGTTGGAAATTGATCTGAGAGCACGGAAGGACATAATTCTTTCTTTGTTCCTGGGCAGTGGTGGTTGAGGGATCATTTTGTGGCAGCTACAGTGGCAATGATGGAGGCAGAATGGAGGGCTCAGTACCAAGACAAGGAGAGACTTGGTCTCACAATGGCAGTATTGCAGGGGTGCGTTCTACGGAGCATTTGCTCACATGGTTTGTCTCTAGCTACATTGCTTCCCCAATAGGTTGACCCATTCTAAATAACTCCTTTCCTCTTTAAAAAAGCAAACTTCATTTGTATTACTTGCAATTGTAAATGACACCAATTGGCCAGTTATCATTCAAATTCTCTGTTACTTATTCCTGCCTTTTCCTAACGTATGCAACTTCCCCTAAAAAATTGGACACTTTGATGCTTACTCATTGTCTTTACACATTTTAAAATGTTGCTTTATGCCCCCAATCCCTAACTACATTTTCAATGTTTTGCAAGTGGAGTCCATGTGTTCTTGATTTACATGAAGCTCAAAATAATGGTTACAGTAACTAGTACTTCATAATTAAGCAAAAAGCTCTTATTGAAAAATGACAGAACTATATATAGAGATGACAACATGGAGAGATATTTCCTGAGATCACAAAGTTACGGTATGGCAGAACTAGAACAGTGAGTAGAGATTCTGTGTTCCCAATCATTATTTCTACCACCAGCTTTGTATTTTGATGTTAATAATGTTCTTATGTGGGAAACCTAACATATTTGCCAATGGTTAGTTCATTGACAAAGAAATATAAAGAGCTTCAAGAACACTCTAATCTATAAAAAATAAAATACCTATAATTGGCCATATGAAAAAATAGGTCTTGACATATACTGAGATCGTTTTATTTTGTGCTAGACAAATGAAGTCATAGAACAGAATGTGCTTTAAATATTATGAATAGTGCTTGTGTGTGTGTGTGTGTGTGTGTGTGTGTGTGTCTATAGATGCATATTAGGCCGCTGAAAAGTTTTATTATTCTTTCCAGGAGAGAGACTGCCAACTTTTGAACCTAATTAGAACAAGTATATTGCTTCTTCATATTTTTATTAAGGCAAAGAGAGTCTAGTTAAAGATAATTCAACTTATTATTTGGAAATGCTATAAATTGCTGTGAAGTGAGTTGCTGGCTATGGCTTGTCAGAACAAATATATTGTACAGATCTTAGGGGAGAATTAGTGCTTATGCATTAAAATAAAATCATCTTGCAGCACACTGAGAAAAAGGTTAGATTTTTAAAATAATTTCAAAGCCATGAAAAGAGCAAATATGCTCAACAAAGAGCCTAGCAACCCTCAATGACCAATTCCCCTTTTATATAGTTTGGTACCTGAATTAGAACCCCAGAATCTACAAATTCCTCTGCGTGTGGGTGCTGCAGTTTGAGGATTTTATAACACTGCCATCGCCAAGCTGTCTTTTGATATTCACTTTAAGGAGATAATTTATGGGAAACCAGAGAGCATAAACCAAAGTAGATATGTATCTGGATAGATAGACACATCTCCATATCATTGACAGGATACCTTCTGGCCGAGGGTGAGTACAACCTATGGGTGTGGTTGGAGAGAACATGTGTTCCACCTGAATGGCCGATCAAGATTATTCCTTCTTATCTGCTGCAATGGCTCAATGTGTTAAGGAGAAGAGCGAGACAGCAAGAAATGCATTCATTCAGTCATACAGACCAAAAGGAAGAATGTTGCCCAGCCCTCTAAACTGACCCAGAACTCAGCTCATGTCTCAACTGCTACCTCTACTACTTAGAAAGAAGTAACTCCGCCAAAGCAAGGTTGTGGACAAATATGTCTTTATTGATCATATGCAAATAGATGAAGATGGACTTGGATGTTAAGAAAAATAATACTATACAAAATCAAGAGTAGACAGTAGCCCCTAGACTTAAATTAAGAGTGTGTACATTAGATAATTTAATCCAATGTATCAGGTAAAAACTTGAACGAACCTTTTGGCCTCTTCCATAAAATTCAGGGAAGCATGTCCTCCACAAAACAGAATCGAAATATAAATAAAAGACTGGCTTAAGATGAAAGGAAACCTTATAAATGAAAAGAAGTCAGATGAGAGGCACTTAACTGAGAATGACAAGAAACTGAGTGGAGAAAACAATTATGGGAAGATGAACCTTCAAATCAGAAAGAGCGAAAAAAGCTTATTTGATAGTATGGGATCTCAAAAGAGAGTGAACACAAATGTGAAAATTCCAAGAGTTCAGAAAAGTAGCATAAGTAAATTAAGAGCATGAGAAAATGTATACGATTTTGAGTAATAGGAACAGAAATCAAAAGTTAGAATTGTATGTTATATTTTAGTAGAGCAATACTGAAGAAGAATGAAAACAAGAAATAATGTGACTAAATATGAACATATGGAGAACAGAGTATTATTTTTAAAATTTTTAGTTTCTAAGTTTATCTGAAATTTGAATTTTTGTTTCTTATGTAATACCACAGTTATTAGGAAGGTATTAGCTAATAACACTATTTTCAGTGATATTTTTAAGTATTTGTCCTTGAAAAATTTCTATTTTTTTAAAAATGTGCATTTAAAAATACATTAAATGTGTATATACATCAATCATATGTATCGATTTCTATTTTTTTAAATTGCAAATGAAATCTGTACTTTTGTGTTCCTAGAATAAAATAAACTTGAATGGATTGTAGTATATTATTCATGCTGTAATGCAATGCATTTGAATACTTTAAGAATGTTACATTTATAGTTATCAGATATTGACCTATAAATTTTCTTTCATATAATGATGCTGTGAGACAATCTAAGAAGAATTAAAATTTTAATTCATGTATTCCTGCTTTTTTCTCTGTTCTCTAACTGTAATATATTTTAATTACAGATGGAGGAACAGATAGATGTAAGATAAATAGGTATATAATAGATAGATCATCCAAAATTATTATTCTTATGGTTTTATGTAGTCAGTATTTACCTCTATTTTTCTACATGTTTATCCTTCCAATTTAGTTGATTACTTCCTGCACCTTTGATGTCATATATATAAACAGGAAATAACACATGGTGGCTGGGATGTAGAGAGAGCCACAGGACTTGTGAATAGAATCCACAGGCAAGGATGTGGCGATTCCTTTTCCAGTATTGGAGGGAATGCCAAACGCTATGTTTGCTGTGGAAAAGAATATGGTAGTTCCTCAAAAAATCCAAATGGTATTGCCATATGATTCAGCAGTGCCACATCTCAGGATAGCAAAAGAATTGAAAGCAGAGTCTTGAAAAAATATTTGCACATCCATGTTTGCAGCAGCATTATTGGCAATAGCTAAAACGTAGAAGCAATTGAAGTGTCCAACAACAGATGAATGGATAAGCAAAATATGATGTATACATACAATGGAATATTATTCAGCCTTAAACATGAGGGAAATATTCTGACATACGTTGCAACTTGGATGAAACTTGAGGATATTATGCCAAGTGAAATAAGTTAGGCAGTGAAGGACAAATACTGTATAATTCCATTTGTACGGGGGACTTAAAGTGGACAGAATCATATAGATAGTACAAAGATGGTTGCCAGAAGCTGGGGGGAGGAAGAAATGTGGAAGTATTGTTAAATGGGTATAGAGTTTCAGTTTTACAAGATGAAACGAGTTATGGAGATGGATGGTAGGGATGGCTGCACAATGTTATGACTATATTCAGTACCACTGAACTGTGCACTTAAAATGGTTAACAGAGTAAATTCTACATTATGTGTATTTTACCACAATAAAAAAAAAATACCTTAGGAACATTTTCATGAAAGGGTCCACATAAAATTCATTTTAATGCATGTGTTTATGCATAGCTTTCTATTTTTCTTTTTTCTATTTATATTCCAAATTAGAATATAATGCTAATCAAGAATAGTGGCTGTGTTTCTTGCTTCCTCTAGTCTGCAGGTAGCATACAAATGTAATAAACTACTTATTAATGTTACATCTATTTATTTTCTGCCTTATACCAAGCTTGTGGGATTCTCTTAAATACAACATTTTTGTACTTACACCTATGCAATACCCATTAGCATCGCCTTCCTAAATCAGGGGAAATTGAGCCTCTGTAAGATGGAGTAACTTACTAAGACACAAAACTCAGCATTAAAGTCTGTGTACTTCAATATCCTGCCCTCTTCTCATTTGTCTTTACTGCCTTTTATGTATGTGTTAGATGTTCAATAAATCCTTTTTTTAAACTGAATTTAAGCCGTGGATCAGTGTTTTGTTGAACAATAAATATGATATAGGACACTCTTCCTACCTTTCATTTATGATCCAGTTCATGAAAAAGAGAAATTCTTCCATTGTGCTAGAAGCTTAAAAGAATGAAAATGCCACTTTCTACATTAAACAGAAACTGAAGGGAATCCAGGTGAATTGCATGAGACATAGAAAACAAGTGGGAAAGAAATCTAGTATAATTTGCCCTTTGTGTACCTTTATTATTTAGCATTTGAGTAAATGTTTCCCCCAAATATCTTCCCATCATAATTCATGTCTATAAAGTAGATATTTATGTCTCACCTTGTCAAGAAGGGCAAACTCTAACATAAACATTTCCAAAAATGCTTCCTGCTAAAACGTAAGCTCAGTCTGGCTAGAAATTAAGCTCACTTCATAAAGATTAATTGGTAGCTAATCTTTGCATACTGTTCTCTGAACTTAAGTGAAGGCTGTCCATCAGGCATACAGGGAATGACGGAAAAGGTGACAACAGAAGATGAATGCTATGTCACTAACCTTCAAAGATGACCTTCCTTTTCTTTTAAATTCTTGATATCTTAAGACTTAATTAATTCATCTCTCTTTGCCCTTGGTTCAACACTGTGCTATACCAAAACTCATGTAAAACAATGATCTAATGAATAAAAATGGCATATTTCTTTCATGTAGATGAAAGCTAACTGGCATTTTTACAATCAACATATTTCCTTTGTCAATTTTTCATTCTGTATTGGAAGTAATTGATAGGTATTTCTGAAGGGATGAAGGTATTTCTGAAGGGATGAAGGTGTTTCTGTGTTCATTATGATCCAAACTGTTTTTAGACCTAGTGGCGTTGGTAAAACAATTTGTGCCAGCTGACCAAGGACCACTGTGGCAGAAAGCAGCACACTTGCATAAGGTGTCACTGCCTCATAAATTGGCTTTGAAAACTAGGGGCTTACTCTATAGTCTTATGAATCAAAAACATTGATAGATGTAGTATAAGATTATAATCATATTTTCCTTTTGACAGTCATATTATAAAGCATGATGTATTGCCATTAATCTCAGTTAGGTGATCACAATTAAAATTAATAATGTTTATTATTTTGCTGATAAACAATCATGAATCTCCTGTTCTGAAATGTGCAAGTAATTCTTGTAATTCTAATACAAATTTGCATATTATTACTAATTGATTTAATCTCATTGGATTTGGTTCATGGATCCAATTTATTAAAATCTTGATAAAGTTATAATGATTTGTCTCCCCATTTCATTTACACTAAAAGCCACAATTCTTACAATGGTCTGCAAGCCCATCATGATCTGCCCCATGTTAACCGCCAAAATTCTTTTATATCTTCACCCTTGGTCTTCCCAGTGGTCCTGGCCACCTCATTGTCCTCTGGACATGCCAACATGCTGCTATCTTATGACCAAGACTCTAGTTAATTTCTTGGCTTGGAATGATAGCCCTCCATATATCCATTGATCAGCTCATTCAACTTCCTCAAGTCTTTACTGAAACCTCACATTCTCAATGAGACCTATTCAGTATTTCAAACTGCCTCCCAGCTGCAACCCTCCAAAACCCCTTACTCTTCTGTGTATTTTTGAAAGGATTTATTGAGATATAATTTACATAGTGTAGCGTGCACACATTAATGTGTACAAGTCAATGGCTTTTAGTATATGCACAGATAAGTGGAGCCATCATCACAATGAATTTTAGAGCATTTTCATCACTTCTTTAGCTGTTAACCTCCTATGCACCCATCCCCTACTCAGTCCTAAGCAACACAAATCTGTTTTCTGTCTCTATAGATTTTCCTATTCTATTTTCATCTAAATAGAATCATATAATGGGTGGCCTTTTGTGCCTGGCTTCTTTCAGTTGGCATAATACTATCAAGGATCATGTACGTATTGGTACTTTATTTCTTTTAATAACTGTATAACATTCAATTTCATGGATATAACATTTTGTTTATCCAATAATATTCTTATTGACATTTGAGTTGTGTTCAGCCTTTGGCTATTTTAAATACTGAGATCCGTGGTGATATCTCCTTTATCATTTTTTATTGCATCTATTTGATTCTTCTCTCTTTTCTTCTTTATTAGTTTTGCTAACGGTCTATCAATTTTGTGGATCTTTTCAAAAAACCAGCTCCTGGATTCATTGATTTTTGAAGGGTTTTTTATGTCTCTATTTCCTTCAGTTCTGCTCTGATTTTAGTTATTTCTTGCCGTCTGCTAGCTTTGAATGTGTTTGCTCTTGCTTCTCTAGTTCTTTTCATTGTGATGTTAGGGTGTCAATTTTAGATCTTTCCTGCTTTTTCTTGTGGGCATTTAGTGCTATAAATTTCCCCCTACAAACTGCTTTGAATGTGTCCCAGAGATTCTGGTATGTTGTGTCTTTGTTCTCATTGGTTTCAAAGAACATCTTTATTTCTGCCTTCATTTCGTTATGTACCCAGTAGTCATTCAGGAGCAGGTTTTTCGGTTTCCATGTAGTTGAGTGGTTTTGAGTGAGTTTCTTAATCCTGAGTTGTAGTTTGATTGCACTGTGGTCTAAGAGACAGTTTGTTATAATTTCTGTTCTTTTACATTTGCTGAGGAGTGACTTACTTCCAACTATATGGTCAATTTTGGAATAAGTGTGGTGTGGTGCTGAAAAAAATGTATATTCTGTTGATTTGAGGTGGAGAGTTCTGTAGATGTCTATTAGGTCCACTTTGTGCAGAGCTGAGTTCAATTCCTGGATATCCTTGTTAACTTTCTGTCTCATTGATCTGTCTAATGTTGACAGTGGGGTGTTAAAGTCTCCCATTATTATTGTGTGGGAGTCTAAGTCTCTTTGTAGGCCTCTAAAGACTTGTTTTATGAATCTGGGTGCTCCTGTGTTCAGTGCATATATATTTAGGATAGTTAGCTCTTCTTGTTGAATTGATCCCTTTACCATTATGTAATGGCCTTCTTTGTCTCTTTTGAGCTTTGTTGGTTTAAAGTCTGTTTTATCAGAGACTAGGATTGCAACGTCTGCCTTTTTTTGTTTTCCATTTGCTTGGTAGATCTTCCTTCATCCCTTTATTTTGAGCCTATGTGTGTCTCTGCACATGAGATGGGTTTCCTGAATACAGCACACTGATGGGTCTTGACTCTTTATCCAATTTGCCAGTCCATGTCTTTTAATTGGAGCATTTAGCCCATTTACATTTAAAGTTGGTATTGTTTTGTGTGAATTTGGTCCTATTATTATGATGTTAGCTGGTTATTTTGCTCGTTTGTTGATGCAGTTTCTTCGTAGCCTTGATAGTCTTTAGAATTTGGCGTGTTTTTGCAGTGGCTGGTACTGGTTGTTCCTTTCCATGTTTAGTGCTTCCTTCAGGAGCTCTTTTAGGGCAGGCCTGGTGGTGACAAAATCTCTCAGCATTTGCTTGTCTGTAAAGTATTTTATTTCTCCTTCACTTATGAAACCTAGTTTGGCTGGATATAAAATTCCAGGTTGAAAATTCTTTTCTTTAAGAATGTTGAATATTGGCCCCCACTCTCTTCTGGCTTGTAGAGTTTCTGCTGAGAGATCAGCTGTTAGTCTGCTGGGCTTCCCTTTGTGGGTAACCTGACCTTTCTCTCTGGCTGCCCTTAACATTTTTTCCTTCATTACAACTTTGGCGAATCTAACAATTATGTGTCTTGGAGTTGCTCTTCTGGATGAGTATCTTTGTGGCATTCTCTGTTGAATGTTGGCCTGCCTTGCTAGATTGGGGAAATTCTCCTGGATAATATCCTGCAGAGTGTTTTCCAACTTGGTTCCATTCTCCCTGTCACTTTCAGGTACAACAATCAGACGTAGATTTGGTCTTTTCATATAGTCCCATATTTCTTGGAGTCTTTGTTTGTTTCTTTTTATTCTTTTTTCTCTAAATTTCTCTTCTCACTTCATTTCATTCATTTCATGTTCCATCACTGATACCCTTTCTTCCAGTTGATCGAATTGGCTACTGAGGCTTGTGCATTCATCACATAGTTCTCATGCCATGGTTTTCAGCTCCATCAGGTCCTTTAAGGACTTGTCTGCATTGGTTATTCTAGTTATCCATTCATCTAATTTTTTTTCAAAGTTTTTAACTTCTTTGCCATGGTTTTGAACTTCCTCCTTTAGCTCAGAGTAGTTTGATCATCTAAAGCCTTCTTCTCTCAACTCGTCAAAGTCATTCTCTGTCCAGCTTTGTTCCATTGCTGGTGAGGAGCTGTGTTCCTTTGGAGGAGGAGAGGCACTCTGATTTTTAGAGTTTCCAGTTTTTCTGCTCTGTTTTTTCCCCATCTTTGTGGTTTTATCTACCTTTGGTCTTTGATGATGGTGACGTACTGATGGGGTTTTGGTGTGGATGTCCTTTCCGTTTGTTAGTTTTCCTTCTAACAGTCAGGACCCTCAGCTGCAGGTCTGTTCGAGGTTGTTGGAGGTCCACTCCAGACCCTCTTTGCCTGGGTATCAGCATCAGAGGCTGCAGAACAGTGGACATTGGTAAACAGCAAATGTCGCTGCCTGATCATTCCTCTGGAAGTTTTGTCTCAGAGGAGTACCCAGCCGTGTGAGGTGTCAGTCTGCCCCTACTGGGGGGTGCCTCCCAGTTAGGCTACTGGAGGGTCAGGTACCCACTTGAGGAGCCAGTCTGCCCATTCTCAGATCTCCAGCTGTGTGCTGGGAGAACCACTACTCTCTTCAAAGCTGTCAGACAGGGACATTTAAGTTTGCAGAGGTTTCTGCTGCCTTTTATTTGGCTATGCCCTGCCCCAGAGGTGGAGTCTACAGAGGCTGGCAGGCCTCCTTGAGCTGAGGTGGGCTCCACCCAGTTTGAGCTTCCTGCTGCTTTGTTTACCTACTCAAGCTCGGCAATGGTGGGCAGCCCGCCCCCAGCCTCGCTGCTGCCTTGTCGTTTGATCTCAGACTGCTGTGCTAGCAATGAGTGAGGCTCTGTGGGCATAGGATTCTCCAAGCCAGGCATGGGATATAATCTCCTGGTGTGCCATTTGCTAAGTCCATTGGAAAAGCACAGTATTAGGGTGGGAGTGACCCAATTTTCCAGGTGCCATCTGTCACTCCTTTCTTTGACTAGGAAAGGGAATTCCCTGACCCTTTGCACTTCCCGGGTGAGGCAATGCCTCACCCTGCCTCGGCTCTCACTCAGTGCGCTGCACCCACTGTCCTGCACCCACTATCTGACATTCCCCAGTGAGATGAACCCAGTACCTCAGTTGGAAATGCAGAAATCACCCATCTTCTGCATCACTCACACTGGGAGCTGTAGACTGGAGCTGTTCCTATTTGGCCATCTTGCCCCCGCCCCCACTGCCAAAAAAGTTTTTTTAACTGATAGATATTACCTTTGGAAAAATATGCCAAAATAGTGCCCGCTAACGGGGGTTCTTCACCACCACGATCTGTTTTCACCTTGCCACCGCTTTGTTACAAGAAAGGGGTCCTGATCCAGATCCCAAGAGGGGTTCTTGGATCTCACCCAAGAAAGAATTCAGGGTGAGTCCATAGAGTGAAGTGAAAGCTTATTAAGACAGTAAAGAAATGAAGAATGTCTACTCTATAGGCAGAGCAGCCCCCAGAGGCTGCTGGTTTCCCATTTTTTATGGTTTTTTCTGGATTATATGCTAAACAATGGGTGGATTATTCATGCCTCCTTTTTTTAGACTATATTAGGGTAACTTCCTGACATGGCCATGGTATTTGTAAACTGTCATGGTGCTAGTGGGAGTGTAACAGTGAGGACCACCAGAGGACAGCTTCTGAGTAACCCACCCACCTCAGCTTCCCAAGTAGTTGGGACTACAGGCATGCACCACCATGCCCGGCTATATATATATATATATATTTTTTTTTAGCAATGGGGTCGGCCAGGTGCGGTGGCTCACGCCTGTAATCCCAGCACTTTGGGAGGCTGAGGCTGGTGGATAACGAGGTCAGGAGATCGAGACCATCCTGGCTAACACGGTGAAACCCTGTCTCTATAAAAAATACAAAAAATTGGCCGGGCATGGTGGTGGGCCCCTGTAGTCCCAGCTACGTGGGAGGCTGAGGCAGGAGAATGGCATGAACCCGGGAGGCAGAGCTTGCAGTGAGCCAAGATCACGCCACTGCACTCCAGCCTGGGTGACAGAGTGAGACTCCATCTCAAAAAAAAAAAAAAAAGGGGGTCTAGCTATGTTGCCCAGGCTGGTCTTCCTGCAGCTTTGACCTCCAGGCCTCAAGCAACCCTCCCACCTTCAACTCCCAAAGTGCTGGGATTATTGGTGTGAGCCACCACACTCTACCCACAGCTGTTCATAAAACTTCAGATGATAAGCAGTTTTAATGCCCAGAATTTAATTACATGGAGTATGTTCCTAGCTTCCTGTAGTTTCTAATCTCTGAGTAACACACTTCTCCCATTTTTGTTCTCCCAGTCCTTCCACCAGCTTTATAACTTAATTCCCTGTATTCAAGCTCCCTGTTTAAAATATCTAAGGTGATTTCTGCTTTTTCTACTGAACACTTACTAATAAACCCTTTTTCCAATTCTTTTCCTTTATAGATTTGTGTAAATGCCCAAGGTTTTACTATTCAGGTGCCTGTCCTTTCTCCTTTTTGCTGAGGTCTTCAATGTGACCTTTCTGATTTAAGTTTTTTTGTATTTTTTTTTTGAGATGGAATCTCACTCTGTCACCCAGGCTGGACTGCAGTGGCGTGATGTCGGCTCACTGCAACCTCTGCCTCATGGGTTCAAGGGATTCTCATGTCTCAGCCTCCTAAGTAGCTGGGACTACAGGCACTAGCCACCATGCCCAGCTAATTTTTTTGTATTTTTAGTAGAGATGGGCTTTTGCCATGTTGACCAGGCTGGTCTCGAACTCCTGACCTCAGGTGATCCGCCTGCCTTGGCCTCCCAAAGTGCTGGCATTACAGTTGTAAGCCACTGTGCCTGGCCCTTTCTGGTTTCAATTTTTTGGTTATCATCGTTTCTTCCCACCACCCTCTCAACATTGACAGGTGAGAGTTAACACTTGCCTTTTATTGCTCTCCTCTGCTCTTAGATCTCTGTTACATTAAACTACAAAGCAGCTAAAGCACTGGACAACCCAATCCCTTCCCCAGGACACTGCCACCTGGGAGCATCACTGAACATTTTGTTCTACTGGGTCATTAGAAACAAGATCTGCAGGCCAGGTGCGGTGGCTCATGCCTGTAATCCCAGCACTTTGGGAGGCTGAGGCCAGTGTATCACTTGAGATCAAGAGTTCGAGACCAGCCTGGCCAACATGGTGAAACCCTGTCTGTACAAAAATACAAAAAATTACCTGAGCATGGTGGCACATGCCTGTAATCCCAGTTACTCGGGAGGCTGAGGCAGGAGAATCACTTGAACCCAGGAGGCAGAGGTTGCAGTGAGCCAAGATCATGCCATTGCACTCCAGCCTGGGCGACAGAGTGAGATTTCATCTCAAAAAACAAAAACAAAAACAAACCCACAAGATCTGCCCACAGCAGCGCTCTGCCCCTGTTGATGGGAACTATGCATAACTAATGAACAGGAAAATTAGTAGCAAAATGGTCTGATCCTTCTCAACATGCTTCTAATAACTTCCAAATCTTCCAAATTTCCCAATGTAGATTTCCTTATATATCTTCTTTCCTTCCTAGATGATTACTCCAAACCTTCAAACCCGGGCATTTTTGAGTCTACATTTGCTCTTCCTTTCCTCCCCATCATATGGCACTTTGCTCTGCAGAGGATTAACCCAGTTTCTCGGTCACATTGTACACATTTGTTTTTTATTTATTTATTTTTTTTAGACAGGGTCTCGCTCTGTTGCCCAGGCTGGAGTGCAGTGGCGTGATCTCGGCTCACTGCAACCTCCGCCTCCCAGGTTCAAGCGATTCTCCTGCCTCAGCCTCCTGAGTAGCTGGGATTACAGGTGTGCACCAACACGTCTGGCTAATTTTTGTATTTTTTGTAGAGACAGGGTTTCACCATGTTGCCCAAGCTGGTTTTGAACTCCGGGACTCAAGCTATCCACACACCTCGGCCTCTGAAAGTGCTAGGATTACAGGTGTGAGCCACTGTGTCTGACCCACCGTACACATTTGAAATAAGAGCTGGCTTGGTCTCTAGTTGTGGATGCTGAGATGTTAGAGGTACCCAACAATCCGGCAGATTTAAGACGAGACTTTGTCTTGTAGCATTGCAAATACCACATGGGATAGATACCAGAACTCTGTTTCAAAGCTGAGGTAAATAATGTTCAGAGGAGTTTACTACTTGTCCAAAGTCACATAGAGTGTAGGAGGGAGAGCCAGGTGTGAATTCAGGTCTTTCTGTTGCCACAGCTCCTGCCAAACACTGCAGTCAATGCAGGAAAACATAAATGAAAGCACTGGATCTTAAATTCCAGCAAAACACTATTGCAGATACTCAGAAGACTGAGGCATAAAATCACTTGAACCCGAAGGTGGAGGTTGCAATGAGCCAAGATCGTGCCACTGCACACCAGCCTGGGCAACAGAGGAAGACTCTATCACCAAAAAAAAAAAAAAAAAAAAAATCTGAATATCTTATGGACTTTAGTTAATAATAAGGTATCAACATATCAACACTGGTCCAATACTGTAACAAACGTACCCTACTGATGTGAGATGTTAGAAACATGGGAAACAGTGCAAGATATATGGGAACTCTCTGTATTAACTTCATGATTTCTCTGTAAATCTATAACCATTCCTAAAAATAAAGTTCATTTGGCCAGGTGCAGTGGCTCGTGCCTGTAATCCTAGCACTTTAGGAGGTTGAGGCAGGTGGATCAGTTGAGTCCAGGAGTTCAAGACCAGCCTGGCCAACTTGGTGAAACCCCATCTCTACTAAAAATACAAAAAATTAGCCGGGCGTGGTGGTGCACACTTGTAGTCCCAGCTACTCAGGAGGCTGAGGCACAAGAATCACTTGAACACAGGAAGTGGAGGTTGAAGTGAGCTGAGATTGCACCACTGCACTCCAGCCTGGGCAACAGAGACTCTGGCTCAGAAAATAAAGTTCATTTAATTTACATTTTTGAGAAATTCCCCAGTTCCTCAAGTCAGATCTAATCACCTGCTATGTAGCAGTCTGGACTACTGGCTAAATGAATTAATTTATCACCGGATGTAATTATATGTTTGTACATTTTGCTCGCTGCTGTATCTTAGTGCAAGGTCAGGGCCTGGCTTATGACAAGATCTTAGTAATAGACATAGACTAAGTGCAACATCACAGAATAAATGTTTCATGACAACAGGATTTTGTCTGTTCTGTTCTGTTGTATCCCCATCACCTAGATGATGTCTGGCACATGGAACACGCTCAATCAGGATAAATTCATCCCTAAGTGGAGTCAAGGAATCTTTTCCCTAGTGATCCAGGGCTCTCAACCACCGTGGATCCTTTTACGGGGGCCTGTCCGCTGTGGGTTGGGGCCACAGGCTTGTGGGATGGGGGGATTGATTTCCCCGTTTCTGGCTGAGGCTCCACATCTTCCCTCTGTACTAGGCTCTGCAGAAAGTTTTCAGCTGGGGCAACTCGCTGCTCAGTTAGCGCCATTTATCAAAATGAGGGAAAGTAAGAGAGGGGCAAGCGGGAGGTGCAGTTTAAAGAAGATTCGTGAGACATCTAATTGACAAAATCAAGTAGGAAATTGCATACATCTGTCTACAACTCAGGGGTGGTGTAAAGCTGTAGCTATAAAGCTGGAATTAATCAGCCTATAGATGGTGTCTGAAACCAAAAGAATGATGGGGCAGCCGCTGCGGGAAACAGCATGGCAGTTCCTCAAAAGATTAAACGTGGAATGACCATAGGATCTAGCAATTCCGCTTCTGGGTAATGTGGTCTATGGAATATTATTTGCCCTTAAAAAAATAAGGATATTCTAACCCATGCTGCATGGATGGACCTTGAGGACATTATGATAAAGGAAGTAAGCCAATCACAGAAGGGCAAATACTGTATGATGCCATTTCTAGGAGATGCCTACAGCAGTCAACTCATAGAGACAGAAAGTAGAATGATGGTTGCCAGAGGCTAGGGGAGGAGGGAATGGGGAGTTGTTGTTTCACGGGGACGGAGTTTCTGTTTGGCAAGATGAAAAGGCTCTGGAGATAGATGGTAGTGATGGTTGCGCAACAATGTAAACATACTTAATGCCACAGACTGTACAATTAAAAACAGTTAAAATGGCCAGGCACGGTGGCTCACACCTGTAATCCTAGCACTTTGGGAGGCTGAGGCAGTGTATTGCCTGAGCTGAGGAGTTCAAGACCAGCCTGGGCAACATGGTGAAACCCCATCTCTACTAAAATACACAAAAAATTAGCCGGGCGTGGTGGTGAGCTCCTGTAGTCCCAGCTACCCGGGAGGCTGAGGCACCAGAATTGTGCTTGAACCCAGGAGGCAGAGGTTGCAGTGAGCTGAGGTCACGTCACTGCACTCCAGCCTAGGCAATAGCTCAAGAGTCTGTCTACAAAAAAAAATTAACAATAATAATAATTAATAAATATAAAAATGAAAATGGTTAAAATGGTAAATGTTATGTTTGTGTGTGTGCGTGCACGCATATATATATATATATATATATTTTTTTTTTTCCTGAGACCGAGTTTCGCTCTTGTTACCCAAGCTGGAGTGCAATGGGCGTGATCTTGGCTCACCACAACCTCCACCTCCTGGGTTCAAGTGATTCTCCAGCCTCAGCCTCCCAAGTAGCTGGGATTATAGGCATGCGCCATCATGCCCGGCTAATTTTGTATTTTTAGTAGAGACGGGGTTTCTCCATGTTGGTCACGCTGGTCTTAAACTCCCAACCTCAGGTGATCAGCTCGCCTCAGCCTCCCAAAGTGCTGGGATTACAGGCATGAGCAACTGCGCCCGGCCTTGTTATGTATATTTTACCACAATAAAAGAACTCATTATTATGTACTGAATGCTTCCTATATGCCCAGCATCTTTTAAGTGCTGTCCGTGTTTCAAACTCATTGAATCCTCCTATTTTCAAGGTAGGTACATTATCACCCCCATTTTATAGGCAAGGAAAGTAGTAATCAGAGAAGTTAAGTAAAAGGCCAAAGCTGTTTTTTTTTTTTTTTTTTTAGACGGAGTCTTGCTCTGTAGCCCAGGCTGGAGTGCAGTGGTGGGATCTCAGCTCACTGCAAGCTCTGCCTCCCGGATTCACACCATTCTCCTGCCTCAGCCTCCCGAGTAGCTGGGACTACAGGCGCCCGCCACCACGCCCAGCTAATTTTTTTGTATTTTTTTTTTTTTTTTTTTTTTAGCAGAGATAGGGTTTTGCCATATTAGCCAGGATGGTCTCGATCTCCTGAACTCACGATCCACCCACCTCGGCCTCTGCTGGGATTACAGACATGAGCCAACGCACCCAGCCTAAGCTGTTTTTAAAAATTTGCTAAGGATTGTTTTATGGCTGAATATCTGTTCAATTTTAGATTATGTGCCATGTGCAGATGAGAAAAAGGTATATTCTGTCGTTTTGGGGTGGAGAGTTCTCTAGAAGTCTATTAGGACGATTTGGTAGGTATTAAGGTCCCAGATATCTTTGTTAGTTTTCTGCCTCGATGATCTGTCTAATATTGTCAATGGGGTATTTGTGTCTCCCACTATTTTTGTGTGATTTTCAAAGTCTCTTCATAAGGCTGTAAGATCTTGCTTTTTGAATCTGGGTGCTCCTGTGTTGAGTGCATATATATTAAGGATAGATTTTTTTCATTATGTAATTTCCTTCTTTGTCTTTTTTGTTCTTTGTTGGTTTGAAGTCTGTTTTGACTGAAATTTGAATAACAACCCCTGCTTTATTAGTTTTCCTTTTGCTTGGTAGATTTTTCTCCATCCCTTTATTTTGAACCTATGGATGTTACTGCATTTGAGATGGATCTCTTGCAGATATAGTTGAATCTTGCTTCTTTACCCAAGTTGCTACTCTGCCTTTTAATTGGGGGGCACTTAGCCTGTTTATATAAGTTTAATCTTGATATGTGTGTATTTGATGCTGTCATTTTGTTGTTAGGTGGTTATTATGCAGACTTGATGGTGTAGTTGCTTTATACTCTCAATAGACTACGTATATGAGTGAGTGAGTGTGTGTGTGTGTGTGTGTGTGTGTGTGTGTTTTGTGGCAAGTAGCAGTTTTTCCTTTCCATATTTAGCACTCCCTTCGGGACCTCTTGTAAGACAGGCCTGGTAGTAAAGGAATTCCCTTAGCATTTGCTTGTCTGAAAAGGGTCTTATTTCTCCTTTGTCTATGAAGCTCAGTTTGGCTGGACAAGAAATTCTTGGTTGGAATTTATTTTCTTAAAAAATGCTAAATATAGGCTCCTAATCTCTTCTGGCTTGTAGGATTACATTTGAATGTAATCTTTCATTTAAATCTTGGAGAATATGATAGCATTTCTCAGGGGTTTTCTGAATTTGAGGGTTGGCCTCTCTAGTAAGATTGGTGACATTTTTGTGGATGATATCCTCAAATGTGTTTTCTAAGTTATTTATTTTATCTTCCTCTCCTTCAGGGATGCCAGTGAGCCATAGATTTTTTTCTCTTTACATAATCTCATATTTCTCAAAGGTTTTGTTCCTACTTCTTTATCTTATTTTATTTTTGTCTGGCTGAATTATTTCAGAGAATAAGTCTTTCAGATCTGGGATTCTTTCCTCAGATTGGTCAATTCCACTGTTAATACTTGTGATTGTATTATAAAATTTTTGAAGTGAGTTTGTCAGCTCTATCAGATCAGTTTTGTTCTTTACTAAAATGTCCATTTTTATCTTTTGTCTTCCGTATTGTTTTGTTTGTTTCTTGTTGGGTTTTAACTTCCTCCTGGATGCCAGTGATCTTCATTTTTATTTATATTCTAATTCAATTTATGTCATTTTAGCCGTTTCAGCCTGAGTAAAAACCATTGCTGAAAAACTAGTATGATTCTTTGGAGGGGCAAAGGCATTCTGACTTTTTAAGTTGCCACAGTTCTTGCAGTATTTTTTTCTCATCTGTGTGGGCTAATGTTCCTTCAACATTTAACACTTTTCCTGTTTGCCCTGAGAATACTCACCAGCAGTGCTTGTGGCTGCAGCATTTAGCCCAAGACAACTTTGTCACAAAATATATCACCTTTATTATTATTCTTGCATCACTCTACTATATTGACTTTGGAAACAAAAGACATTATTCTATTATTAGCATCTTGTTTTTAGTAATGGTATTTTCATTAAAATATATAGTATTTCTTGATTGCTGAAAATGACCAGTCCTAGAAAACAGCATTTCTATGTGTGATGTTAACATCATTCTCAAACAATTGTTGGCTAAAGATTCATGTGACGAATCTGATTTTTCTGAAATAGATGATTCTGATTATTCAGATGATTCTGATTAATCAAATGATTCTGATGTTCTGTTTATAAATAACTTCAAGAACAGTTTTTATATTTTATTTTCACATTGAAAATTACTCAGATTTGCTTCAGCCTCAAAGAGTATGTCTATGTAAAATTACATGAATGCTTGCAGTAAGGTGCACTTTTTTTTCTAAATGGGAAAAGGGATAAAGTTGTCAATTGCATGGGGGGGGTTTTGGCATTTATCTTCTGTGATTACCTTTTGAATTAATTGTAGTATAAGGTGGGTGCTGTTGACTGGGTTCATTTCTGGAAGATTTTAAGGTACCAAGGCTCAACTCAGCACTCCTGGGCTGAATAGTCTAACTCTCAGGGGCTGATAGTAGAACCTTGGCTTTGTTCTCTGGCCTCTCCAGGATAAAAATCTTCTGTGCTAGAGGGATTGAGCTGTTCTCAGTCCTCTGGCCACAACACTCTGATGGGTGGTGCTAGCCAAAGCACTTCATCAGGGTGATGGCAGCAGGATTCGTTCTCATCCATGCATGCTAGCAGTCATGGCAGTGCCACAGTATGAATATGCATTGGCTGGGGAAGGGTACTCACACATATGCGGCTACAGTGCTCCTGCTCATGCTTATGCTGGAATTGGGGTGCTTGCTGGGATGGGGATGCTGGTTTCCACGTTTGCAGTTACGCCTGCGATGGTGAGGGTGGGACAATCATGGGTGTGGGGCTCCTGGCCTCCGTGCATGCATTTGCACATTTAGTGGAGATGGTGCAGGGGTGGGCAAGCTACAAATGGGTCTGTATAATAGTGGCTGTATTCTTGTGCAACAAGAAGTGTCAGCAACTGCACAGATTCTTTTCTGTTCATCCAGTAAGGAATCTAGAGTGAGTATATTACCTAGCACAACTTTAGCTAGATAATTTAGAGAAGTCTGTTGTGCAACTGTAGCCTTTACAGTAGAATCTGCTTCAGGGAGTTTTATGCGAGATAAACTTTTAATTATTGCTTCATTTACTTCAAACTATAAAAAGAGACCAAACAAATAATGCACATCCAGAGGAGTGAAGGCCTCTTGGCAATGCTCTCTCTAACCTATGATATATGTTAAGAGAAGGGGACCGATGTTCTGTTTCTGACTATGAGGCAACAAATATACTATTTCAATTTCTCACCCATTTTGTCTCTTCATCATTTATATATCAAGGCATAAAGTCATCTCTTTTAAGCTTGGATGTAAAATCCTTCACAAATATAAGTATATCCCTTTTACACAAGATCCATTTTATAGTTTGATTGTTTATGGAGAGGCATGAGCAAGAAAAAAATTGAGGTAAGAGTGTCATAATAGTAGAGAAGTCTTGATTTGTAACCTTGGGAAGGCTGTTTATGTTCAGGATGTTATCTGCTTCTGAGGAGAAAGTTTCCTGGTTAGCTTT
Source organism: Hylobates moloch (assembly GCF_009828535.3). Taxonomy (NCBI): domain Eukaryota; kingdom Metazoa; phylum Chordata; class Mammalia; order Primates; family Hylobatidae; genus Hylobates; species Hylobates moloch. The sequence continues at coordinate 85,002,401 of NW_026652281.1, forward strand.
ACCTTAAGGTCTCTAATGAGTGCACAGTTCCAAAAGTCTTGAGGGGACCTTCTGAGTTGTGAGATTATAAACCCAAGGTTTCAGGCCCCGAAACTTTTCTACAGTGTGAGTGACGAGGGCAGTATTTCCCTGATGTTGTTTCCAGAAGACACAATCTCTGGATTTTAGATCATGAATGGTTTAATTGTCCTCAATTGGTGTATCACAACAAGCTGTTTTTACTTGGTGAAAATACATAATGCATTAAGGCTTTGAAGCATTTCGTCATATCAGAGTTTAGAAGAAGAAGATGCATGAAGATGCAATAATACATGCATGCATTATTAGGAGCATAGCTCTTCTGGTGGCTATTTCATAAGGGGTCAACTTACGTTTTCCACTGGAAGTGAATCTGATTCTCATCAATATGTAACACCTTTGATCAAGACAATCCAGTCAATTCAGTTAGCCTAGTCTAATGCTATTTTATCTGTAATATTTAATGGTTTTGCAACTTATCAAGTAAGAAAAGTACCTTTATCACTGGAGATCTCTCCAGAAAGGTCACATGAGAAACCTCCTCCCCCCACCTTCTTTTTTTTGAGATGGAGTCCCACTCTGTCACTCAGGCTGGAGTGTAGTGTCGCAGTCTCGGCATGCTGCAACCTCCACCTCCCGGGTTCAAGTGATTCTCCTGCCTCAACCTCCTGAAGAGCTGGGATTACAGGCACCCGCCACCACGCCCAGCTAATTTTTGTATTTTTAGTAGAGATGGGGTTTCACAATTTTGGCCAGAATGGTCTCGAACTCCCGACCTCAGGTGGTCCACCCACCTCAGCCTTCCAAAGTGCTGGGATTAATAGGCGTGAGCCACCGCGTCCTACTGAAAATACATTTTAAATAATGTTTTAGCTATTGTTATAACATCAGCTCTCTTGCATGGGAAAGCTTGCATATAACCAAGAATATTAATTGAAAATGACAATGGGATGGGTGTAGTGGCTCACACTGCACCCAGCCCATGTCAAACTTCATGGTTCCAGCTATTTGACATTCTGAAAAAGGCAAAACTATGGAGGCAGCAAAATAATCAGTAGCCTGGAGTTTGTGAAAACTGAGGAATAAATAGGCAGAGCACAGCAAAATTTTAAGGCACTACAAGTACTTGACATGACTCATGTATCCTATAATGGTAAATACATGTCCTTATACATTTGTTCAAACCCATAGACAATATAAAAAAAAGAGTGAGACCTAATAGAAACAGCGGATTTGGGTGATAAATATGTGTTAATGTGTGTGGGTGTGGTAGCTCACACCGGAAATCCCAGCACTTTGGGAGGCTGAGGCAGGCGGACCACAAGGTCAGGAGATTGAGACCAGCCTGACCAACATGGTGAAACGTTGTCTCTACTAAAAATACAAAAATTAGGCTGGCACCCATAATCCCAGCTACTCAGGAGGCTGCAGCAGGAGAATCGCTTGAACCCAAGAGGCGGAGGTTGCAGTGAGCCAAGATCGAGCCATTGCACTCCAGCCTGGATGACAGAGGGAGACTCCACCTCAAAAAGAAAAAAAAGTGTTAATTTAAGTTCATCAGCTGTAACAATGTAGAACTCCCATAGGTGGATAATGGGGAAGACTGGGTATCTGTGGAACAGGATGTATATGAGAATACTGTACCTTCTTCTAAATTTTACTGTGCAAACTTACATAACTTTACTGAAAGACATAAAGTTTGAAAATCAATCACATCTTTAGATCAGAAAAAGTGGTGAAATAAAGATCATAATGACACAAACTTGGTGCATTTAAAACCTAAAAGAAACATGTATTTTCAAAAATAATTTTCAGAATGGAGAGGATCACCCTCCAGGTCTGGCTAAACACCATCCACCAGTGGTTGTAGAACTCCTGGCCACCGCCATGCCAGTCCAGGTAAAACAATATCCTATGAGTCAGCAGGCAAGACAGGGGATTAAACCCCATATTCAATGACTATTACAAGCTGGCATACTTACACCATGTCAGTCTGCCTGGAATACTCCATTTTTGCCGGTCCAGAAACCTGGAACAAATGATTACCGGCTGGTACAGGACTTAAGAGAAGTTAACAAATGGACTGCTACTGTCCATCCAACCGTCCCTAATCCTTATACTTTACTTAGCCTTCTCCCACCAGAACATACAGTATACACTGTTCTTGATCTAAAGGATGCCTTTTTGCTATTCCTCTGGCCCCCAAAAGTCAGCTGATCTTTGCATTCAAATAGACAGATCTTAGCTCTGGAGACACTACCCAATTGACTTGGACTCGGTTACCTCAAGGTTTTAAAAACTTCCCCACCCTTTTTGGGGAGGCTCTCCAGCAAGATCTTATATCATTCCGAGCTAGTCACCCTAACTGTACTCTTCTTCAGTACGTTGATGATCTTTTATTAGCTACTGAAACTATAGACAGTTGCCTGCAACATACTGGAGACCTTCTTTACCTCCTTCAGGAGCTTAGGTATTGAGTCTCAGCCAAAAAGGCCCAGCTTTGTCTTCCCAGAGTGTCTTACCTAGGATACAAAATAAACCAAGGAAAAAGGGGCACTTACCAGCGCCCAGAAAGAAGCCATCCTGTGAATCCCCACTCCCACAACCAAGAGACAGGTACGTGAGTTCCTGGGGGCTGTAAGATTCTGTCGCCTCTGGATATTGAGGTTTGTGGAGATTGCCAAGCCCCTGTACACTGCTGGAGGACGAAATGGCCCGTTAATTTGGACAGACACAGAAGAACAGGCTTTTCGAAACCTGAAAAAGGCATTAACTGAAATCCCGGCTTTAGCCTTCCCTAATATCTCTAAGCCATTTCACGTGTTTGTCCGTGAAAGCCAGGGAGTTGCTAAAGGGGTGCTTACTTAGACTTTAGGACCCTGGAGATGCCCAGTGGACTATTTCTCTAAGAGGCTAGATCCTGTGGCCTCTGGATGGCCAAGTTGTCTGCGAGCCATAGTGGCTATGGCAAGCCTAATCCAAGAGGCTAATGAGTTAACTCTAAGCCAAAACTTAACCCTTATGGCTCCTCATGCTGTGGAGACTTTGCTATGAAGTGCTTCTGGCAAATAGATGTCAAATGCTCACATCCTGCAGTATCAGAGTTTACTGTTAGATCAGCCTCATTTGACTTTCTCTCCCACAGGGTGTTTAAATCCAGCTACTATACTCCCTGATCCAGACTTCACTGCTCCTGTCCATGTCAAGAACTGTTAGAAACTACTAAAACTGGCAGACCCGATCTTCAAGATGTGCCCCTGGGGAAGGTGGATGCCACCGTGTTCACAGATGATAGCAGCTTCCTCTAGCAAGGAGTACGAAAGGCTGGTGCAGATGTTACCATGGAGACAGATGTGTTGTAGGCTCAGGCTTTACCAGCAAACACCTCAGCACAAACAGCTGAATTGATCGCCCTCACTCAGGCTCTCCGATGAGGTAAAGATAAACGTATTAATGTTTACACTGACAGCAGGTGCGTCTTTGCTACTCTGCATGTACATAGAGCCAACTACCAGGAGCACAGGCTACTCACCTCAGTAGGAAATACTATCAAAAACAAAGAAGAAATCCTAGCCCTGCTTGAAGCCTTATGGCTCCCTCAGCAGGTGGCTGTGATCCACTGCAAAGACATCAAAAAGAAAACACGGCTGTTGCCTGTGGTAACCAGAAAGCTGATTCAGCAACTCTGGATGCAGCACGACTTTCAGTCACACCTCTAAACTTGCTGCCCACAGTCTCCTTTCCACAACCAGATCTGCCTGACAATCCCACATACTCAACAGAAGAAGAAAAACTAGCTTCAGATCTCAGAGCCAAAAAGAATCAGGAAGGTTGGTGGATTCTTCCTGACTCTAGAATCTTCATACCCCGAACTCTTGGGGAAACTTTAATCAGTCACCTACATTCTACCACCCATTTAGGAGGAGCAAAGCTAGCTCAGCTCCTCCAGAGCCATTTTAAGATCCCCCATCTTCAAAACCTAACAGATCAAGCAGTTCTCCAGTGCACAACCTGTGCCCAGGTAAATGCCAAGCAAGGTCCTAAACCCCGCCCAGGCCACCATCTCTGAGGAAACTCGCCAGGAAAAAAGTAGGAAATTGACTTTACAGAAGTAAAACCACATGGGGCTAGGTACAAATATCTTCTAGTACTAGTAGACACCTTCTCCAGATAGACTGAGGCATTTGCTACCAAAAACGAAACTGCCAATATGGTAGTTAAGTTTTTACTCAATGAAATCATCCCTCGACATGGGCTGCCTGTTGTCATAAAGTCTGATAATGGACCGGCCTTCACCTCATCTATAGCTCAGTCAGTCAGTAAGGCATTCAACATTCAATGGAAGCTCCATTGTGTCTATCGACCCCAGAGTTCTAGGCAAGTAAAACATATGAACCGCACCCTAAAAAAAAACTCTTACACAATTAATCTTAGAAACTGGTGTAAATTAAATAAGTCTCCTTCCTTTAGCCCTACTTAGAGTAAGGTGCACCCCGTACTGGGCTAGGTTCTCAACTTTTGAAATCATGTATAGGAAGGCACCACCTATCTTGCCTAAGCTAAAGGATGCCCAATTGGCAGAAATATCACAAGCTAATTTGTTACAGTACCCGCAGTCTTTCCAACAGGTACAAGATATCATCCTGCCACTTGTTCGAGGAGCCCATCTCAATCCAGTTCCTGAACAGACAAGGCCCTGCCATTCGTTCCAGCCAGGTGACCTGGTGTTTGTTACAAAGTTCCAGAGAGGACTCACTCCTGCTTAGAAAGGACCTCACACTGTCATCCTCACAACGCCAACGGCTCTGAAGGTGGATGGCATTCCTGCTTAGATTCTTCACTCCCGCATCAAAAAGGCCAACAGAGCCCAACTAGAAACATGGATCCCCAAGCCTGGGTCAGGCCTCTTAAAACTGCACCTAAGTCAGGTGAAGCCATTAGATTCTTTTTATCTACCTCACTTGTTTGTTTTTGCCTGTTATGTCCTCTATGTCTTCCTACTCCTCCTCACCTCTTTCACAAGAAGTGTATTTGCAAACACCACTTGGAAGGCTGGTACCTCCAAGGAAGTCTCCTTTGCAGTTGATTTATGCGTACTGTTCCCAGAGCCAGCCCGTACCCACGAAGAGCAACACAATCTGCTGGTCCCAGGAGCAGGAAGTGTCAACCTTGCAGCAAGATTTAGACACTCCAGGAGCCAAACTGGATGTAGAAGCTCCAAAGGTGCAGAAAAAGGACTCGAAAATGTTGACTTTCACCTCTGTCCTAGAAATCGCCCTGACACTAGCTGTCAAGGTACTTATCAGTTTTTCTATCCTGATTAGACATGTGTAACTTTAGCCACCTACTCTAGAGGATCAACCAGATCTTCAACTCTTTCCATAAGTCATGCTTCTCATCCTAAATTATGTACTAGAAAAGATTGTAATCCCCTCACTATAACTGTCCATGACCCTAATTCAGCTCAATAGTATTATGGCATGTCATAAGGATTAAGACTTTATATCCCAGGATTTGATGTTAAGACTATGTTCATCATCCAAAAGAAAATCATTGTCTCATAGAGCCCACCCAAGCCAATTGAGCCTTTAACTGATCTAGGTGACCCTATGTTCCAGAAACACCCTGACAAAGTTGATTTAACTGCTCTTCCACCATTCTTAGTTTCTAATCCCCAACTACCATGACGACATCTTCAACCCAGCCTAATGTCTATACTAGGCAGAGTACACCATCTCCTTAGCCTCACCCAGCCTAAACTAGCCCAAGATTGTTGGCTATGTTTAAAAGCAAAACTCCCTTATTATGTAAGATTAAGAGTAGAGGTCACACTTAAATGTGGCCCTTTATCTTGTCATACACGACCCCGTGCTCTCACACTAGATGTGTCTAGAAATGCTTCCTGTCTAATTAGTACCAGGTATAACTTATCTGCTTCTCCTTTTCAGGCTACTTGTAATCAGTCCCTGCTTACTTCCATAAGCGCCTCAGTCTCTTACCAAGCACCTAACCATCCCTAGTTAGCCTGCACCTCAAGTCTCACTCGCTGCATTAATAGAACTGAACCAGGACCTCTTCTGTGTGTGTTAATCCATGTACTTCCCCAGGTATACGTGTACAGTGGACCAGAAGGACAACTCCTCATCGCTCCCGCTAAGTTACATCCCAGGTTGCGCCAAGCTGTCCCACTTCTGGTTCCCCTCTTGGCCAGTCTGAGCATAGCTGGATCAGCAGCCATCAGTACGGCTGCCCTGGTTCAAGGAAAAACTGGACTAATGTCCCTGTCTTGACAGGTAGATGCTGATTTAAGTAACCTCCAGTCTGCCGTAGATATACTACATTCCCAGGTAGAGTCTCTGGCTGAAGTAGTACTTCAAAACTGCCGAGGCTCAGACCTGCTATTCCTCTCTCAAGGAGGTTTATGTGCAGCTCTAGGAGAAAGTTGTTGCTTCTATGCCAATCAATCTGGAGTCATAAAAGATACACTCCAAAAGGTGTGAGAAAATCTAGATAGTTGCTAACAAGAACGAAAAAACAACAACCCCCGGTATCAAAGCATGTTCAACTGGAATCCATTGCTAACTACTTTAATCACTAGGTTGGCTGGACCCCTCCTCATCCTACTATGAAGTCTAATTTTTAGGCCTTGTATATTAAATTAGTTTCTTAATTTTGTAAAACAACGCATAGCTTCTGTCAAACTTATGTATCTAAAGACTCAATATAATCCCCTTGTTATAACTGAGGAATCAACTATTTGATTCCCCAAAAACACAAGTGGGGAATGTAATGCGCAACCTTGTTTTTACTAATCCTGTTTTCAGACTCTCCCTTTCCTTTAATCACCTAGCCTTGTTTCCACCTGAATTGACTCTCCCTTAGCTAAGACAGCCAGACAGACTCCATCTTGGCTCTTTCACTGGCAGCCCCTTCCTCAAGGACTTAACTTTCACAAGCTGACTCCCAGCACATCCAAGAATGCAATTAACTTATAAGATACTGTGGCGAGCTATATCTGCAGTTCCCAGGAATTTGTCCAATTAATAATACCCAAAGCCCCGCGTCTATCACTTTGTAATAGTCTTAAAGCCCCTGCACCTGGAACTGTTTACTTTCCTGTAATCATTTATCCTTTTAACTTTTTTGCCTACTTTACTTCTGTAAAATTGTTTTAACTAGACCCCCTCCCCTTTCTAAACCAAAGTATAAAAGAAAATCTAGCCCCTTCTTCGGGGCCAAGAGAACTTTGACCATTAGCCGTCTCTTAGCTGCCAGCTAAATAAACAGACTTAATTCGTCTCAAGGTGTGTTGTTTTCTCTAACTCGCTCAGGTACAACATTGGCAGATGGAAGGCAGGGCTAGATTGCAGCTCCAGATAGAGCAGCATCTGGAGGCTTCCATTGTGAATTTCAGCTCCAGATTGACTGCAAGAAAAACCAGCAATACTGAGAGGACCCACAGACCCTCTGAAGGAAGTGGACTGCTCCTGCAGGACCCGGGAGATACCTCAAATACTGTGAGTGCCCCAACTGCAGAGGTGGAAAAGGGAGACTTTCCTCCCCCTAACACACCCTCCCACTGGAGAAGTTTCTGTTTGCGGGAGAGGTTTTCCAACTTTAGAATGAATTAGAGAGGGTTCCTTCTTTCTCTATCATGTGGAATAGTGTCAAAAGTAGTCAAAATAGTGTCAAAAGGATTGGTACCAATTCTTCTTTGAATGTCTGGTAGAATTCTGCTGTGAATCCATCTAGTCCTGGACATTTTTTGTTGGTAATTTTTAAATTACCATTTCAATCTTGCTGCTCGTTATTGGTCTGTTCAGAGTATCTAATTTTTCCTCATGTAAGCTAGGATGGTTGTATTTTTCTAGGAATTTATCCATCTCTTTTAGGTTTTCTTTTTTTTTTTTTTATGACTTCTTTTTTTTTTGAGACGGAGTCTCGCTCTGTCGCCCAGGCTGGAGTGCAGTGGTGCAATCTCGGCTCACTGCAAGCTCCGCCTCCCAGGTTCACGCCATTCTCCTGCCTCAGCCTCTCCGAGTAGCTGGGACTACAGGCGCGGTTTTCTAGTTAATGTGCACAAAGGTGTTGACAGTAGGCTTGGATGATCTTTTGTATTTCAGTGGCGTCAGTTGTAATATCTCCTGTTTAGTTTTTTAGTGAGGTTATTTGGATTTTCTCTCTTCTTTTCTTGGTTAATCTTGCTAATGGTCTATCAATTTTATTTATATTTTCAAAGAACCAGGTTTTTGTTTCATTTATCTTTTGTATTTTTAGTTTCCATGTCATTTAATTCTGCTCTGATCTTGGTTATTTCCTCTCTTCTGCTGGGTTTGGGTTTGGTTTGTTCTTGTTTCTCTAGTTTTTTTGAGGTGTGACCTTAGATTGTCCATGCTCTTTCAGATTTTTTGATTTAGGCATTTAGGGCTATGAACTTTCCTTTAGCACCACCTTTGCTGTATCCCAGAGGTTTTGATAGGTTGTGTCATTATTGTCAGTCAGTTCGAAGGATGGTTTAATTTCCATCTGGATTTCATTTTTGACCTGATGCCCATTCAGGAGCAGGTTATTTAATTTCCATGTGTTTGCATGGTTTGTAAGGTTCCTTTTGGAGTTGATTTCCAGTTTTATTCCACTGTGGTCTGAGACAGTGCCTGATATAATTTCAATTTTCTTAAATTTAGTGAGGCTCATTTTATGGCCTATTATATGGTCTATCTTGGAGAAAGCTCCATGAGCTGTTGAATACAATGTGTATTCCGTGGTTGTTGGATAAAATGTTCTGTATGTATCTGTTAAGTCCATTTCTTCCAAGTTGCAATTTACATCCATTGTTTCTTTGTTGACTTTCTGTCTTGACCTATCTAGTGCTGTCAGTGGAGTATTGACGTCCCCCACTATTACTGTGTTGCTGTCTATCTCATTTCTTAGGTCTATCAGTAATTGTTTTATAAATTTGGGAGTTCCAGTGTTAAGTGCATCTATATTTAAGATTGTGATATTTGGTTACATGAGTAAGTTCCTTGGTGTTGATTCGTGAAGATTTGGTGCACCTGTCACCTGAACTGTATACCCTGCACCATATTTGTAGTCTTTTCTGCCTCTCCTTCCCCCCAAGTCCCCAAAAAGTCCATTGTATCATTCACACCTTTGCATCCACATAGCTTAGCTCCCACGTATCAGTGAGAACATTTGATGTTTGGTTTTCTTTCCTGAGTTACTTCACTTAGAGTAATAATCTTTCATCTCATTCAGGTCACTGCAAATGCTGTTAATTCATCCCTTTTTAGGGCTGCATAGTATTGCATTGTCTATATATTACCACAGTTTGTTTAGCCACTCGTTGATTGATGGGAATTTGGGTTGGTTCCATGACTTTGCTATTGTGAATTGTGCCACTATAAACATGCGTGTGCAAGTATCCTTTTCGAATAATGATTTATTTTCTTCTAGGTAGATACCCAGTAGTGGGATTGCTGGGTCAAATGATAGGTCTACTTTTAGTTCTTTAAGGAATCTCCACACTGTTTTCCATAGTGTTTGTACTAGTTTACATTCCCAGCAGCAGTCTAAAGGTGTTCCCTGTTCACCACATCCACACCAACATCTACTGTTTTTAAATGTTTTGATTATGGCCATCGTTGCAGGAGCAAAGTGGTATCACGCTGTGGTTTTGATTTGCATTTCCCTGATCATTCGTGATGGTGAGCATTTTTTCATATGTTTGCCATGTTTATATCTTCTTTTAAGAATTGTCTATTCATATCCTTAGTCCACTTTTTGACAACGGTCAGCAAAGTAAACAGACAACTCACAGAATGGGAGAAAATCTTCACAATCTATACATCTGACAAAAGACTAACATCTAGGATCCACAACAAACTCAAACAAATCAGTTAGAAAAAAAAATCCCATCAAAATATAACTAAATGCCACCTGTATCCCAATAAATTATAGAAAATTAATAAAAATAATTTTCGTGTATTATTCAAGAGTAAAAATCGTATTAAAAATAAAATGGAGGGGCTTGTCAAGTCTGATATAAATGTATTATCCTAGACAGCTCAAGGAGGACAGGACTCCTAGGGGAATGTCTGGCTCTGGGTTGCCTGCAGCCCAGTCTCCCACACCTCCCCCTACCCGCCCCCCGCTTCCCCGACCCCAGCCATTGCAGTCTTACTGCTACCTCCAGGCCACCGCCATTTTTTAAAGAGGCCCCAGCCTGACTTCAAGGAGCAGAGCCTAAGTCAGCGCAGCTAATGCGCATGCGCCAGGCGCGAGCTGATTCTTGAGTCACAGTGACCTCCAGGGTCCGCCTGGTGATGGGTCCCTGAGGCGTGGCAAAACAGGACCCCTTCGTGGCAGTGCGTCGGTGTCGAGGCTCCAGCCTGACATCTCCAGGGGGTCGAGAGGAATGATCTCCGGATGTCAGGAGTCACGGAGGGCCGACCAAGATGAAGAAACTTCAGGAGGAGTCCCAGGGAAGCAGCGCGGGATCCCAGCCTCAGGCCTGCCCAGATGGTGTGCGGGCGAGTCTCCCCCCGCCCCGGCAACTCGCGCCCCTTCTGATCTCCAGGACAGGCCTGCAGTATGCCCGTGGGCTGCTCTCTTACCCGATTGTCCTTCTCGCGGAGAGCAGAACCCGGCAGCCTCAAGGGCTGCCTGGGGTTGGGTGTTTCTGTGCCGCTGCTGTGTGTGTGTGTGTGTGTGTGTGTGTGTGTGTGTGTGTGTGTGTGTCTCTCTCTGTGGCTGTGTGTGCCAGTGTGCGTGTGTGTTTTGGGATGAATATGCCCTGTGCGCTGGAGGGCTGTTTCTTGCATGTCGGCCTGTATTTGGTGAGCCTCTTTCTATGTCTCTGCCTGGGACGACTGACCAGCTGGTCTTTTTCCCAGGCGGTTCCAGTTTGGGTTTGTGAAGGCCTTGGCAATGCGGGTAGCTGCGATGGACCCGCAGGGGTTGAAATCTACTCCCCATCCTGAGAGGCCTCTTTTCTAGGATCAGGACGGCCTCACCACACCCAAGGACAGTATTTAAAAAAGCATCACAGGAGCTCATTGTCCTTCTGAGGGAGGAGTGCAGACGGACCTCCAAGAAGACGGTTCTAACTCCTCCCGCCCTCTCTTCCCATTGAGAAATGGAGCCCCAGCGCGACACAGGCTTGGAGAAGAAGTCGAGAACGGGACGTGGCAAGGATCTCTGTCACTCCAACGCTGGCCTTTCTGGCCAAGTCACCCGTTTGGCACTCCTTCCCGGAAGCCCATGGCGGTGGCATTGTGCTGTGTCCCGCCTGGGCTCTGACCTCTACTCTGTCCTCCCTCTTGCTCTGTCTGCCATGTTTCTGATGGGCCTGGATGCTTCTGGGTCTGGCTCAGTGTCTTCCACAGTGAACACTTTTGAGTCCATCAGGGAGAAACTGCGTGGAAATCCGTTTCATGATTGTTGTCATCACAAATCATCAAAATGTCATCTGATAGAACACATTTTTCTACGTTAATTTACTTATGAGACATTTACAAGGGTATAGAATAATGTACTCAGTGAATGTAGTCGTCTCATTTAATCTTTAATGTTTTCGATGACGATATTTTTTGTTTTTTGAGACAGAGTCTCACTGTGTCACCCAGGCTGGAGTGCAGGAGGGAGATCACAGTTCACTGCAGCCTCGACTTCCCGGGCTCAAGGGTCCTCCAACCTCAGTTTCCCAAGTAGCTGTGGCTACACGCATGCACCACCATATCCAGCTTTTTGTAAATTTTGTAGAGATGAGGTTTTGCTGTCTTGCCCAGGCTGGTCCCGAACTCCTGGGCTCCAACAGTCTGCCCACCTCGGCCTCCCAAAGTGCTGGGATTACAGGCATCAGCCATCAAATCTGGCTAGGATGACTTGGTTTTCTTATTGGCATATTCTATATTCACCAAATAAAGTATCTACAGTCTCAGTCCAGGTAGGGTAAGCAAAAATAAATAAATAAATAAATAAATAAATAAATAAATAATCTACAGTAATTTTGCATACTTATATTCTAAATTTATATACAAATCCATAGCTTATATGGTCTAATTTTAAAGTTTTTAAAACAATATAAGTAATGGCCATGTAAATCTTTTCATAGCTTTTTTAAATTAAAATAGATTTGAAAGTGTACCTAAATTATTTTGGGTTTTTTTGTTTTTGTTTTTGTTTTTTGTTTCTGGAGTGCAGTGACGCGATCTGGGCTCACTGGAACCTCTGCCTCCCAGGTTCAAGCAATTCTCTGCTTCAGCTTCCCTAGTAGCGAGGATTACAGGCGCGTGCCACCATGCCCAGCTAATTTTTTTTTTTTTTTTTTGTATTTTTTAGTACAGACGGGATTTCACCATCTTGGCCAGGCTGGTCTTGAACTCCTGACCTCGTGATCCACCCGACTTGGCCTCCCAAAGTGGTGGGATTACAGGCATGAGCCACCGCTCCCAGCCCCTAAATCTTAAAAATATAAAGAGACAAAAATCAGTTTTAAATGAGTTTAGCATTACATTTCCAATTGTTTATATTTCAATGAGGACTGACTGAATTGTATTTTTTAAAAAACCATCTGGCCAGGTGCAATGGCTCACGCCTGTAATCCCAGCACTTTGGGAGGCCGAGGCAGGTGGATCATCTGAAGTCGGGAGTTCGAGACCAGCCTGACCAACATGGGGAAACCCCATCTCTACTAAAAATACAAAAAATTAGACGGGCGTGGTGGTGCATGCTTCTGGGGAGGCTGAGGTAGGGGAATCACTTGAACCCAGGAGGTCAGAAGTTGCGGTGAGCCAAGATCAAGCCATTGCACTCCAGCCTGGGCAACAAGAGCGAAACTCCATCTCAGAAAAAACAAAAACAAAGACAACAAAATCTCCATGTAGCCTTCAATTAGTAACACATCTATCTTTTCTTTGATGTGGGGTCTACTTCTCTTCACAGAAAGTTTGCATTCTTTTCTATTAGCAGTGAAAGAGATGCTGTACATGACAGTCTCATCTTTTATTCAAATAGAAGGATTATCAAACTATTTCTGAAGACAATGCTTTTAAATATTATTTATATATTAATCTTTTAAGTAAACAATTTCTATCTTATTCCCTATATACTTGTTGTATTATACTTTATTTTTTATTTATTTATTTTTTTTTTGAGATGGAGTCTGGCTCTGTTGCCCAGGCTGGAGTGCAGTGGTGCAATCTCGGCTCACTGCAAGCTCCGCCTCCCGGGTTCACGCCATTCTCCTGCCTCAGCCTCTCCAAGTAGCTGGGACTACAGGCGCCCACCACCACGCTGGGCTAATTTTTTGTATTTTTAGTAGAGACGGGGTTTCACCGTGGTCTCGATCTCCTGACCTCATGATCCGCCCGCCTCGGCCTCCCAAAGTGCTGGGATTACAAGTGTGAGCCACCGCGCCCCGCCTATTTTTTATTTTTTAAATTATATTTTTATTTGAGTCACAAGGAGAAAGATTCACTTGTGGTTCACATCAAGTGTTCAGAATCATAAAAGGACAGAAAGGTTTGATCCCTAGCAAAGCCCTCAAGGGGGAAACCAAAACAGACTGAAATAAGACAATACCCCATATAAAGAGATGAATGAGTGGCTACACACGCACACACACACACGGATGATGTGCACAGAGGCACATTTCACCTGGTCATTTCTGTTTCTTTTTAAATACTGGTTTTTGGGGTGGGATTTTGATTTTTCCAGCTATAAGAAAAGGCCCCAAAGTGCATATGTGTGGGGGGAAAGGCAGAAATTCAGCAATAAAGTAGTTTTCCCTGGAGGAACATGAAGGGGAGGAAACAGGAAGCAGTGTTGGGAGAGTTCACTCTTCTCACCCTTGGGCTTCCTGCATTTTATTATTGGTCCACAAAAGTTCTATTCACATTGTAGCTTCCAGGCATCTTACTTCCTGAGATTGTAGACTGGCTGAAAGACCTCTGGGAACTGTAGAGAAGACCAGGGGCTCAGGCCAGCCTTCAGGGCTCTGTGCTTTTCTAGGGATTGATGGCTCTGGTAGGGAACAAGACGCCCAGCAGCCCTGGGCCCCTCAGCACCAGTGTGAAGGTCCCTCCTCTCTCTGGGGATGTGTAAGAAAATGGCCCCTACTTTGAGGACAGAAAGAGTAGAGGGAGGAGGCCCTGCAGCAAGATTCCATGGCTGGCTCCCCTTGTCTGGGAAGGGAAACTAAGCTGAGCAACGACAGGCTGTTTCCTGCTGCTGGGGGCCCTCCTCCCACCACTCACCATTCTCCCAAATGCAGGTCTTCTAATGGGATGTGTCCCTGACCTTTGGTCCCCAAATCCGCATTGTACTTTGAGAGCAAGAGGAAAGAGAATGCACCAGCACCACCCCTGAGACTCCCAAGATCACTTCCCCAAGAGATTCTCTGCCTCCCCAGCCCCCAAACTGCCCAATGTAAGATACTCTACCCGCTTCCACCTAAGCTGGGGCCAAAAAAGAAAAGGATTGGTCAGGCAGGGGCTCCTTGCCCACAGTTATTTAGTCATTTCCTTAACCTCTGATTTGGGGCAAATATCACCCGGGCTCAGGTGATCCTCCTATCTCAGATCCCCAAGTAGCTGGGACTGTGGGGGCGGACCACCATGCCTGGCTAATTTTTGTGTTTTTAATAGAGACGGAGTTTCGTCGTGTTGTCCAGGCTGGTTTTGAACTTCTGAGCTCAAGTGATCCGTTTCTTCGGCCTTCGAGGTGCTGGGATTGCAGGTGTGAGCCACTACGCCTGGCCCCTTATGATTTTCTTAATAACGTTTTCTTTTGTTTAGCTTGTTTTATTGTAGGAAAATTGTATATAATACATATAACATACAAAATATGTGTTAATCTGCTGTTTATGTTATTGATAAGGCTTCTGGTTTTGGGGGAGTCAGAAGTTGTATGTGGATTTTTTTTTTTTTTTGAGACGGAGTCTCGCTTTGTCGCCCAGGCTGGAGTGCAGTGGTGTGATCTCGTCTCACTGCAACCTTTGCCTCCCAGGTTCAAGCGATTCTCCTGCCTCAGCCTCTGGAGTGGCTGGGACTCCAGCATGCCCAATTAATTTTTGTATTTTTAGTAGAGACAGGGTTTTACCGTGTTGGTCAGGATGGTCTCGATCTCTTGACCCTGTGATCCACCCACCTCGGCCTCCCAAGGTGCTGGGATTATAGGTGTGAGCTGCTACGCCCAGCCTGTATGTGGATTTTTGAATGTGCAGGGATGGAGGTGGCGTCCCTAATCCCTGCGTTGTTCAAGGATCAGTTGTGCTTCCCCTGTATGGGCAAAGGCTATCTTATTTACCCGAGATGTGATAGTTCCCATTTCTCCAAAGCCTCGTTTATCTTTGAATCTTTTTGTTTTGTTTTGGTTTTGTTTTTGTTTTGTTTTTTGAGACGGAGTCTTGCTCTTGTTGCCAGGGCTGGAGTGCAGTGGCGTGATCTTGGCTCGCTGTAACCTCCACCTTCTGGGTTCAAGCAGTTCTCTTGCCTCAGCCTCCCGAGTGGCTGGGATAACAGGCGCACACCACCACACCTGGCTATTTTTTGTATTTTTAGTGGAGACAGGGTTTCACCGTTTGGTGAGGCTGGTCCCGAAATCCTGACCTCAGGTGATCCACCCACCTCGGCTGGGATTACATCAGATCTAGAAATAGTGAAGAGATATTTATTGTTCATAGCAGGTCATCTCTATTTAGGTTTGTAATTTCAAACTAGAATAAAGGGACAGGGAGGAGACTTACGACGTGATGAAAGGAATGGAGGACTCCAGCAATTTTTTTAAAAAATTAGTGTTATTTGGCTGGGTGCAGTGGCTCACGCCTGTAATCGCAGCACTTTGGGAGGCCGAGGCAGGCGGATCACAGGGTCAGGAGATCGAGACCGTCCTGGCTAGCACGGTGAAACCCCATCTCTACTAAACAAAATGCAAGGAATTAGCTGGGCGTGGTGGCAGGCTCCTGTGGTCCCGGCTGCTCGGGAGGCTGAGGCGAGAGAATGGCGTGAACCCGGGAAGCGGAGCTTGCAGTGAGCCGAGATCGCGCCACTGCACTGCAGCCTGGACCACGGAGTGAGACTCTGTCTCAGATTAAAAAAAAAAGAAAAGAAAGAAAGAAAACAGAAAGAAAATATGCCTGGAGTGACAGAGCCTTCCCCCAGCCCTTATCCACAGTGAGCTGCAGACCCAAGGGCGGCCCCCACCTAGGCTACACCAGCCCCTTACCTTCTGCTCTGCACACTGCAAAGGCAGATGGCTGGGCTTTCCCCACTCAGAGATTCGGGAAGGAGGAATTCATTTCAAAGACAAGGGAAGGAACTTCTCTTCCCCCAGGGCCCTCTCCTCTCACCGTGGGTTTTGAGGAAATTATCCAGGGAAGAGGACTCTGCACAGGCCCACATACCCTCAACTGCACACAGGCCCAGAGACACCTGCGGACACGCTGCCTGCCCCATCTCTCACACTCGCGTGTCAGGCACCCGCAGACACTCATGCTCCTGCCTCTGCCCGCCAGGTCTTGGAGACATAGTGGCCCCTGCCGGCTTTGTGCATCTGCAAGTCCACTTGGCATTGAGCTGGGGAGAGGAGGCCATGGAAGGCCCATGGCATCTTCCCAGCAGGAGCAGGGAGGGGCGGCCCACCTAACGCAGATCTCTGGAGCTGGGGGAGCTGGGGGCGCTGCAGACCCATAGGCCCGAGGCGTCTTTGCCCTCCCCTCGGACCACGGCTCAGACCACGGCTTCCGGCTTTCTCTTAGTATGGATGGGTCCCTGGAGACTGGGGATGGGCGTGGGGAAAAGGGGCTGCAGGGGAGAACTCCCCGTTCTCGTCCTTCCTGCGGCTGTCCTACAATTAAAAAAGGCGTACTTGACCCAAACTGTGCTTCCTGGGGCGCCCTTTGTTCACTGCAGGTCTGCGTGGGCAAGAGGCAGAATCACTGGATGCGAGGAACGCACGGGGCGTGGAGGGAGCGTTCGCCCTGCTCCTATCGTCTCCCTGGAGGAGGGAGAAGGTGGAGAGGGAGACCCCGGTGGAAGAGCAGCCCCCTCTTTGAGAAAGAGAGGCAGAGCCCCTCGCACCGGTTCCTACACAAGGCGGAGCCCAGTCCTCATCCCAGGGACAGGGAGTGGCTCCCACTGTGGGGACTGCGTGGAGCCCCTGCCTGGGGGTCCTGGAGTCTCCGCCTCCCCCAGCCACGGGACGTGCGGGTGTGTGAGAAGCTGGGCGGGAGGATGTGAGGGGAGAAGGGAGGCGTCGAGGCCGGGGCAGGTCTCCCGTTCCAGCCCCCGAGAGGCCCAGGCCCCTCCATCAGGAGATACACCCAAGCCGTCGGCCAAGGCCAAGGGGAAGCCTCCCGGGAAGGAGCTCCGAGGCCTCAGGAGACGGCTTACGTCGGCAAAAGCAGCCGGAGCAGGGACGGGGTCTCAAGTTGTGGCAGGGTTTAAAGAACAGAGGCGCTGAGGACAGGCTGGGCGCCCGGGCTCCGAGGTCTCCACGCTCTCGGCCGCCGTCCCTGGGTCTCCCGTGCGCCCCCAGCCCGCACTTCCCGCCACGCGAATCGGCTGCTGGGCAGCCCCGTCCTGAAGGAGCGCGGTCCTGCCGGCGGCGCAGCAGTCGCGAGGGGCCGCGCTGCCTGGAGAGCGGGGCTGCGGCTCCCGGCGGCCACCCAGGTCTAGGCCCCCGGCTGCTGCAGGCTGTGGCGAGGCTGCCGCCGTCCTGGGAACCTCGGCGCTCGGGATCGGGCCCTGCCCCGCCGGACCAGGCGCTCTTCCCCTGCTCCTCCCGGCGTCCTGGCTCCGGGACTCCTGGTTCTTCACTCTCGGGACTCCGGGCGTGTCCCCGCCGCGCCAGAGCCTCTGCCAGGTTCTCAGACGCCCGGCGCCGCTGACTGCGGAGCGCGCTGGGCTGCTGGAGGCTCCGCCAGGCCCGTTCACAGCCCCCAGGACGCCGGCTCGAGTTCCCTTCCAGTCCGCTGGCGCCTGTCCGCGTTTGCCCGTCTTTGTTTATTCCACACCTAGAGTTTTAAACTTAACGAGCTTTTCAAAAACATATTCTCTCCAATTCTGTGGATTAGACGTCTTTTAGGTTTTTTGTTTGTTTGTTTGTTTTGAGACAGGGTCTCACCCTGTCGCCCAGGCTGCAGTGCAGTGGCGCGATCTCGGCTCACTCACTGCAACCTGCGCCTCCCAGGTTCAAGCGATTCTCCTGCCTCAGCCTCCTGAGTAGCTGGAATTACAGGCACCCGCCACCAGGCCCGGCTAATTATTTTTTATTTTAGTTTTTGTAGGGATGGGGTCTCCTTATGTTACCCAGGCTGGTCTCAAACTCCTGGGCTCAAGCGGTGCTCCCGTCTTGACCTTTCAAAGTGCTGGGGTTACAAGTGTGAGCCGCTGCGCCCAGCCCCATTTCTGAAATAAAAGATTCTCTTCTCACTGAAGTTAAATCCCTCCCACACTGGAATCTATCCCTGGCTCAGAGTTGTGTTTTATTTTGAACTTATAATTAGTCATATGATTAAATATTATATCCAGTCCCTTGTCCATCATTAATGACCCGTTTTAATCCTGTGATTTGTTTATCTCCAGTTTATCTCTTTTCCACGGATGTGTCCCATATGCGTTTCACTTTATAAGTATTTAAAAATATTCACTCTGTTTTCTTTCCTGTCATATATACATACATGAAAAAAAGAAAGAATGCAGCAATATCAGGTGTTCCATAAGAAAAGAAAATTAAGCCATAAATTTTACTTAGTATGTTATATAGGTTAAATAAAATATTTTAGAAAGGAAATGCTTTTGAAAAAATTTATTTTATGATCCTAAACCTTTGAAAACAGGTGTAGCACAATTATATTAATCTTGGAGAAGTGCTCAGTTAGATATATCTCTATAGACATGCGTAGATATATAGGCATTGATATAGAGAAATATCAATTTTTCTTTAGCATGAAAAGGGAAGGCATTTCAACAACGGTGAACCAAGGAAAACATATCTCATTTAAACTGCTTAGACTGATAAAAATTTAAATGAATAAATATTTAATGTGATGATTAATAAGGACAGATTTCTCATACATAATATTAGGATTATAAAGTGTTTCACATTTAGGAGTTGGCAACCAGACAATATCTATTAACATTTAAAATACAGAAAAGGGGCCATGTGCAGTGGCTCACACCTGTAATCTCAGCACTTTGGGAGGTTGAGGCAGGCAGAACACAAGGTCAGAAGTTTGAGACCAGCCTGGCCAGCATGGTGGAACCCTGTCTCTACTAAAAATACATTTAAAAAAATTAGTCAGGCATGGTGGCACGTGCCTGTAATTTCAGCTACCCAGGAGGTTAAGGTAAGAGAATTGCTTGAACCCGGGAGGCAGAGGTTGCAGTAAACCGAGATTGTGCCACTGCACTCCAGCCTGGGCAACAGAGCGAGACTCTGCCTCAAATAATTAAGTAAATAAAGAAAATACAGAAAAGAAGCACGTAGCAATGCTAGTCCTGAGAATCTCCCCCCAGGGCCACAAATGCAGGTGAAAAGACAAGAGCACAGTGCTGGACCCCAGTGTTTCCACAGGGTGACCAGTATCTGCCAGGATTTACAGAGGTTCCCCCCTTTCATATGCACTTTTTGCACATTTTCTGAGATTCCAACTTTATAATAAAATCAACAGTAAAACAAATTTAATTTTGATATATCATTTTCCAAAATAAAAAGACGTTCCAAAAGAGACCCTTTTTTGTCTGTTTGTTTGAGACAAAGTCTCACTCTGTCACCCATGCTGGAGGGCAGTGGCACGATCACGGCTCACTGCAACCTATGCCCCCAGGTTCAAGTGATTCTCCTGCCTCAGCCTCCCGAGTATCTGGGATTACAGGCACCTGCCACCATGCCTGGCTAATTTTTTGTATTTTTAGTAGAGACGGGGTTTCTCCATGTTGGCCAGGCTGGTCTCGAACTCCTGACCTTGTGAACTGCCCACCTCGACTTCCCAAAGTACTGGGATTACAGGCATGAGCCACCATGCCCAGCCAAGGCCCTTTCAACTCACTGTGCACCTGAAGGGTATGCCTGAGGCTACCCAGGAGAAAAGTCATTAATAAAGGCATGGCAAAGCACTACTCTTGTTTTTTCGGTCTCCTGTTTACGCCACAGTGGAGAAATAGCCTGAGCTGAGTCCTGCTGACTTCTTCCCCAGCAGTGAGCCTGGACCTTAAAGCAGCATTGTTCCCTCCTCTCCACCAATGCCTCCCAATCTGCCAGGCTGTGTTCACTGACATCAGCTGCATCTGAGGGTCACTGAGGCCAGTGGATCTAGGGGAGCTTTCTGCTGGGCCAGAATTCCTCCACTGTCACATGCTGGACACAGCGGTGGACACAGCAGTCAGCTCCTCATAGTTGATTCTTATACATTAAAATAATATTGGAGATTCTGAAACACACCAAGAAATATGGGACTTAATGTAACAGTGAAACAGCAAAATAATTCACATAACTAACTTCATTTCCGTTTAAGGTTCCTTCTTCTATCCCTGCACGTAGGCCAGGATAATTTTACAGCACTGAGATAAAATGAAAAGCAGCAATCATATAGTTTTTGAAACTAACTCTGAGGTTAAAGGGAAAGTATATAAACAACTATGTTTTGGTGGAGATTTATAGGAGCATTGTGACCTGGCCAAGGACAAGGAAGTTCCCAGCCTCCTCAGACCCTCGCTGGCTCCCAGGTGTCTGTGGTCCTTAGCCCCCTCTGGATCTCAACCCCCTCCCCTTTGCCAGCCCTTTACATAAAAAGAGCCTGACATTTGTACCAACTTAAGCTGCTTCTTCAGAACATTAGTCCACTATCTTATTCATTTTCTGGATCTTCAAACTAAAGTCACCTTCCTTGCCCCAACTCCTTGTCTCCTGACGTATTGGCTGGTGTGCAGGAGCAGAATGAGGTCAGGTTGGACTTGGTTGCATTACTTTCTCTTCACAAAAAGTTCAGATTTCCTTTTGCAGTGGAAGAACTGCTGTACTTGAGTGCTTCATCTTTTCTTCTAATGGAAACACTATCAAACTACATTTCTCAAAATAATTCACTGTAAATATCATTTATATGTTATTGTAAGTGAATAACTGATATTTTATTCTCTACATACTAATTATACTTTGAAAATATATGCACTTTCTCAGTAAAGACTTTCAGTACTCTCTAGCAATATTTTTTTCTAGAGTTATATTCCCAATAGTTATGTCATAAATTAAAGCCACATTTTTTGCTTAAGTATGTATACATTAAAAAACAAAAGAAGGCTGGGCGCAGTGGCTCGCACCTACAATTCCAGCATTTTGGGAGGCTGAGGCGGGCGGATCACTTCAGGTCAGGAGGTCGAGACCAGCCTGGCCTACATGGTGAAATCCCGTCTGTACTAAATATACAAAAATTAGCTGGGTGTGGTGGCGCATGCCTGTAATCCCAGCTACTCCGGAGGCTGAGGCAGGAGAATCGGTTGAACCCAGGAGGCAGAGACTGCAGTGAGCTGAGGTCTTGCCACTGCACTCCAGCCTTGGCAACAGAGGAAGACTCCAGTCATTGTCAAAAAAAAAAAAAAAAAAAAATAGCTTTTTTGAGGGGGGATAGAGTTAACTGGTATGCTTAGATAGAAATTTATATAATTTAATATTCATATATTCATATTTTTATATAATCATGGATATTTTCTAAAAAAACATTGACAAGTTCCACAGAAATTGTTTTCTTTTACTACATGAGTTATGTAGGGAGAGATTTTTCATGAGGAATAGATCCCCTCGGACAACACTGGAGAACTCCACGTTGCTACTCCTCATCCCATCTCAAATTCATCAGTACCGTCTTAAGCAAGACAGAGATAAGACTTCTATCACGCCTGTAGTCCCAGCACTTTGGGAAGCCGAGGCGGGTGGATCACAAGGTCAGGTGATCGAGACCATCCTGGCTGACACAGTGAAACTCTGTCTCTACTAAAAATACAAAAAAATAAGCCAGGTGTGGTGGCGGGCACCTGTAATCCCAGCTACTTGGGAGGCTGAGGCAGGAGAATGGCATGAACCCAGGAGGCAGAGGTTGCAGTGAGCCAAGATCTCGCCTCTGCACTCCAGCCTGGGTGACAGAGTGAGACTCCATCTCAAAAAATAAAAATAAAAAAAACAAGAATTCTATTTTGCAATAAGCACAGATAAAGATGTTCAGGTCAGAGAAATGCAAATTAAGGAATCCTTGCCAGAGCAATCAAGTAAGAGAAAGAAAGGAAGGAAGGAAGAAAAAAGATAGAAAGAAGGAAAGAAGGAAGGAAGGAAGGAAAGAAGGAAGGAAAGAAAGAAAATCCAAATTGCTGATGATATGATTGTGTACATAGAAAACCCTAAAGACTCAGTCGGGCGCGGTGGCTCACGCTTGTAATCCCAGCACTTTGGGAGGCCGAGGCGGGCGGATCACGAGGTCAGGAGATCCAGACCACGGTGAAACCCCGTCTCTACTAAAAATACAAAAAAATTAGCCGGGCGTGGTGGCGGGCGCCTGTAGTCCCAGCTACTCGGAGAGGCTGAGGCAGGAGAATGGCGTGAACCCGGGAGACGGAGCTTGCAGTGAGCCGAGATTGCGCCACTGCACTCCAGCCTGGGTGACAGAGCAAGACTCCGTCTCAAAAAAAAAAAAGAAAACCTCAAAGACTCCTCCAAAAGACTTCTAGATTTGATAAATGAATTCAATAAAGTCTTAGGTTACAAAATCAATGTATACAAATCAGTAGCACTGCTACTCATCAACGGCCAATCTGAGAATCAAATCAAGAACTGAATCTTTTTTACAATAGCTGCAACAAAACAAAACAAAACAAAAACAACCCTAGGAATATACTTAACCACGAACATGAAAGATCTCTGCAAGGAGAACCACAAAATACTGCTGAATGAAATTGTAGATGACACAAACAAATGGAAACACGTCCCATGCTCATGGATTGGAAGAATCAATATCATGAAAATGACCATACTGCCCAGTGAAATCTACAGATCCAATGCAATTCCTATAAAAATACCAACTTTGTTTTTCACAGAATTAGAAAAAACAATCCTAAAATTCATATGGCACCAGAAAAGAGCCCAAATAGTTCAAAGCAATCCTAAGTGAAAGAACAAATCTGGAGGCATCATATTACTTTACAAATTATACTGCAAGGCTATAGTTATCAAAACAGCATAGTACTGATATAAAAGTAGATACAGAGACCAATGGAACAGAATGGATAATCCATAAATAAAGCCAAATACTTACAGCCAACTGATCTTCAACAAATCATACAAAAATATAAATTGAAGAAAGGACATTTTATTCAATAAATAATCCTGGGAAAACTGGATAGCACATGTAGAAGAATAAAACTGGATCCCTATCTCTCACCACATATAAAAATCAACTCGAGATGTGTTAAAGACTTGAATCTAATACCTGAAACTATAAAAATTCTAGAAAAAAACCTAGGAAAACTATTCTGGACATTGGCCTAGGCAAAGAATTTGTGCCTAAGATCCCAAAAGCAAATGCAATAAAAACAAAAATAAATACATGGGACCTAATTAAACTAAAAATCTTCAGCACAGGAAAAGAAATAATCATCAGAATAAACAGACAATTCACAGAATGAGAGAAAGTATTTGCAAACTATATATCTGACAGAGGACTAATATCCAGAATCTACAAGGAGCTCAAACAAATCAGCAAGAAGAAAGCAAATAATCCCACCAAAAAGTAGGCAAATGACATGAATAGACATTTCTCAAAAGAAGATAAACAAATGGCCAACAATGAAAAAATGCTCAATCTCACTAATCATCAGGGAGATGCATATTAAAACCACAGTGACATACCTCCTTACCCCAACCAGAATAGCCATTATTAAAAAGTCAAAAAGCAATAGATGCTGCTGTGGATACAGTTAAAAGAGAATGGTTATATCCTGCTGGTGGGAATGTAAATTAGTACAACCTCTAGGGAAAACAGAATAGAGAGTTCTCAAAGAACTACAAGCAGATCAACCATGTGATCCAGCAATCCCACTACTGGGTATCTACCCAAAGGAAAAGAAGTCATTCTATCAGGAAGACACCTGTGTGCATATGTTTATTGCGTACAATTCACAATTGCAAAGATAAGGAATCAACCTAAGTGCCCATCAGGCGATGAGTGGATAAAGAAAATGTGACATACATATACCATAGAATACTACTCAGCCATAAAAAAGAAAGAAAGAAGTTCTTTTGCAGCAACTTGGATAAAGCTGAAGGCCATTATTCCAAGTGAAGGAACTTGGGAATGGAAAACCAAACACCACATGTTGTCACTCATAAGTGGAAGCTAAACTATGGGTGTGCAAAGGCATATACAATGGTATAGTGGACATCAAAAACTCAGAAAGGAGGAGGGTGGGAAGGGGTGAGGGATTAAAAACTACATATTCGGTACAATTTACACTGCTTGGGTGATGGGTACACTAAAATCTCAGACTTCACCACTGTACAATTCATCCAAGTAACCAAAAACTACTTGTACCCCTAAAGCTACTGAAATAAAAAGAATTGCCAGTGAAAACCACAACGAGCTGTCACCTCATACCTGTTAGGATGGCCATTATCAAAAAGATCAAAGAAAGCAAGTGTAGCCAAGGATGCAGAGAAAAGGGAACCTTTGTCCACTGTTGGTGGGAATGTCAACTGGTACAACTGCTATGGAAAACAGTATGGAAGATCCCCCAAAACCTAAAAATAGAACATGATCCAGCAATTCTACTACTGGGTATACATCCAAAGGAATTGAAATCGGTCTGTTGAAGAGATACCTGCACTCTCATGTTCATGGTTGCACTATTCACAGCAGCCAAGATGGGAAATCAAGTTAAGTGTCCATCAATGGATAAAGAAAATGTGGTTTATATACACAATGGGGGCATATTCAGCTGTTAAAAAGAAGGAAATCCTGTCATTTGTGACAAGACAGATGAACCTGGAGGACACTATGGGCAAGTAAAATAAGCCAGGTAGAAAAAGACAAATACTGTGTGACCGCACTTTCTTCTTCTTTTCTTCTTCTTCTTCTTCTTCTTCTTCTTCTTCTTCTTCTTCTTCTTTCTTCTTTTCTTTCTCCTCCTCCTCCTCCTCCTTCTTCTTCTTCTTTCTTCTCCTTCTTCTCCCTTCTTCTCCCTTCTTCTCCCTTCTTCTTCCTCTTCTTTCTTCTCCTCTCTCTCCCTTCTTCTTCTCTTCTTTCTCCTCTTCTCCTTCTTTTCCTTCTTCTCCTTCTTCCTTCTCTTCTTCTTTTTTTGAGACAGAATTTGCTCTTGTCACCCAGGCTAGAGTGCAATGGCAGGACCTCAGCTCACTGCAACCTCCACCTCCCTGGTTCAAGTGGTTCTCCTGCCTCAGCCTCCCGAGTAGCTGGGATTACAGGCATGCACCACCATGCCCGGCTACTTTTTGTATTTTTAGTAGAGACAGGGTTTCACCATGTTGGCCAGGCTAGTCTCGAACTCCTGACCGCAGGAGATCCACCCACATTGGCCTCCCAAAGTGCTGGGATTAGAGGCGTGGGCCACCTTGCCCAGCCCTGTGTGATCTCACTCCTATGTGGAACCCAAAAACGTTGAACTCTTAGATGTAGAAAGTATAATAGTGGTTACCAGGGGCTGGGAGTGGGGAGTGGTTGAGTGGGGAGGGAATCAGATGTTGGTCAAAGGATACAAAGTTTCAGTTAGATATAAAGAATAAGTTTTCGAGATCTATTGCACAGCATGGTGACTGTAGTTAAAAATAATGTATAGTATATTTCAAAATTGTTAAGACAATGTATTTCAAATGTTCTCATCACAGAAAATTATGTGTGTGAGGTGATTAATTGGTAAATCAGCTAGATTTGATCATTCCATAATGTACACATATATCAAAATGTCACATCATACCCCATAGTTATATATAATTGTTATTTGTCAAAGATAAAAAATATGTAAAAATATATTTTTTAAAAAGATGCTCAGCATTATTAATCATCAGAGAGATGCAAATTACAACCACAATGAGATACCACTTCACACTCACTAGGATGGCTATAATAAACAGACAATCACAAGTATTAGCAAGTGTTGGAGATATCAGATCCTTCATGCATTGCTGGGAGGAATGTAAAATGGTTCAAATTCTTTGGAAAGCAAAAGTCCAACATAGGCCAGGTATGGTGGCCCACACCTGTGATCCCAGCAGTTTGGGAAGCTGAGGCAGGAGGATGATCTGACCCCAGAGATTTGAGACTAGCTTGGGCAACAGAGTCAGACTCAGTCTCTAAAAAAGAAAAAGTTAGTGGTGTGTGTCTGTAGTTCCAACTACTCTGGAGGTTAAGGTGGGAGGATTGCTTGAACCCAGGAGGTCGAGGCTGCAGTGAGGTATGATTGTACCACTGCATTCTGCATTCCAGCCTGGGTGACAGAGCAAGACCCTGTCTCAAAAAAAAAATCAACATACAGTTACCGTATGACTCAGCAATCCCACACCTAGGCATATACCCAAGAGAACTGAATATATATGTCTGCACAAAAACTGGTACACAAATGTTTAGAGTAGCATTATTTATAAGAGCCCCAAAGTGGAAACAACACAAAGGTCTATCGCCTGATAAATGGATAAATAAAATGCAGTCTATCCATGTAATGGAATATTATTTGGCAAAAAGAAGCAACGAAGTGCTGATACCTGCTATAACATGGGTGAACCCTGAAAACATGCTGAGTGAAAGAGACCATTCACAAAAGACCACACATTGTCTGACTCCATTTATATGAAATGTCCAGAAGAAACCAATCCAAAGGGAGAGAAAGTAATTAGTGGTTGCCTCGCGCTGGGAACGGAGCAATGTTGGGGAGTGACTGCTCCTGGGTGCAGGGTTTCTTCTTGGGGTTATGAAAATATTCAGGAATTAGATGGTGATGATGGTTGTGCAACTTCGTGAACAAACTAAAAACCAGTGAATTGCACGCTTTAAGATAAAGTGGTGAATTTTATGGTATGTGAATTACATCTGAAAAAAAGTCAATGAATGCTTAATGCAGAAAATAAGAAACGAAGGAAACAGAAATTGCAATTGCAGCTTCCGGAGATAATCACTGCAAATGTTTTGATGTTCATTTCCAGACTGTTATGTAAGTCTATACAT
This sequence comes from Hylobates moloch, assembly GCF_009828535.3. Taxonomy (NCBI): domain Eukaryota; kingdom Metazoa; phylum Chordata; class Mammalia; order Primates; family Hylobatidae; genus Hylobates; species Hylobates moloch. Next base: position 85,029,636 of record NW_026652281.1, read on the forward strand.
CTTTGGAAGATAAAAGGAGATCATATAGCCCATATGCTTTAGTGAAAGTTTTGTTCTTATATTGCTAGCACTTTTCCTCTGCATTAAGAAATAGTCTCCCGGCCGGGCGCGGTAGCTGACGCCTGTAATCCCAGCACTTTGGGAGGCCGAGACGGGTGGATCACGAGGTCAGGAAATCGAGACCATCCTGGCTAACACGGTGAAACCCTGTCTCTACTAAAAATACAAAAAATTAGCCGGGCGTGGTGGCGGGCGCCTGTAGTCCCAGCTACTCGGGAGGCTGAGGCAGGAGAATGGCGTGAACCCGGGAGGCGGAGCTTGCAGTGAGCAGAGATCGCGCCACTGCACTCCAGCCTGGGAGACAGAGCTAGACTCCATCTCAAAAAAAAAAAAGAAAAGAAAAGAAAACAAAGAATAGTCTCCCTAAGTATCTGTGATGTCTTCTCAAATGTCTTGCCTTCCCACACTTCTCTGCCAAGCCATGCTCCTCTTCCCTACTCTCTTCTTCAGGAGAACTTTCCAAATTCATCTGCTCCACCTCCCTTTGGCGCCTCCACCTCCCCTCAGTGCCTCTGTCTCCCCTGAGCACCTGCCAGAGCTGCTAGAGGAACCAAGGGTAACTGAAGCCTTCCAGAACATGAGGTCTGTGGGACTCAATGTGGTTCTGGAGGGCAGAGTGAAGGTCAAGACCAGCAGAGTTAGGTGGGCATATACACTCCAGAGCACGCATACAAGGGGAGGGGAGAGAGCAAGGTCCAAGGAACACACAACTGGGCCCAAGAAGGAGTTGGGGAAGGGCGCTGACAGGCAGATTATGTGGCCAGAGGTTCCGGTGTCAGGTCCTGGCTCTCCTTCTTCCTTGCCCTTTGTGGGCCTCAATTCCAACAGCTCTAAAAGCAGGGACCCAGTGTTAAACTTTTCCCAACAGCAACACCAACTGCCTGAGCTCCCAGGCTTGACCCACCTCCAGAGGTTCACTCGGGGACTGGCCCTTCCAGATGCTTCTGTCATGCCACCTAGATGTCTCCATGAGAAGGAAAGGGACAGTGATGCTATCACAGGGAAAACCGAATTTGCTCTAATTCACTGAGAGAGAGAGTTCCCATCTAATTATTACTACTTCCAAGTTACTTGTATCCTACTCAGGGCTCTGAAGTTGGGGCCTCGCCCTGTCTTCCACATCTCCTCGGGCTGTGGTTCCCAAACTTGAATGTGCACCAGGATCAACTGGAGGGCATCATGAAACACACCAGCCCAACTCCCAGAGCCTCTGAGCTTGTGGTCTGGTCTGGGGCTGTAGACATTGCATTTCTAGTACGTTTCCAGGTGATGCTGATGTTGCTGGTCTAGGGAATCCCATTTCAAGGAGTACCATTCAACAGCCTCACCTCTTTCCTGCTCCCCCAGCCACCTGCAGCAAATGTCTCCCCACTAAAGTGGGGGCTCCCAGTGATTTTGGCGGCTTTCACCATTCTAGGGATAGTTTGACTGCCATTTCAATCTCCTCTAATTCTTTTGGTGGATGGATGGATGATGGAGAGGGTAGGGGTGAGGGGTGGGGATGAAGGAAAAAAAGGCACTAGAGCTTTATTAATAAATGGTAGATTGAGAGGCCAAGGCGGGCGGATCACTTGAGGCCAGGAGATTGAGAACAGCCTGGCCAACATGGTGAAACCCTGTCTCTACTAAAAATACAAAAATTAACCAGACATGGTGGCATGTGCCTGTAATTCCAGCTACTGGGGAGGCTGATCCAAGAGAATGTCTTGAACCTGGGAGGCGGAGGTTGCAGTGAGCCAAAATCACACCACTGCACTCTAGCCTGGGCCACAGAGCAATACCCTGTGTAAAAAAAAAAAAAAAAAAAAGCATATCCAGTATTTATTTGCATGCTAATCATTCTCATCACAAAGCTCCCTCTTGGAATCATTCTACTAGGTTCCCTTGGAAACATTTTGTTTTTTCTTTTTGAGACAGTCTTGCTCTGTCGCCAGGCTGGAGTGCAGTGGCTCAATCTGGGCTCACTGCAACCGCTGCCTTCTGGGTTCACGCGATTCTACTGCCTCAGCCTGCTGAGTAGCTGGAACTACAGGCATGCGCCACCACACCCAGCTAATTTTTGTATTTTTAGTAGAGACGGGGCTTTACCATGTTGGCCAGGATGGTCTCAATCTCTTGACCTCGTGATCCGCCCACCTTGGCCTCCCAAAATGCTGGGATTGCAAGCGTGAGCCACCATGCTTGGCCCGGTAGCATTTTAATAGAGAACCAGCTGTTAGGTTGAAGAAACTACTTCCTGGCCGCTTTCTGGCAATGTGTTAGGGACATTTCCAATGAGATGATTCAAATAATGTAGATATTTGAAGAATTTTGGAAACAGAAAAAAATGGACATGCTTGCTATTTTGTTTAATGTCTTGACTGTTAGAAAAATCAATATAGGCCGGGCGCGGTGGCTCACGCTTGTAATCCCAGCACTTTGGGAGGCCGAGGCGGGCGGATCACGAGGTCAGGAGATCGAGACCACGGTGAAACCCCGTCTCTACTAAAAATACAAAAAAATTAGCCGGGCGTAGTGGCTGGCGCCTGTAGTCCCAGCTACTCGGAGAGGCTGAGGCAGGAGAATGGCATGAACCCGGGAGGCGGAGCTTGCAGTGAGCCGAGATTGCGCCACTGCACTCCAGCCTGGGCGACAGAGCGAGACTCCAACTCACCAAAAAAAAAAAAAAAAAAAAAAAAGAAAAATCAATATAACAATTATTATCTTCCTAATATGTTTAAAGGTAATATCTATCTTGTATATGTACAGTATATGTCTCTGCGTGTGTGTGTGTGTGTGTGTGT
>NW_026652281.1:85032517-85039698 GCF_009828535.3 Hylobates moloch
AAATATACAAAAATTAGCTGGGTGTGGTGGCGCATGCCTGTAATCCCAGCTACTCCGGAGGCTGAGGCAGGAGAATCGGTTGAACCCAGGAGGCAGAGACTGCAGTGAGCTGAGGTCTTGCCACTGCACTCCAGCCTTGGCAACAGAGGAAGACTCCAGTCATTGTCAAAAAAAAAAAAAAAAAAAAATAGCTTTTTTGAGGGGGGATAGAGTTAACTGGTATGCTTAGATAGAAATTTATATAATTTAATATTCATATATTCATATTTTTATATAATCATGGATATTTTCTAAAAAAACATTGACAAGTTCCACAGAAATTGTTTTCTTTTACTACATGAGTTATGTAGGGAGAGATTTTTCATGAGGAATAGATCCCCTCGGACAACACTGGAGAACTCCACGTTGCTACTCCTCATCCCATCTCAAATTCATCAAAAACACTTTTTAGTGGACAGCTAAAAAGAAGCTACAGGGGGCTTCTCTCCTCCAAAATTAAACCAGGGTTCCTAACATTCATACATTCAGTCACCAATTATGTCTCCCCATTAGGCAATGAGCACAAACTTGTCAGTGTCACAGTGGAAGGGAAGCAGCAAATGACACTGCAAGTAACTAGAAGGGGTGGGAGGGCCACATGAGACCAACGACAGAGACAGCATCACCAGAAGTGCCTTTGCATCGCAGACAGAGCAATGAAGAGAAAGGAAGTCCCTGTCTTCATGTGGCTGACATTTTAGGGAGACAAGGATGAAACTCCACAGTACGATTAAATATAGAATGGAGCATATCAGGAGGTAATAAGTTTTATGGAGAAAAATGAGGGTAGATTAGGGCATGTTCCCAACAAAAATGACTGAGGCGAGGGTCTCATCAGCAGAGGTTTATTAAGCCAAGGTTTGAGGCTGCACCCAGAAACAACACAAGTCATAGGAGCATCTGTACTTTTTCAGCTGGGGATGAAATCACGGAGGTGTCTAAAACTGTCTCTGCAAAGTCAGTTCCTGGGATGGGGTCTTAGGACCAGGTGGCATCTCTTGGTCTGCTGAAACACTAAATCAGAAAAGTATCTCAAAGACCAGTCCTTTAGGTCTCACAATTGTGATGTTATCTATAGGAGTGGTTGGGGAAATTACAAATCTGGTGACTCCCAGTTACATGACTCTGGGGCAGTAAACAACTTACAGAAAACAAGCTAAGCAATGGCAGGCACAGTTTAACCATCCCTGTTCTTTACAAACTTCACACCCTACCATAATTCTCATCTTGTCTTACAAATGCGTCTTCGATCTCTGAATGAGGAGGAGGTCAGCTTTCTTTGCCTCAAAGTTTAACTATACAGTAAATTCTTCTCATGGTTACCTTGGCCTCCATGATAGAATAAGCAAAAAACGATTTAACCTGTGAGGTTAGAAGCAAGATGGAGTCAGTTATGTTAGATTGATCTCATGACTTATAATTCTACAAAGATGGTTTCAACTTCCAACAGGCCTTGGCCACGGATGTGTGGAATTAGACTGAAGATTTCCCCTGGGAAACAGGCAGGAGAATGGACCTTAAAGATGAATGATAAAAACTTGCACAATTATATGTAACAAACCTGCACATTGTGCACATGTACCCTAAAACTTAAAGTACAATTAAAAAAAAGAAAAAAAAAACTTGCACAATGGGGCCAGGTGGGGTGGCTCACGCCTGTAATCCCAGCACTTTGGGAGACCGAGGCAAGCAGGTCACCTGAGGTCAGGAGTTTGAGACGAGCCTGGCTAACATGGCAAAATCCTGTCTCTATTAAAAATACAAAAATTAGCCGGGCATGCTGGTGCACGTCTATAATCCAAGCTACTCAGGAGGCTGAGGCAGGAGAATCACTTGAACCTGGGAGGCAGAGGTTGTAGTGAGCCAAGATTGCACCACTGCACTCCAGCCTGGGTGACAGAGAGAGACTGTCACACACACACACACACACACACACACACACACACACACAAATCCTGCACAGTGGGAGGGGCTTTGCCCATAACCCAGGGTTGGTAGGTTACAGCCACCCATTGCTAGGCCTTGATCCTCATTACTCCTTCTTTTGAAATATGAGCTCAAAGACACCAACATAATCTGTGTAGCAACCCCCTTCACTCAGCCATGCCCAAGGATGACATAAAGTGAGACATCAGCCTCCAAGCCAATAACTGACAATTGGTTTAGTGGGGTTTCCTTGGTTAAAAAAATAGAGAATTATTTTTGCCTCAGATGGACAAGGGTCTCAGACATGCTCTTTCAGTTTGGAAGTCACAATGTAACAGTGGATGTGTTGAAGAAGCCCTTTAATGAAAAGAAGCTCAAGGCCATGTCAAAAGCTCCAACTTCCCAAAAGCTTTCTGCATTAGAATAAACAGTTGAATCAAGTGTATTTAAATGCATCGACCTGGCCAGTGGATCTGGGGAGAAAGGCAAGGGGTTTCATCTTAAGGACTGAACTAGGCCCCTTGCCCCCAGGAAATCATACATGGGAAGCATTGAATTGATGTCTTGGGCAAAGTGGACACAGTGGCAAGATATTTGAGGATGAGATGAGACTTGTTCTGGGACTGCACTCCTATATAACCCTCTTCACGGGCCTTTCCACTGTGACTCTGCCTGAGGGCAGAAAAGATGTGGGTGTGGGCATGGGGCTGGGGTGGGGCAGGGACTATGCCAAGGCTAAGCATTGACTGGGCTAAAGGCAGATGACTCCCTATTCTAGGACAATTCTCTTACCACTAAGCTACCAGTTGCTGTGAGGACTTCCTTTTTCCATCCTTTTTTTAAAGACCTGAGTCTGAGCTATTATGTATGTACATTTTTATAGCCATGTTTTCACCCTGTTGCCCAGGCTGGAGTGCAGCAGCTATTCACAGGCACGATCCTTGCACACTACGGCCTCAAACTTCTGGCCTCAAGGGATTCTCCACTTTGGCCTCCCCAGTATCTGGGACTACAGGCTGGGACTACAGGTGTGTGACACCATCCCCATCCTGATCTACTGCAGATTCTCTGGATTTCTGGGTAAACAGACTGACTGCACCATCCTATCCTGTCAAATCACTTGCACAAATACTTCTACTTTAAGAGTTCTTCCACCTTGTCCAGAACCATAATCCATCAACCCCATTATTTGATCTCTTAAGAGAATACACAAATGACACACTGACCCATCAAAACACACATGTCCTTTCCCCAAATACCAAACACAAAAAACACAGCTGGTCTTCTTCACTTCACCCACTTGAGACAGTCACTTTCTTATGAGTACCTTTAACTCCCTGATTTAATGCTCTGCTTTTTCTGGCACAATCCCATACCTGGATGAGCCCCACACTATGTTACTTCAATGATGTTACTCAGCTGAGCCAGATACAACGTAGAAAAGTGGCCAGGTGGTATCAACACAAATTCAAAACTACCTACACACCAGATGGGCTATAAACACTGTCCAGAACTTAGTAAGTTCACATTTGGCTGATAAAATCCTTTCTTCAGAAACCCAACATTTCTAACAATCTTCTCCATGTCCTTTGAACCTTTACTCACATGGCTTTTACCTGGTATCTTGCCCAATAATTCATACAAAAATTAGATCCCATGAGGCAAGAACTGCCTCATCTTTCTACCATCTCTAAAGATAATATGCACAGGTCTGTACCTTTCTAGCCTTCTTTATTTCATCATGTCAGTAAAAAGATACACCATAGATAAGAGATTGAGAAGACATCCAGTCTCATTTGTAAGGTAATATTATAATGAGATTACATTTTTCTTTTGTTTGTTGTTGTTGTTGTTGTTGTTTGTTTGTTTTTAGAGGTGAAGTCTCACTCTGTCGCCCAAGCTGGAATGCAGTGGCATGATCTTGGCTCCCTGCAACCTCTGCCTCCCAGATTCAAGAGATTCTCCTGCCTCAGCCTCCTGAGTAGCGGGGATTACAGGCATCTGCCACCATGCCTGGCTAATTTTTGTATTTTTAGTAAAGACAGGTTTTCACCATGTTGGTCAGGCTGGTCTCAAACTCCTGACCTCAGGTGATCCACCCGCCTCAACCTCTCAAAGTGCTGGGATTACAGGTGTGAGCCACTGCGCCCGGCCCACATCTTTCTTTGTGCCATTATTATTTCTTCATGAAATCAATGCTTCATTCTGCAAACATGGTCCCATGGACTATCTTTTTAAAAAATGGCATTAATATGGCCAGTTCCTTACAAAACTAAACATGCCCTTAGCATACAATTCAGCAATTGTTCTCCTTTTTCTTTGCCCAAAAGAGTTTTGTTTTGTTTTGTTTTTTAACTTTTAAGTCGGGGGTATATGTGCAGGTTCCTATTACCTTGTTATATAGGTAAACTTATGTCATGGAGATTTGTTGTACAGATTATTTTATCAGCCAGGTAAAATAATCTGGGAGGCCAAGGCGAGAGGATCACTTGAGGTCAGGAGTTTGAGACCAGCTTGGCGAACATGGTGAAACTTCTTCTCTACTAAAAATACAAAAATTAGGCTGGTATGGTGGCACGTGCCTGTAATCCCAGCTACTCAGGAGGCTGAGGCAAGAGAATCGCTTGAACCCAGGAGGTGGAGGTTGCAGTGAGCCAATATCATGCCACTGCACTTCAGTCTGGGTGAGAGAGTGAGGCTGTTTCTCAAACAAATAACTAAATAAATAATAAAAATAAAAAATCTACATATTTATTTTAATTATGTAATTACTGCCATCATATCTCTCTCAGAACACTGATCCAAGAACAACAAAAATAATAGAGATGATACTCTCTGCTAATTAAGCAAATTTCATTTTTTTTTTGTGAAACCAATTGACAAAATTCGTCAGTTTTTGGTTTTTAGGAATAATTTCTACTAATTTATTTTCAGTGGAGTTTTGCAGATGCCCCAAACAAAAACACCAACAATGACCAATTTCACTGGGAAAGTACTAAATTTAACAAACTTTATTTTTTGATCAATGAAGACTCATTTTTAATTTTACTTAAACATTTTAGATTTAGCCTTGGATAATAAAATTAATCAATATAGGGAATGTTTACTAACATATATAAATTCACTAACATATATAAAGACTTGTTAGTTAGAATGTCAATTTAATATTGATCAAAGTTGCCTGACAAAAATAAACTTTAGGTAAACTTAAGTTTGATGCATTCTGTTTATAATCTTGTACCTCTGTTTTCATTCTGATTTGGCATGCTGCATAGTTGGGTTTTTTTTTTTTTTTTAAGTTCAGGTGCATTATGGCCACTCTTTTCCTCTCTTAAGTCTTAGTAGATTGTTCTTCCAGAAACAATTTTAAAATTTGCAGAGCTGCATCTGGATCAAGCAGTTGGGTTGGAGGAATTTGAACCTTTAAATCACAGAAGAGTTTATTTTCAATTGTCATAGCTAACATTGAGTCTATGCGTAATTATGTAAGCAATGTGGATATTGGAATGTCTTTGAGTTTTGTATTCATGAATTCTCTAGCTCATCTGTTGATACTTAAGATGAAGAATGAGTAAAAACCATGCCAAACTCTTCCAGAAAATTGAATTTATCTTAGAATTCTTTGTAAGAATAAATTCTGTTAGATGGAACTTGGCAAAGTTTTCCTGTAATTTCTTGAAATAAAATTTGACAGTACATTTTAGTCTGATCATTCTGCATTCTTCATCCTGATTTTCCAGCAACTTGCTTTTTGTAAACTGCTCAGATGTTGGATTTCTCAATAAAATACTCACAACAAAATAATCTCCTTTCTTTATAATAAACATCACCATTTCAAATCCAAAGCCAGAGAGCCCCCTTGACATGGCTTGTTTAGAATTATTCAGAATCAAGCATGATTCAAGATACTGATGGATGTGGGGTACTTGAAAAGTTAGTATTCCTCTGGTGGCTAAAATGCTTTGAAGATAATGTTTTTTCAGCAGTCATTCAAGATTCAAGGCTCTCCAGTTAATTGATTGTCCAGTGAGACCACAGTTCCTGTGATAGTAGCAGAACATGTCCAGCAAAGAGTTAGAAGCAGCATAGTTGGCTTGTATTGCATTTTCAATTAAAGCAGAGACTGTTGAATAGCACTCAGAATTATCAAGTTTCTGCCCTATTGTCAAAAGATGAAAATGTACTACTCCATCTACTTTGGGGCTTAACACTTTCTCCACTCAAGAAGAGATGTTGAGAGCTTCCAGGCGCCCATCGTTCAAGACTGTGGCACTAAAACAACACACCCAAGATTTTACTCTGGAAAGGTATTTACTATTAAATGCTCTGCCTTTTTCACCTCAGAATGAAAAATGACATGACACTGTAGCCTGATTACTTTGCATTCTTCGCTCTGATTTTCCAGCAATTTGCATTCCTTTCAAATGCTCATAAGTTGGATATCTCAATGAAATAATCACAACAGGCCCATCTCCTTGAACAGTTTGAAGGTTGCTCAAAAAAGTAAACATTGATCTGCCATATCAACCATATCATTGAACAATCTCACTGCTTAGTGTATACCCAAAAGAAAGGAAATCACTTTATCAAAGAGATATCTGCACTTTTATGTTTGCTGCAGCACTGTTTACAATAACTAATATTTGGAAGCAACCTAAGTGTCCATCAACAGATGAATGGATAAAGAAAATGTGGTACAGATATACAATGGAGTACTATTTAGCCATAAAAAATGAAAGCCAGTCATTTGCAACAACATGAATGGAACTGAACATCATTATGTTAAGTGAAATAAACCAGGCACAGAAAAGACCAACATCACACGTTCTCACTTCTTTCTGGAATCTAAAAATCAAAATAATTGAATTCATGGACATAGAGAGTAGAAGGGTGTTTACCAGAGTTGGGAAGGGTAGTGAGAGGGTGGGGGGAGGTGGGCATGGTTCATGGCTACCAAAAAATAGAAAGAATGAATAAAACTTACTATTTGATAGCACAACTTGGTAAGTAGTGTCAATAATAACTTAATCATATATTTGAAAATAACATAAAGCGTGTTAAGTGGATTGTTTGTAACTCAAAGAATAAATGATTGGGGGGATGGATATCCCATTCTCCATGATGTGCTTATTTCACATTGCATGCCTGTATCAAAACCTATCATGTACCCCACCAATACTATGTATCACAAAAATTAAAAATAAAATAGAAAAAAG
>NW_026652281.1:85039798-85074389 GCF_009828535.3 Hylobates moloch
ATTTAAAAACTGCTGTACGATTGCACAGCAACGGGCACATTTTACAACAATTGATATTAAAATGCTGTAAGTACAATAGCAATTAAGGATGTACTCATGTAAGAAAATCACAAAACTTTAAACTGAAAAACAGAAGGAATCTTTTTTAGTGTTACAGGTTCATAGAATTCATAAAAAGTATTTATCTTGGATTCCTTTACATAATAATCATCCATATGTGGTTAGGTGTTTGAATATCAATCATTTACATCTGATTAGAAGTGGGAAACTTGAGATGCTACAGGAAAACTTTAAAAACATTATGAACACAAGCCAAATTAAAATCAATTAGAAAGTAAGCCAAAGCATCTCAAAGTATACCTTTAGTTGTTAGGCAATACCATTCAATTTCCAAGATCTAACTTAAATGCAATTTTTACAGAAATTTAAAATGTGCCGGTTTAGTTACATGTATTGAATAAAGTTAACAAATGAATATCTCTTGACAATGAGAGCTCCAAGGACTTTAAAAAAAGCTGTAAAGTTTCTTTCCTTTCCTTAAAAACACAGATATTTATGACCTTTATTTAAAATACATAAGTCAATTAGACAACTCAATATTTTGCCAAAAAAATACAAGAATTATATCAGAAGTCTGAGAAGGAAAGAAAAAATGATGCTATATCTAACCTTTGACAAGTCGCTCTCCATTCTGATATTTGAAGACAATGAGCTTAAGGTAGGAATTCTTAAGTTTTCTCTTGGAATATGTATTCTGTTGAGACCTAAATGTTCATTAAGATTTCCATTGCATGCTGACTCTAGGACTGGCCTTGTAGTATGAGAAGTAAATAAAGATCCGCTCTGCTCTTTTTCTTGAAGAAGTTTGCTACTGACATCTGCTAGAATTTCTTTACGTCTATGAAGATTGCAAAACACAGATACTGAGTATTTTGGGTTTTTTTTTACAAATTATGTCTAAATGACTTGCATTGTTTAAAAAGTCACCATGAGTCAATGAAAGATACCACAAACCATGTTTTAACTCTGAAAATGTATGAGAGCATGTGTATTGTACACAGTTTTAATTTTAAAATTGTTCTAAAGAAGTACATGTACTCCTAGAGGATTTTAACAAGTAATTCAAACAAAGTAGGGAGGGAAGAGCAAAAGCTATCAATGATGTATGGATTAACAGGTGACATTTGTTGCCTTCTGAAATGGCTCTACTTATAAGATTCTTAAGGATGCCATTAGAAATACTAGTGCTTAGGCTGGGCATGGTGGCTCACGCCCGTAATCCCAGCACTTTAGGAGGCCAAAAGGGGTGGATCACTTGAGGTCAGGAGTTCAAAACCAGCCTAGCCAACATGGCAAAACCCTGTCTCTACTAAAAATACAAAACATTAGCCAGGCATGGTGGTGGGCGCCTGTAATCCCAGCTACTTGGGAGGCTGAGGCAGGAGAATCACTTGAACCTGGGAGGCGAGATCGTGCCACTGCATTCCAGCCTGGGACAAGAGCAAAACTCCATCTCAAAACAAAAAAAAAGTAAAAAAGCAAATAAATACTTGTGTTTAAAGGGTAACTACATGAAATGATAAACGTGTTAATTTGCTGGACTAGAATCACCATTTGACTATATACAAATATATTAAAACATCACGTGGTATTCCTTAAATATATAGGAGTACCAAAATATATCTAAAAATATAAATCCAAAAATATTTTACTCCGGTGAAATAACTAAAAGTAAAATAAAGCTAGAAATACCTGTACTTAGTAAGCCAGTTACAGAAAAAAAAACTATCTCTCAAAGACACTTTCAAGCATTTCTTTTTACCACCCTTGTACATTTCACCTATTATTTGAGAAGCATTTGGCACTGGGGAATCATTCAGAGCAACAATTCCCTGGGGAGAAGGAGATAGCCGAGATCAAAGAGAACTCAGTCATCTCCAAAGGCGATTTACTCCTAAAGTTGTGACCCAGGCATCCCAGAAGTGGGACCTGCCCTTTTGGACTTCCAACCACCACCTCAGGCTGACCAAGGTGTTATTTTTCACCACTTTGTGAATTATACTTCCTTTCAACCCTGTGTTAATTATTCTCTACTTCACAAGTATGCCTTTATGTGGTGTGGAAAAACTATACAAAATACTTTGTTCCAAGGTGGCCTCTAATGATAATAATACCAAAGATCGCAATCAATGACAGTTAATTTACTGAGTGCCAGAATGTGCAGAGGAGTAGAAGTACCTGACCCTTTTTCAGTTTAAATTGTAATCTTATAAAAAATAATTAAATTCATTAATATTTCTATATAGGGGAATGCTGACAAACAATTGTGTAACAATATCACTGTCGAAATTATGAAGCTTCAAAGATACTTGGCTGAAAGACTAACAGATCAGGTTAACTAAATAAGAATATTAAGGGGATAAAGAGCCATATAAAACCAAAAAACAGGCCAGGCACCATGGCTCAGGCCTGTGATCCCAGCACTGTGGGAGGCTGAGATGGGCAGATCACTTGAGGTCAGGAGTTCAAGACCAGCCTGGCCAGGATGGTGAAACTCCAGCTCCACTGAAAATATCAAAATTAGCCAGGAGTGGTGAGAATATGAAAGGTCATACTCAGGAGGCTGAGGCAGGAGAATTGCTTGAACCTGGAAGGCAGAGGTTGCAGTGAGCCGAGATTGTGCCACCATACTCCAGCCTAGGTGACAGAGTGAGAATCCATCTCAAAAAAACAAAACACAAAACAAACAAAAAAAACACATCCAAAATCAGGGGAATGACATGAATTGTCCTGGATTAACTTTTTTTTTGAGATGGAGTCTCACTCTGTCGCCCAGGTTGGAGTGCAGTGGCATGATCTCGGCTCACTGAAACCTCCGCCTCCTGGGTTCAAGCAATTCTCCTGCCTCAGCCTCCCAAGTAGCTGAGATTACAGGAGCGTGCCACCATGCCCGGCTAATTTTTGTATTTTTAGTAGAGACGGGGTTTCACAATGTTGGCCAGACTGCTCTTGAACTCCTGACCTCAGGTGAGCCACCCTCGGATTAACATTTTAAAGGTAAGCTCGTTTACTAACATTATTTTCCAAAATTGTTTAATCTAGTTAGCTTTGGCTTCCCCCTAATCTCATAAACCTGTCTCAATAAAAATTATGCTTTTGAGGCAAATTAATGAGCTTTATTTATTTTCTATGATTCTGTGTTTTGACTTACTTGTTTAGTTCATCTGACAAAGATTCTCTAAGTTTTAATTCTTCTAGATACAGCTCCTTATATTTTTCCAATTCTGTTGTATTACAGTCTGCTTGTGAAGTTTTTGCTTTGTAGAGTTTGAATTCCAGCTCTTTAATTCTAAGTTCCATCTGACTTTTCTTAGTAGCCTTCCTTTCCTCTGTTAACAACTGTAACTTGACATCAGCTATTTTCTGCATCTAAAACAAATTGAAAGGGTACATTAAACAAATAATTATCACCTGAATACTTATTGTGTATTTGGTTCTTTTTGTTTTGGGTCGGTGATCTAGAGAGCATTTCTCAGTATGTGAAAAAAGCAACTGAAGTTTAATATATTTATTATGAGTATCAACTAAATTAATAATTTAATCTGAATTGTAAAAAAATGAAATCATGCTTATGGTAGTACTCATGAAATGTAAGACTCCAGGTGGAGCCAAGATGGCCGAATAGGAACAGCTCTGGTCTACAATTCCCAGCATGAGCAACGCAGAAGACGGGTGATTTCTGCACTTCCATCTGAGGTACCAGGTTCATCTCACCAGGGAGTGCCAGACAGTGGGTGCAGGACAGTGGGTGCAGCCCACCGTGCACAAGCCAAAGCAGGGCAAGGCACTGCCTCATTCGGGAAGCACAAGGGGTCAGGGAGTTCCCTTTCCTAGTCAAAGAAAGGGGTGACAGATGGCACCTGGAAAATCGGGTCACTCCCACCCTAATACTGCGCTTTTCCAACGGGCTTTAAAAACTGCACACCAGGAGATTATATCTCCCACCTGGCTCCGAGGGTCCTACACCCATGGAGCCTCGCTCATTGCTAGCACAGCAGTCTGAGATTAAACTGCAAGGTGGCAGCCAGGCTGGGGGAGGGGTGCCTGCCATTGTCCAGGCTCGATTAGGTAAATAAAGCAGCCAGGAAGCTCGAACTGGGTGGAGCCCACCACAGCTCAAGGAGGGCTGCCTGCCTCTGTAGGCTTCACCTCTGGGGGCAGGGCACAGACAAAGAAAAAGACAGCAGTAACTTCTGCAGACTTAAATGTCCCTGTCTGACAGCTTGGAAGACGGTAGTGGTTCTCCCAGCATGCAGCTGGAGATCTGAGAATGGGCAGACTGCCTCCTCAAGTGGGTCCCTGACCCCCGAGCAGCGTAACTGGGAGGCATCCCCCAGTAGGAGCAGACGGACACCTCACATGGCCGGGTACTCCTCTGAGACAAAACTTCCAGAGGAACAATCAGGCAGCAGCATTTGCAGGTCACCAATATCCGCTGTTCTACAGCCACTGCTGTTCTGCAGCCACTTCTGCTAATACCCAGGCAAACAGGGTCTGGAGTGCACCTCTAGCAAACTCCAACAGACCTGCAGCTGTGGGTCCTGTCTGTTAGAAGGAAAACTAACAAACAGAAAGGACATCTACACCAAAAACCCATCTGTACGTCACCATCATCAAAGACCAAAAGTAGATAAAACCACAAAGATGGGGAAAAAACAGAGCAGAAAAACTGCAAACTCTAAAAAGCAGAGCAACTCTCCTCCTCCAAAGGAACGCAGCTCCTCACCAGCAATGGAACAAAGCTGGATGGAGAATGACTTTGACGAGTTGAGAGAAGAACGCTTCAGATGATCAAACTACTCCGAGCTACAGGAGGAAATTGAAACCAACAGCAGAGAAGTTAAAAACTTTGAAAAAAAATTAGACGAATGGATAACTAGAATAACCAATGCAGAGAAGTCCTTAAAGGACCTGATGGAGCTGAAAGCCAAGGCTCGAGAACTACGTGAAGAATGCAGAAGCCTCAGGACTCGATGCGATCAACTGGAAGAAAGGGTATCAGTGATGGGAGACGAAATGAATGAAATGAAGCGAGAAGGGAAGTTTAGAGAAAAAAGAATAAAATGAAATGAACAAAGCCTCCAAGAAATATGGGACTATATGAAAAGACCAAATCTACGTCTGATTGGTGTACCTGAAAGTGACGGGGAGAATGGAACCAAGTTGGAACACACTCTGCAGGATATTATCCGGAGAATTTTCCCAATCTAGCAAGGCAGGCCAACATTCAGATTCAGGAAATACACAGAACGCCACAAAGACACTCCTTGAGAAGAGCAACTCCAAGACACATAATTGTCAGATTCACTAAAGTTGAAATGAAGGAAAAAATGTTAAGGGCAGCCAGAGAGAAAGGTTGGGTTACCCACAAAGGGAAGCCCATCAGACTAACAGCTGATCCCTTGGCAGAAACTCTACAAGCCAGAAGAGAGTGGCGACCAATATTCAACATTCTTAAAGAAAAGAATTTTCAACCCAGGATTTCATATCCAGCCAAACTAAGCTTCATAAGTGAAGGAGAAATAAAATCCTCTACAGACAAGCAAATGCTGAGTGATTTTGTCCCCACCAGGCCTGCCCTAAAAGAGCTCCTGAAGGAAGCACTAAACATGGAAAGCAACAACCGGTACCAGCCACTGCAAAAACATGCCAAAATGTAAAGACCGTCAAGGCTAGGAAGAAACTGCATCAACTAACAAGCAAAATAACCAGCTAACATCATAATGACAGGACCAAATTCACACACAACAATATTAACTTTAAATGTAAATGGGCTAAATGCTCCAATTAAAAGACACAGACTGGCAAACTGGATAAAGGGTCAAGACCCATCAGTGTGCTGTATTCAGGAAACCCATCTCACGTGCAGAGACACACATAGACTCAAAATAAAGGGATGGAGGAAGATCTACCAAGCAAATGGAAAACAAAAAAAGGCAGGGGTTGCAATCCTAGTCTCTGATAAAACAGACTTTAAACCAACTAAGATCAAAGAGACAAAGAAGGCCATTACATAATGGTAAAGGGATCAATTAAACAAGAAGAGCTAACTATCCTAAATATATATGCACCCAATACAAGAGTACCCAGATTCATAAATCAAGTCCTTAGTGACCTACAAAGAGACTTAGACTCCCACACAATAATAATGGGAGACTTTAACACCCCACTGTCAACATTAGACAGATCAATGAGACAGAAAGTTAACAAGGATATCCAGGAATTGAACTCAGCTCTGCACCAAGCACACCTAATAGACATCTACAGAACTCTCCACCCCAAATCAACAGAATATACATTGTTTTCAGCACCACACCACACCTATTCCAAAATTGACCACATACTTGGAAGTAAACCACTCCTGAGCAAATGTAAAAGAGTAGAAATTATAACAAACTGTCTCTCAGACCACAGTGCAATCAAACTAGAAGTCAGGATTAAGAAACTCACTCAAAACCACTCAACTACATGGAAACTCAACAACCTGCTCCTGAGTGACAGCTGGGTACATAACGAAATGAAGGCAGAAATAAAGATGTTCTTCGAAACCAACTAGAACAAAGACACAACATACCAGAATCTCTGGGACACATTCAAAGCAGTGTGTGGAGGGAAATTTATAGCACTGAATGCCCACAAGAGAAAGCAGGAAAGATCCAAAACTGACACCCTAACATCACAATTAAAAGAACTAGAAAAGCAAGAGAAAACACATTCAAAAGCCAGCAGAAGGCAAGAAATAACTAAAATCAGAGCAGAACTGAAGGAAATAGAGACAGAAAAAACCTTTCAAAAAATTAATGAATCCAGGAGCTGGTTTTTTGAAAGGATCAACAAAATTGATAGACTGCTAGCAAGACTAATAAAGAAGAAAAGAAAGAAGAATGAAATAGACGCAATAAAAAATGATAGAGGGGATATCACCACCGATCACACAGAAATACAAACTACCATCAGAGAATACTACAAACACCTCTATGCAAATAAACTAGAAAATCTAGAAGAAATGGATAAATTCCTCAACACATACACCCTCCCAAGACTAAACCAGGAAGAAGTTAAACCTCTGAATAGACCAATAACAGGCTCTGAAACTGTGGCAATAATCAATAGCTAACCAACCAAAAAAAGTCCAGGACCAGATGCATTCACAGCCGAATTCTACCAGAGGTACAAAGAGGAGCTGGTACCATTCCTTCTGAAACTATTCCAATCAATAGAAAAAGAGGGAATCCTCCCTAACTCATTTTATGAGGCCAGCATCATCCTGATACCAAAGCCTGGCAGAGACAAAACCAAAAAAGAGAATTTTAGACCAATATCCTTGATGAACATTGATGCAAAAATCCTCACTAAAATACTGGCAAACCAAATCCAGCAGCACGTCAAAAAGCTTATCCACCATGATCAAGTGGGCTTCATCCCTGGGATGCAAAGCTGGTTCAACATACGCAAATCAATAAATGTAATCCAGCATATAAACAGAACCAAAGACAAAAACCACAGGATTATCTCAATAGATGCAGAAAAGGCCTTTGACAAAATTCAACAACCCTTCATGCTAAAAACTCTCAATAAATTAGGTATTGATGCGACGTATTTCAAAATAATAAGAGCTATCTATGACAAAACCACAGCCAATATCATACTGAATGGGCAAAAACTGGAAGCATTCTCTCTGAAAACTGGCACAAGACAGGGGTGCCTTCTCTCACCACTCCTATTCAACATAGTGTTGGAAGTTCTGGCCAGGGCAATTAGGCAGGAGAAGGAAATAAAGGGTATTCAATTAGGAAAAGAGGAAGTCAAATTGTCCCTGTTTGCAGATGACATGATTGTATACCTAGAAAACCCCATCGTCTCAGCCCAAAATCTCCTTAAGCTGATAAACAACTTCAGCAAAGTGTCAGGATACAAAATCAGTGTACAAAAATCACAAGCATTCTTATACACCAATCACAGACAAACAGAGAGCCAAATCATGAGTGAACTCCCATTCACAATTGCTTCAAAGAGAATAAAGTACCTAGGAATCCAACTTACAAGGCATGTGAAGGACCTCTTCAAGGAGAACTACAAACCACTGCTCAATGAAATAAAAGAGGATACAAACAAATGGAAGAACATTCCACGCTTATGGGCAGGAAGAATCAGTATCATGAAAATGGCCATACTGCCCCAGGCAATTTATAGATTCAATGCCATCCCCATCAAGCTACCAATGACTTTCTTCACAGAATTGGAAAAAACTACTTTAAAGTTCATATGGAACAAAAAAAGAGCCCGCATCGCCAAGTCAATCCTAAGCCAAAAGAACAAAGCTGGAGGCATCACGCTACCTGACTTCAAACTACACTACAAGGCTACAGTAACCAAAACAGCATGGTACTGGTACCAAAACAGAGATAGAGATCAATGGAACAGAACAGAACCCTCAGAAATAATGCCACATATCTACAACCATCTGATCTTTGACAAACCTGACAAAAACAAGCAATGGGGAAAGGATTCCCTATTTAATAAATGGTGCTGGGAAAACTGGCTAGCCATGTGGAGAAAGCTGAAACTCGATCCCTTCCTTACACCTTATACAAAAATTAATTCAAGATAGATTAAAGACTTGCATGTTAGACCTAAAACCCTAAAAACCCTAGAAGAAAACCTAGGGAATACCATTCAGGACACAGGCATGGTCAAGGACTTCATGTTTAGAACACCAAAAGCAATGGCAACGAAAGCCAAAATTGACAAATGGGATCTCATTAAACTAAAGAGCTTCTGCACAGCAAAAGAAACTACCATCAGAGTGAACGGGAAACCTACAAAATGGGAGAAAATTTTCGCAACCTACTCATCTGACAAAGGGCTAATATCCAGAATCTACAATGAACTCAAACCATTTACAAGAAAAAAACAAACAACCCCACCAAAAAGTGGGCGAAGGACATGAACAGACACTTCTCAAAAGAAGACATTTATACAGCCAAAAAACACATGAAAAAATGCTCATCATCACTGGCCATCAGAGAAATGCAAATAAAAACCACAATGAGATACCATCTTACACCAGTTAGAATGGCCATCATTAAAAAATCAGGAAACAAGAGGTGCTGGAGAGGATGTGGAGAAATAGGAACACTTTTACACTGTTGGTGGGACTGTAAACTAGTTCAACCACTGTGGAAGTCAGTGTGGTGATTCCTCAGGGATCTAGAACTAGAAATACCATTTGACCCAGCCATCCCATTACTGGGTATATACCCAAAAGATTATAAATCATGCTGCTATAAAGACACATGCACACATATGTTTATTGCGGCACTATTCACAATAGCAAAGACTTGGAACCAACCCAAATGTCCAACAACAATAGACTGGATTAAGAAAATGTGGCACATATACACCATAGAATAGTATGCAGCCATAAAAAATGATGAGTTCATGTCCTTTGTAGGGACATGGATGGAACTGGAAACCATCATTCTCAGTAAACTATCGCAAGGACAAAAAACCAAACACCACATGTTCTCACTCACAGGTGGGAATTGAACAATGAGAACACATGGACACAGGAAGGGGAACATCACACTCTGGGGACTGTTGTGGGGTGGGGGGAAGGGGTAGGGATAGCATTAGGAGATATACCTAATGCTAAATGATGAGTTAATGAGTGCAGCACACCAACATGGCACATGTATACATATGTAACAAACCTGCACATTGTGCACATGTATCCCAAAACGTAAAGTATAATAATAATAAAATTTAAAAATAATAATAAATAAAATAAAATAAATGGAACACTCCAAAGAATAATAAAATCAATTTAAATTCTGAAAAATTGAGCAATATAACTTAAGAATACTTCAAGAGTATAGCCTAATTTATAAATCACATTTTTCTTTCTCTATTAGTCTTGTTTTATGCAACTTGTCTTAGCAATCAAATGATTCACTAATGAGAATCATCATTATAGAAGATCAGTTTAGTTACAATAATGATGGCAAGTGAAATATTTAAAGAGAGAAACAGATACCACCTTCCTTCTAGAAATGTACCAAACAAATTGTTATAAGAGAAGTAGAGGAAACACATACAATGTATGTATCCCAAATATAATTTGCACTGAAATGAATGAAGACACCTTATTGATAATAAACTAACCTGTAAAAGTAGACCAGCAGTTGCTAATTGTTCTGCTATCTCCTGCCTTGCTCTTTCTTCGAACTCCCGTTTATGGTGTTCCAATTCACCACGTTCTAACACATTCATTTCCATGTGACTTTTGAGGTTTACTAGTTCTTCTTCCAACCTCTCCTGATCCTTCTGTAGTGTTTCACATTTCTCTTGCATTGTTTTCATATATAATAATGCCTGTTGAAGAACTTCAATCTCTGCATCCATATGTAGACCTTCTGAAGAAGCAGTTTCCACTGCTTCTGTAAGATCAGCCTGCATGAGTAAAATAATATGGTTTGGTAATGAAGAAAGAAGACAGAATAGTCTAACATAAAATAATCATTTTTGAAATTAATTCGGTTGCAATAAAATGTTATCTATACTGCAGTAGATTCTTAAACCATGAATCCTTGAATTACTTAGAAAATCAAAAACAAATTTAAAACCACCAGGAATCACAAAAATATATGTTTTACACACATCATCTTTGCCACAAAACATTTTTATGTGATAGTAGGTTTTCATTTTCCTCTTTAAAATTGCTCCAAGTCACTTCTCTTTTTTTTGTTGTTTTTTTGTTTGTTTGTTTGTTTTTGAGGTGAAGTCTCGCTTTTGTTGCCCAGGCTGGAGTGCAGTGGCATGGTCTCGGCTCACTGCAACCTCCGCCTCCTGGATTCAAGGGATTCTCCTGCCTCAGCCACCCGAGTAGCTGGGATTAAAGGCACCTGACACCATGCCCAGCTAATTTTTTGTATCTTTAATACAGATGGGGTTTCACCATGTTGGCCAGGCTGGTCTCGAACTCCTGACCTTGTGATCCACCCACCTCGGCCTCCCAAAGTGTTGGGATTACAGGCGTGTGCCACCACACTCGGTCTAAGTCCCTTCTTAGTACAAAGTCCCTTGCCCCCTCACACCCTTTGTCATTCCCCGTAATTTCTAAAAAAGCTTTAGGGACACCATATTAAATTATCCAGACCTAAGCCAATAAATCACTCTGAGAAGGAGACTTGAAAATAAGACTCTAATTAATGAATCTTTATGATAAAAACTCCAACAAATTAGGCATAGAAGGAACATATTTCAAAACAATAAAGGCCATATATGGCAAAGCCACAGCTAACATTACACTGAAAGAGGAAAAGCTGAAAGTCTTTCCTCTAAGAACTGGCATAAGACAAGGATACCCACATTCAGCACTCATATTCAACACAGTATTAGAAGTCCTAGCCAGGGCAACTGGGTGAAAAAAAAATGAAGGACATCTAAATTGGGAAAGAAAAATTGAAATTTCTCTTTGCACATGACCTAATCCTGTATATAAAAAACCTAGACTCCTCCGACAAACTCTTAGAACATTTCATCAAATGGCTACAGAATACATATTCTTCTCATCGGCACATAGAACATTCCCCGGGATAGACCATATATTAGGCCAGAAAACAAGTCTTAGCAAATTTCAAAAACTTAAAATCCTATCAAGTATCTTCTCAAACCACAATGGAACAAAACTAGAAATCAATACCACTTACAATTGCTAAAAAATAATAAAATACTACTCAGGAACAAATTTAACCAAGGAAGTGATAGAGCTCCCCTGCAAGAAAACTACGAAACACTGATGAAAGAAATGGTTGAGGACAAAAACAAATTGAAATATATCCCATGCTCATGAATTTAAATAATTAATATTGTTAAAATACTACCTGAAGGAGTCTACAGGTTAAATACAATCACTATTAAAATACATATTAGTCTATTTTCACACTGCTATAAAGATACTACCCAAGACTGGGTAAAATGTATTTAAAAAGAGGCTTAATTGACTCACAGTTCTGCATAGCTGGGGAGGCTGCAGGAAATTTACGATTACAGCAGAAGGGGAAGTAGGCACATCTTACATGGTGGCAGGAGAGACAGGAAAAAGTGAAGGGGGAAGAGCCCCTTATAAAACCATCAGATCTCGTGAGAACTCACTGTCATGAGAACAGCATGGGGGAAACTGTCCCCATGATCCAATCACATCCCTCCCTTGACATGTGGGGATTACAGATCTCTTCCTCCACACATGGGGGTTATAATTTGAGATGAGATTAGGGTTGGGACACAGAGCCAAACCATATCAAAATATCAATTACATTTTTAACTGGGGAACAAGATGACCAACCAGATGCAGCCAGAAACACCTCCTCCACAGAGAGAAAACAAAATATTGAGTAAACCATCACACTTTGAACAGATTTTGGGGGGAAAAAGCACTCAAAGTCAATAGAGAGGCAATGCAGCACTGAGTTTGAAGAGGAAGGAAGCTGGGAAGCCAGATGGAGTCACCAATCACCAGGACCAGCTCTTGGTCCAGAATTGGACCTAAGGAAGGAGAGAGTGAAGGAACTAGGAGTCACACAATCCTGCCAGGGACCTCTGAGATCCTAGGTACAAGAGATCCCATGATACACACAGACATTTGAATTGGCAGGGGGAACTGCCAGGAGAGTAGGGAGAAGCAGAGCTTGAACATGCATGGAGCCCAAAAGGTTTCATGCATGAAGCAGCTGCAGGAAAATATGAGAATAGGCACCCATCCCCCAAGGCTCTCCATCTTTCTGAGTCACTTTAGCCCCTGCTGACAGCCTGACTAGGAGAGACCAGCGCTGCCTTTCCCAAGGGCCTGGAGTGCATCTGATTTGCACACCCCCTTGTTTGCCGGTCCCTTCCCTGGCTCCTGCCTGGTTGCTCCCTCAAGGGTGTACACATAGCACAGCCTCCACTGCCCCACCTGAGCGTTTTTCTGGCAGCTTGAAAGCAGTTTGCCCACTCCAGTACAGCCAGTGCTTGACCTCAGGGTACCAGAGGATACAGCTATGAGACCCATCCCAACTTCCCAGGGTTTGAGTGCACAGTTAAGGGGTATTGAGCTGGTATCTGTGGCCTGAGCTCAAGTCGGGGTTGCACCCCCACTCTCAGAACACTGAGAAGAGTGAGGCACAGATTCATGTGCTGGCATGGAAGCTGGGTGTGACTCCTTCTGCAAGACTGGTCTGGGAAAAGCATAGCCTGTTGGATAGCCACAGACTCCATCCAAGGGAAACCTGTGGCCTGGAACACATATCAGGCCAAAGATTTGGGTTCAGAAGGCTTGGGACAAAACTAGCTCATCAGGCCTTACCTAAAAAGCACACATCACAGAAAACCTGATCAGGGGAGCATGAGTTGTATGGTCCTCAAAGCCAATTGCTGAGCAAAAAACTCCAGGCTGTGGGTACCACACCAGCTGCACACCCATGGCACTACCCACCCTGCCCAGGGGACCTTCACCCTTGACCCACAGCATCCACAGACACCTGCAGACATACCCCATATCCCATTCAGACTCTTCCAAGCACAGGGAATCAGCAGGTCCCTGGAGATTTGGAGGACTAACCTTTGGCTCAGGCTGCCCCTAAAGCAAGCTTGTCCTGGGCCCATCAGCTGCATGCAGACCAGGAAGACTTTGAACGTGGCCCAACACGCATTTGTAAATTTTCTTAAAACATGAGATTTTTTTGCAATTTTTTTTAGCTCATCAGCTATCGTTAGTGTTAGTGTGTTTTATGTGTGGCCCAAGACAGTTCCTCTTCTTCCTATGTGGTCCTGAGAAGCCATAAGATTGGACATCCCTGGCCTTAAAGATGGGGGCTGTGCAGCTGTCCAGGGACTTCTTTGGAGCTAAGAAAGAGGGAGTATGGCACCAGTGATTGAAGGGGATTCTCTGAAGGCTTGGGAACAAACTTTGTGAGAAAGGCATTTCTTGCCTCCCTGCCAACTGTTTCCCCCTCCTCGGAGGCCTGCTCCAAACACACTGATATACAAAAGAGTTACGCAGCTGAGTAAGAGCCTATCTACCAGCCCTTACTCCAAAGCACCATCTACAGGATTGAAGCCAGAATTACACCACCAAACAAAATTAATTCCTTAAACACAGTTAGCCTGTGAAAACCAATGCAGGAAACTAGCCACAACTAAGAAATCCATAAAGGCCAGGTGCGGTGGCTCACGCCTATAATCCCAGCACCTTGGGAGACCAAGGCAGGTGGATCACCTGAGGTTAGGAGTTCGAGACCAGCCTGGCCAATATGGTGAAACTTCATCTTTTCTAAAAAAAAAAAAAAAAAAAAGCCTGGTGTAGTGGCAGGCACCTGAATCCCAGCGACTTGGGTAGCTGAAGCAGGAGACTCACTTGAACACGGCAGGCGGATGTTACAGTGAGCCGAGATCGCACCACTGCACTCCACCCTGGGTGACAAGAACAAAACTTCAAAAAAAAAAAAAAAAGAAAAGAAAAAGAAAGAAATTCATAAAGATCCTTGGCCTTCTGAAAGAACACAGAAACTAAACCAATGAACTGTTCCAACATACACAACAGTCAAACACTCAAGGGAAGAATAGGAATATAGAAACCAGAAGTCATATCCAAATGACAGCAATTTCAAAAAGATAAATAAACACTAGCCCTCTCAGATGAGAAAGCATCTGTGAAAGAAGTCCAGCAATTCAAAAAGTCTTAGTGTTTTCTAACCCTCAGAGGATCACACTAGCTCCTCAGCAATTGATCCTAACCAGATTGAAATGCTGAAATGATAGTCTTAGAATCCAGAATCTGGATGGTAAGGAAGCACAATGAGATCCAAGGGAAGGTTGAAACCTAACCAACGAAGCCAGAAAAATAATTCAAGAGTTGAAAGACGACATAGCCATTTTAAGAAAGAAGAAAACTGGGCTTCTGGGATTGAACAACTCACTCTAGGAATTTCAAAATACAATTGGGAGCCTCAACAACAGACTAGACCAAGCAGAGGAAAAAACTATAGAACTTGATGTCTGGTCCTATGAATCAACCCAGTCAGATGAAAATAAAGAAAACAGAATTTTTAAAAGTGAACAAAACCTCTGAGAAATATGGGATCACATAAAGATACCAAATCTATGACTCACTGGCATTGTGGAGAAAGAGTAAGTAATTTGGAAACACATTTTAGAATACAGTCCACAAAACTTTCCCCAATCTCATTTAGAGAAGCTGACATGCAAATTCAAGAAATTCAGCAATAAGATACTATACAAGATGGTCATTCCAAAGACACATAGTGAAAAGCATCCAAAAACCAATGTGAAAGTCTTATGGCAGCTAGAGAAAAGGGTCAGATCACATACAAAGGGAACCCCATCAGGCTAACAGCAGACTTGTCGGCAAAACTTTACAAGCCAGAAGAGTGTTGGCCTATTTTAGCATCCTTAAATAAATTCAAACCCCAAATTTTATATCCTGTCAAACTAAACTTCGTAAGTGAAGGAGAAAAAAATCTTTTCCAGACAAGCAAATGCTAAGGGAATTTAATACCATTAGACCAGCACTACAAGAGATCCTTGAGGGAGTTCTAAACATGGACATGAAAGAACAATACCTGCAACCACAGAAACACACATAAGTACATAGCTCACAGACCTTATAAACAAATACACATTGGAGACTACAAAGCAACCAGAAAACAACATCCCGGCAGGATACAAATCTGACATATAAATATTAGCCTTGGATAAAATGATCTAAATACTCCACTTAGAAGGCACAGAGTGGCAAGTTGGATTAAAGAAAATCAAGAATCAACCATCTGCTGTCTTCAAAAGGCCCACCTCACATATAATTACACCCATAGGCTCAAAATAAAGGCATAAACTAAGATCTATCATGCACACAGAAAACAAAAAATCAGGGGTCATTATTCTTATATCAGATTAACACACTTTAAACCAATAACAGTTTTTAAAAGGGACAAAGAAGAAGATGATAAAGAATGATACACAGTGATAAAAGAACTCAATTCAACAAGAAGGCATAAATATTTTTAAATATATAGGAGCATCGGATTTCTAAAACAAGTACTTCTAGATCTATGAAAAGACTTAGTTAGCCACCCAATTATAGTTAAAAATTTCAACACCTCATTGGCAGCATTAGACAAATCGCTGACACAGAAAAGTAACAAAGACATGCTAGAATTAAATTTGACATTTCACCTATTGAACTTAATTGACACTTACAGAATCCTCCACCCAACAACCACAGAATGTACTTTCTTCTCATTGGCACAGGGAACACACGCTGAGATCGACCACATGCTCAGCCACAAAGCAAGTCTCAATACATTTTTTTAAAACTGAAAGTATACCAAGCATAATCTCAGACCCTAGTGGAATAAAAATAGAAATCTATACCAAGAATTTCTCTCAACGTCACATAATTATATGAAAATTAAACAACTTGCTCCTGAATGACTTTTGGGTAAACAACAAAATAAAGACCCGATATTAAAAACTCTTGAAAATAAATAAAAAAAGAGACAGAATATGCCAAAATTTCTGGGATACGGCAAAACCAGTATTAAGAAAAAAGTTTATAGCACTAAATGCAGACATCAAGAAGATAGAAAGGTCTCAAATTAACAACTTAACATCGCACCTACCAGAACTAGCAAAACAAAAACCAAATAACCTCAAAGCTAGCAGAAGTAAAGAAATAACTAAAACCAGAGCAGAACTGAATAAATTTGAGACACAAAAATCCTTACAAGTAATCAACAAAATGAGATCGATAGCTAGCTAGCTACATTAACAAAGAAAAAATAGAGAAGATCCAAATAAGCACAATCAGAAATGGCAAAGATGGCATTACAATGGATCCCACAGAAATACAAAATATCATCAGAGACTATTATGAACACCTCTATGCACAGAAACTAGGAAATCTAGAGGAAATGGATAAATTCCCAGAAATACAAAACCTCCCAAGATTGAACCAAGATGAAATTAAAATCCTTAATAGACAATAACAAGTTCTGAAATGGAATCAGTAATTTAGAAACCTAGTAACCAAAGAAAAAGTCCTGAACCTGATGGATTCAGAGCCAAATTCTACCAGACATACAAAGAAGATCTGTTACCAATCCTACTGAAACTATTCCAAACAATCGAGTTTGAGAGACTCCTCCCTAACTCATTCTATGAATACAGCATCATCTTGACATTAAAAGCTGAAAGAGATGCAGTGAAAAAAGAAAACTGCAAGCCAATATCTCTGATGAACATAGACACAAAAATTCCCAACAAAACATTAACAAACCAAATCCTGCAACACATCCAAAAAAAAACTTCTCTTTTTTTTTTTTTTTTTTTTTTGAGACAGAGTCTTGCTCTGTCACCCAGGCTGGAGTGCAGTGGCATGATCTCAGCTCACTGTAAGCTGTGCCTTCTGGGTTCACACCATTCTCCTGCCTCTGCCTCCCAAGTAGCTGGGACTACAGGTGCCCGCCACCATGCCCGGTTAATTTTTTGTATTTTTAGTAGAGACGGGGTTTCACTGTGTTAGCCAGGATGGTCTTGATCTCCTGACCTCGTGATCCACCCGCCTCGGCCTCCCAAAGTGCTGGGATTACAGGCGAGAGCCACCGTGCCCGACCCAAAATTCACTTTTTTACAATCTAACAGGCTTTATTCCTGGGATGCAAAGTTGGTTCAACATATACAAAGTAATAAATGTGATTCACCACATAAACAGAATTTTTAAATACCATATGATCGTCTCAACAGATGCAGGAAAAACTTTCAGTAGACTTGCAATATTCCTTCATGATCAAAACATTCAACAAATTAGGCATCAAAGTAACATACCTGAAAATAATGAGAGCCACCTATGACAAACATACAGCCAACATCATACTCGATGGGCTAACCTTGGAACCATTTTCCTTCAGAACTGGAACAAGAAAAAGATGCCCGCTCTCTCCATTCCTATTCAACATAGTACTAGAAGTCCTAGCCAGGGCAATCAGGCAAGAGAAAGGAATTAAAGGCATCCAAATAAAAACTGAAGAAGTCAAACTATCTCTCATATGATTGTACACCTACACAACCCTAAAGACTGTCAAAAGGCTCCTAGATCTGATAGCAATTTCAGTAAAGTTTCTAGTTACAAAATCAACATGCAAATATCAGCAGCATTTCTATACACCAATAATGTTTAAGGTGAAAGCCAAATCAAGAACACAATCCCACTTATAAATAGCCACACAAAAAAAAAAATACTGAGAAATGCATCTGACCAAATAAATGAAAGATTTCTACAAGAAGAACTATACACAATGCCAAAAGAAATCAGAAATTAAACAAACAAATGAAAAAAATCCATGCTCATGGATTGGAAGAATGAGTATCATCAAAATGCTTATACTGCCCAATGCAATCTACAAATTCAATCCACACTATTCCTATCAAGCTACCAACATTGTTTTTTCACAGCATTAGGAAAAATGACTCTAAAACTCATGGAACCAAAAAAGAGCCACACTAGCCAAACCAATCCTGAGGGAAAAAAAAGCTGGAGGCATCAGTCTACCTGACTTCAAATTATATTACAAGGATACAGTAACCAAAACACAAGGTTTTGGTATAAAAACAAATACACAGACCAACAGAAAGAATAGAGAACCCAGAAATTAATCCACATATTTACAGCCATCTGATTTTTGATAAAATGTCAAGAACATCCATGGGGGAAAGAACATTCTCATCAACAAATAAGGCTGGGAACACTGGATATCTGTAGGCAGAAGAATGAAACTAGATCCTTATAGTTCTCCATATACAGAAATCTACTCTAAATGGATTAAAGACAATCGTAAGAACCAAAATTATAAAACTACTAGAAAAGAACATGGCAGAAATGCTTCAGTACCTTGGTCTAGGCAAAGCTGTGATGACTAAAACATCAAAAACACAGGCAAAAACAGACCAATGAGACTATATTAAAATTAAAGTTTCTTCATAGCAAAGGAAACAACCAACAAAGTGAAGAGACAACCTGTAGAATGGAAGAAAATGTTTGCAATCTATTCATCTGACAAAGGTCTAATATTCAGACTATATAAGGAGCTCAAACAACCCAACAGCAAAAACAACATTAATAATCTGATTAAAAAGTGGGCAAAGGATCTGAATAGACATTTCTCAAAAGATGTACAAATGGCCAACAAATATATGAAAAAATACTCAACATCACTAATCATTAGGAAATGAAATAAATCTGCAATGAGATATCATCTCACTACAGTTAGAATGGCTACTATGAAAAAGACAGAAAGTAAAAAATGCTGGTAAGGTTGCAGAAAAAGGAAACTCTTATGCACTGATGAAGGGAATGTAAATTAGTATAGCCATTAAGGAAAACAGTATGGAGGTTTCTTAAAAACTAAAAATAGAACTATAAAACAATCCAGCAATCCCACTACTGAGTATTTACCAAAAAGACAGAAAATAAATGTATCAAAGAAATACCAGCACTGCCATTTTTATTTTATCACTATTTATAATTACTAAGATACGGAATCCACCTAAATGTTTATCAACAGATGAATGCATAAAGAAAATGTGGTATCTGTACACAATGGAAGACTATTCAGCCATAAAATAGAATAAAATTATATCATTCTCAGCCACATAGATGACCTTAGAGGACATTATGTTAAGTAGAATAAGTCAGGCACAGAAGAACAAATGCTGTATATTCTCACTCATGTGGGAGCTAAATTTTTTTTAAAAATGAGTTAATGGTAGTAGAGAATAGAATTGTGGACATTAAAGGCTGGGAAATGAAGGGGAGTGGGGGATGGGGTGAGGTTGGTTAATGGATAAAAAATTATCACTAGTTAGAATGAACTCTAGTGTTCTGTGGCATTGTAGAGTGAATATGATTAACTATGACTTATTGTATTTTTTTGAAAGCTAAGAGGATTGTGAATGTTCACAAAAAAAAGAATGGTAAATGATTGAAGTGCTGGATATAATAATTAACCTGATTTTATGATTATACATTGCTTACATGTATCAAAATATTACTGTGTATCCTATAAATATGTACAAATATACATGACCACAGAATATAAAAGAAAGCCAGGCATGGGGTAACATGCCTGTAGTCACAGCAATTTGGGAGGCTAAAGCAGGAGGATCCCTTGAGCTCAGGAGTTTAAGGCCAGCCTGAGTAATGTAGTGAGATCCAATTTCTAATATACATAAATAGATAAATAATAAAAATAGAAGAAAAAATTTATCCTATAAAGAAGTAGACTGTGGGCCAAACTTACTGACTTGCCTCTAATGAAGAAATGTGGTAAACGTGACATCATGTGCCTTCCAACATTAAGTTAGAAAACGCCCTCTACCTCACACTGCTTGTCCTTGGAACTTAGCCCCCATGTTGTGAGGAAGCTCAGGCCACAAAGACAGCATAAGAGTTCCAGTGAAGCTATTTGAGCTGCCCTTCCCAAATAAAGTTTCAGTCAATTGCCATCATGAACAACCAAACAGTTAGGGAACAAGGCTTCAGGGGATTCCAGTCCTCCAACCTCTGATTTATCCCAAGTGAAGCTCAGGGGAATGGAGACAAGCTGTCCTGGCCAAGGTTTTCCCCAGCCACAGATGGCTGAACTAAATAAATGTTATCAGTGACTCAACTTTGGGTAATTTCTTAGGAAAAAATAAACAGAAAATTTTATTTAAACAAACAGACATCAAGAAATAATAACTTACAGGAGCCAAGATGGCCGAATAGGAACAGCTCCAGTCTACAGCTCCCAGCGTGAGCAAAGCAGAAGATGGGTGATTTCTGCATTTGCAACTGAGGTACTGGGTTCATCTCACTGGGGAGTGCCGGACAGTGGGTGCAGGACAGTGGGTGCAGCACACCGTGCATGAGCTGAAGCAGGGCAAGGCATCGCCTCACCCAGGAAGCACAAGGGGTCAGGGAATTCCCTTTCCTAGTCAAAGAAAGGGGTGATAGACGGCACCTGGAAAAGCGGGTCACTCCCACCTTAATACTGCGCTTTTCCAATGGGCTTAACAAATGGCACACTAGGAGATTATATCCCGCACCTGGCTCAGAGGGTCCTATGCCCACGGAGCCTCGCTCATTGCTAGCACAGCAGTCTGAGATCAAACTGCAAGGTGGCAGCAACACTGGGGGAGGGGCGCCCGCCATTGCTGAGGCTTCAGTAGGTAAACAAAGCGGCTGGGAAGCTCAAACTGGGTGGAGCCCACCACAGCTCAAGGAAGCCTGCCTGCCTCTGTAGGCTCCACCTCTGGGAGCAGGGCACAGACAAATAAAAGGCAGCAGCAACCTCTGCAGACTTTAATGTCCCTGTCTGACAGTTTTGAAGAGAGTAGTGGTTCTCCAAACACACAGCTTGAGATCTGAGAACGGGCAGACTGCCTCCTCAAGTGGGTCTCTGACCCCCGAGTAGCCTAACTGGGAGGCACCCCCTAGTAGGGGTGGACTGACACCTCACGCAGCCAGATACTCATCTGAGACAAAACTTCCAGAGGAACAATCAGGCAGCAGCATTTGCTGTTCACAAATATCCGCTGTTCTGCAGCCACCGCTGCTGATACCCAGGCAAACAGGATCTGGAGTAGACCTCCAGCAAACTCCAACAGACCTGCAGCTGAGGGTCCTGACTGTTAGTTAGAAGGAAAACTAACAAACAGAAAGGACATCCACACCAAAAACCCATCTGTACGTCACCATCATCAAAGACCAAAGGTAGATAAAACCACAAAGAT
This sequence comes from Hylobates moloch, assembly GCF_009828535.3. Lineage (NCBI taxonomy): Eukaryota > Metazoa > Chordata > Mammalia > Primates > Hylobatidae > Hylobates > Hylobates moloch. The sequence goes on from NW_026652281.1 coordinate 85,061,687, forward strand.
GGGGAAAAAACAGAGCAAAAAAACTGGAAACTCTAAAAATCAGAGTGCCTCTCCTCCTCCAAAGGAATGCACCTCCTCACCAGCAATGGAACAAAGCTGGATGGAGAATGACTTTGACAAGTTGAGAGAAGAAGGCTTCAGAAAATCAAACTACTCTGAGCTAAAGGAGGAAGTTTGAACCAATGGCAAAGAAGTTAAAAACCTTGAAAAAAAATCAGATTAATGGCTAACTAGAATAACCAATGCAGGGAAGTCCTTAAAAGACCTGATAGAGCTGAAAACCACAGCACAAGAACTATGTGACGAATGCACAAGCCTCAGTAGTTGATGCAATCAACTGGAAGAAAGGATATCAGCGATGGAAGATGCAATGAATGAAATGAAGTGAGAAGAGAAGTTTAGAGAAAAAAAATAAAAAGAAATCAACAAAGTACCTGAAAGTGATGGGGAGAATGGAACCAAGTTGGAAAACACTCTGCAGGATATTATCCAGGAGAACTTCCCTAATCTAGCAAGGCAGGCCAACATTCACATTCAGGAAATACAGAGAATGCCACAAAGATACTCATCCAGAAGAGCAACTCCAACACACATAATTGTCAGATTCACCAAAGTTGACATAAAGGAAAAAATGTTAAGGGCAGCCAGAGAGAAAGGTTGGGTTACCCACAAAGGGAAGCCCATCAGACTAACAGCTGATCTCTCAGCAGAAACTCTAAAAGCCAGAAGAGAGCGGGGGCCTATATTCAACATGCTTAAAGAAAAGAATTTTCAACCCAGAATTTTATATCCAGCCAAACTAAGCTTCATAAGTGAAGGAGAAATAAAATCCTTTACAGACAAGCAAATGCTGAGAGATTTTGTCACCAACAGGCCTGCCCTAGAAAAGCTCCTGAAGGAAGCACTAAATATGAAAAAGAACAACCAGTACCAGCCACTGCAAAAACATGCCAAATTCTAAAGACCATCAAGGCTAGGAAGAAACTGCATCAACTAACAAGCAAAATAACCAGCTAACATCATAATGACAGGATCAAATTCACACATAACAATATTAACCTTAAATGTAAATGGGCTAAATGCTCCAATTAAAAGACACAGACTGGCAAACTGGATAAAGAGTCAAGACCCATCAGTGTGCTGTATTCAAGAAACCCATCTCATGTGCAGAGACACACATAGGCTCAAAATAAAGGGATGGAGGAATATCTACCAAGCAAATGGAAAACAAAAAAAGGCAGGGGTCACAATCCTAGTCTCGGATAAAACAGACATTAAACCAACAAAGCTCAAAAGAGACAAAGAAGGCCATTACATAATGGTAAAGGATCAATTCAACGAGAAGAGCTAACTATCCTAAATATATATGCACCCAATACAGGAGCACCCAGATCCATGAAGCAAGTCCTTAGTGACTTACAAAGAGACTTAGACTCCCACACAATAATAATGGGAGACTTTAACACCCCACTGTCAACATTAGACAGATCAATGAGACAGAAAGTTAACAAGGATATCCAGGAATTGAATTCAGCTCTGCACCAAGCACACCTAATAGACATCTACAGAACTCTCCACCCCCAAATCAACAGAATATACATTTTTTTCAGCACCACACCACACCTATTCCAAAACTGACCACATAGTTGGAAGTAAAGCACTCCTCAGCACATGTAAAAGAACAGAAATTATAACAAACTGTCTCTCAGACCACAGTGCAATCAAACTAGAACTCAGGATTAAGAAACTCACTCAAAACCACTCAACTACATGGAAACTCAACAACCTGCTCCTGAGTGACTACTGGGTACATAACAAAATGAAGACAGAAATAAAGATGTTCTTTGAAACCAACAAGAACAAAGACACAACATACCAGAATCTCTGGGACACATTCAAAGCAGTGTGTAGAGGGAAATTTATAACACTAAATGCCCACAAGAGAAAGCAGGAAAGATCCAAAATTGACATCCTAATATCACAATTAAAAGAACTAGAAAAGCAAGAGCAAACACATTCAAAAGCTGGCAGAAGGCAAGAAATAACTAAAATCAGAGCAGAACTGAAGGAAATAGAGACACCAAAAACCTTTCAAAAAATCAATGAATCCAGGAGCTGGTTTTATGAACAGATCAACAAAATTGATAGACCACTAGCAAGACTAATAAAGAAGAAAAGAGAGAAGAATGAAATAGATGCAATAAAAAATGATAAAGGGGATATCACCACCGATCCCACAGAAATACGAACTACCATCAGAGAATACTACAAACACCTCTACACAAATAAACTAGAAAATCTAGAAGAAATGGATAAATTCCTCGACACATACACCCTCCCAAGACTAAATCAGGAAGAAATTAAACTCTGAATAGACCAATAACAGGCTCTGAAATTGTGGCAATAATCAATAGCTTAGCAATCAAAAAAAGTCCAGGACCGGATGCATTCACAGCCGAATTCTACCAGAGGTACAAGGAGGAACTGGTACCATTCCTTCTGAAACTATTCCAATCAATAGAAAAAGAGGGAATCCTCCCTAACTCATTTTATGAGGCCAGCATCATCCTGATACCAAAGCCTGGCAGAGACACAACCAAAAAAGAGAATTTTAGACCAATATCCTTGATGAACATTGATGCAAGAATCCTCAATAAAATACTGGCAAACCAAATCCAGCAGCACATCAAAAAGCTTATCCACCACGATCAAGTGGGCTTCATCCCTGGGATGCAAGGCTGGTTCAACATATGCAAATCAATAAATGTAATCCAGCATATAAACAGAACCAAAGACAAAAACCACATGATTATCTCAATAGATGCAGAAAAGGCCTTTGACAAAATTCAACAACCCTTCATGCTAAAAACTCTCAATAAATTAGGTATTGATGGGACATATCTCAAAATAATAAGAGCTATCTATGACAAACCCACAGTCAATATCATACTGAATGGGCAAAGACTGGGAGCATTCTCTTTGAAAACTGGCACAAGACAGGGATGCCCTCTCTCACCACTCCTATTCAACATAGTGTTGGAAGTTCTGGCCAGGGCAATCAGGCAGGAGAAGGAAATAAAGGGCATTCAATTAGGAAAAGAGGAAGTCAAATTGCCCTTGTTTGCAGATGACATGATTGTATATCTAGAAAACCCCATCGTCTCAGCCCAAAATCTCCTTAAGCTGATAAGCAAGTTCAGCAAAGTCTCAGGATACAAAATCAGTGTGCAAAAATCACAAGCATTCTTTACACCAATAACAGACAAACAGAGAGCCAAATCATGAGTGAACTCCCATTCACAATTGCTTCAAAGAGAATAAAATACCTAGGAATCCAACTTACAAGGTATGTGAAGGACCTCTTCAAGGAGAACTACAAACCACTGCTCAATGAAATAAAAGAGGATACAAACAAATGGAAGAACATTCCATGCTCATGGGTAGGAACAATCAATATCGTGAAAATGGTCATACTGCCCAAGGTAATTTATACATTCAATGCCATCCCCATCAAGCTACCAATGACTTTCTTCACAGAATTGGAAAAAACTACTTTAAAGTTCACATGGAACCAAAAAACAGCATGCATTGCCAAGTCAATCCTAAGCCAAAAGAACAAAGCTGGAGGCATCACGCTTCCTGACTTCAAACTATACTACAAGGCTACAGTAACCAAAACAGCATGGTATTGGTACCAAAACAGAGATATAGACCAATGGAACAGAACAGAGCCCTCAGAAATAATGCCGCATATCTACAACCAACTGATCTTTGACAAACCTGACAAAAACAAGCAATGGGGAAAAGATTCCCTATTTAATAAATGCTGCTGGGAAAACTGGCTAGCCAAATGTAGAAAGCTGAAACTGGATCCCTTCCTTACACCTTATACAAAAATTAATTCAAGATGGATTAAAGACTTACACGTTAGACCTAAAACCATAAAAACCCTAGAAGAAAACCTAGGCAATACCATTCAGGACATAGGCATGGGCAAGGACTTCATGTCTAAAACACCAAAAGCAATGGCAACAAAAGCCAAAATTGACCAATGGGATCTCATTAAACTAAAGAGGTTCTGCACAGCAAAAGAAACCACCATCAGAGTGAACAGGCAACCTACAGAATGGGAGAAAATTTTCGCAACCTACTCATCTGACAAAGGGCTAATATCCAGAATCTACAATGAACTCAAACAAATGTACAAGAAAAAAAGAAACAACCCCATCAAAAAGTTGGTGAAGCCATCTGGGATGTGAGGAGTGCATCTGCCCGGCCACCACCACATCTGGGTAGTGAGGAGCACCTCTGCCCGGCCGCCGCATCTGGGAAGTGAGGAGCGCCTCTGCCTGGCCACTCTGCAACCTTCCAAGTGTGATGTGACAGCCTTTCTGCAGGTGTACCCAACAGCTCCGAAGAGACAGCGACTATCGAGAATGGGCCATGATGACGATGGCGGTTTTGTCAAAAAGAAAAGGGGGAAATGTGGGGAAAAGAAAGAGAGATCAGATTGTTACTGTGTCTGTATAGAAAGAAGTAGACATTGGAGACTCCATTTTGTTCTGTACTAAGAAAAATTCTTCTGCCTTGGGATGCTGTTAATCTATAACCTTACCCCCAACCCTGTGCTCTCTGAAACGTGCTGTGTCAACTCAGGGTTAAATGGATTAAGGGCCGTGCAAGATGTGCTTTGTTAAACAGATGCTTGAAGGCAGCATGCTCCTTAAGAGTCATCACCACTCCCTAATCTCAAGCACCCAGGGACACAAACACTGCCGAAGGCCGCAGAGACCTCTGCGTAGGAAAGCCAGAGACGTTTGTTCACATGTTTATCTGCTGACCTTCTCTCCACTCTTATCCTATGACCCTGCCATATGCCCCTCTCTGAGAAACACCAAGAATGATCAATAAATACTAAGGGAAAAAAAAAAAGTGGGCAAAACATATGAACAGACACTTCTCAAAAGAAGACATTTATGCAGCCAACAGACACATGAAAAAATGCTCATCATCACTGGCCATCAGAGAAATGCAAATCAAAACCACAATGAGATACCATCTCACACCAGTTAGAATGGCCATCATTAAAAAGTCAGGAAACAACAGGTGCTGGAGAGGATGTGGAGAAATAGGAACACTTTTACACTGTTGGTGGGACTGTAAACTGGTTCAACCATTGTGGAAGTCAGTGTAGCGATTCCTCAGGGATCTGGAACTAGAAATACCATTTGACCCAGCCATCCCATTACTGGGTATATACCCAAAGGAGTATAAATCATGCTGCTGTAAAGACACATGCACACGTATGTTTATTGCAGCACTATTCACAATAGCAAAGACTTGGAACCAACACAAATGTCCAACAACGATAGACTGGATTAAGAAAACATGGTACATATACACCATGGAATACTATGCAGCCATAAAAAATGATGAGTTCATGTCCTTTGTAGGGACATGGATGAAACTGGAAACCATAATTCTCAGCAAACTATCACAAGGACAAAAAACCAAACACCGCATGTTCTCACTCATAGGTGGGAATTGAACAATGAGAACACATGGACACAGGAAGGGGAACATCACACACTTGGGACTGTTGTGGGATGGGGGGAGTGGGGAGGGATAGCATTAGGAGATATACCTAATGCTAAATGACGAGTTAATGGGTGCAGCACACCAACATGGCACATTTATACATATGTAACAAACCTGCACGTTGTGCACATGTACCCTAAAACTTAAAGTATAATAATAATAAAATAAATAATAACTTACACAGTAGAAAATGTCCCTTAAAGTAGGAATTAATAAATGCTGAATTTAATTTATTAACAACAAACAATGCTAATGAGAAGCAGCAGACAATTAGGAGAAAGGCATAAGAACTATTGAGGAGAACGTTTTTCTAAAATTTTCTTCAATTACAAAGTCTGATAAAGCAAAAGAGCCTTTTTAGAATTTGTTCCTCAAGTTATGGGATAAAGATGGTGAGGATGAAAGGAAATATATGATTTGAAGTTGTGAAAGGAAAAAATCTTGGGACCCCAAAATCACTATGGAAAACTCCAGCTGGAAACTGCTTTGGGCAAACCTACCTCCCATTCTATTCCAAGTCACCTCTCTGCTCACTGAGATAAATGCATATCTGACTTGACTCCTTTGGAAAGGCTAATCAGAAACTCAGAAGAATGTATTCCTTTGTGTATAACCTAGCTGGGACCTGGAAGCTCCCTCCCCACTTTGAGTCTTCCTGCCTTTGCTTCAAGTTGTCCCACCTTTCTGGACAGAACCAATGTACTTCTTACATATATTGATTGATGTCTTATGTCTCCCTAAAATGTATAAAGCCAAGCTGTGCGTTGACCACCTTGTCCACATGTCATCAGGACTTCCTGAGGCTGTGTCATGGGCACGTCCTCAAGCTTGGCAAAATAAACTTTCTAAATTAACTGAGACCTGTCTCAGATCTTCTGGGTTCACAAAGTATAAATGGTGAAAAAAAACTAGCAATATTTGATTTTCTAACCAAAATCAGATGTTTGACCTGATTTCAATTCATTGAAATTCTAAGAGATAAGCAGCTTTGAGTATTTATTAATCAATCTAGTATTCGATGTTTATGTTCATTTCTTTAATGAGGAAATAAAGAGAATATCATGGAACTATTTTTAATCTTCTCAGTAGTAAAACAAATGTGTCCTTTGAATGTTAAGAAATTAAGTACAATTTCCCCTTTACCTTACTTTGAGCCCATTTGTATGAAGAAGGTGAGAGCATCTCATCTTTATTTTGTAACAAAATGCTTCTCCATATCATACAAATTGAGCAAGACATGTTAGTGAACGAGGGTAGACATAGACCAGCATATTAGAATTGAGAATCCAAAATTAAATCTGTATGTTTGTGTTCAATTGATTTTCAACAAGAGTTAAAAAACAAATGAGAAAAGAATAGTATTTCCAACAAATGGTATCATCTCACCAAATGCCATATCTAAACATTTATTCAAAATAGAATAGCTAAATGTAAGAGCTAAAACTATAAAATTCTTAGATGAAGACACAGGCATAAATCTTTGTGACTGCATTTGCCAGTGGTTTCTTAGACATAACACCAAAAGGAAAAATAGATTAACTGGACTTGATCAAAATTTGGAACTTGAACAGGAACCATCAGGAAAGCAAAGAGGAAGGCCATTGAGTAGAAGTAAATATTTGAAAATCATGCATCTGATAAGGGACTTACACCTGGGATATAAAAACAACTCTTAAAATTTAGAAATAAAAAACAATTTAAAAATGGGCAAAGGATTTGAATAGATATTTCTCCAAAGAAGATATACAAATGGTTCATAAGCACATAAAAAGATGCTTAAAGTCATTAGTCATTAGAAGAATGCAAATCAAAACCACAATAAAGTACCACATAGCACTACTAGCATGAAATCTTTTTTCAATCAAAAATATGGAAAATTTTGGCAAGGCTATGAAGACATTAGAACACCTTCACGATGCTGAGAAGAATGTAAAATGGTGCAGCCACTTTGGAAAACAGACTGGCAGCTCCTCAAAGAGTTAACACATGACCCAGCAATTCCACTCATAAGTATAACCCCAACAGAAATGAAAACATATGCAAACACAAGCACTTTTACATAAAAGTTCACAGCAGCTTTGTTAATAACAGTCCAAACTGGAAACAACCCGATGGTCCATCAATTGATGAATGGATAAATAAAATGATTGGTATATTCACACAATGGAATATTACTCAGCAATAAGAAGAAATTAAGTACTGATACCTGCTACCACACAGAAAACCCTTAAAATGTTATGCTAAGTGAAAAAAAAAAAGTCACAAAAGACCACATATTGTGTACTTCCACTGATAGAAAACATCCAGAATGGACAAATCTATACAATCAAAGGAGACTGGTGGTTCCCTGGAGCTGAGTAAAAGGGGGGAAACTGGTCAGTGATAGCTTAGGGATGCAGAGTTTCTTTTCAGGGTCATAAAAATGTTCTAAAATGGATGGTGGTGATGGTTACACAACTGTGTGAATATACTAAGAAACTGTGAACTGTACACTTTACATGGATGAACTGTATGGTAGGTGAATTATATCTTAATAAAGTTGTTTTTAAAAATCAAATGGCAGGATTTTGATAAATTTCTTACTTCTCTACTTTGGATGATATACTATACATGATCTGTATATTTCTGTTTTACAATATATTTAAAAGAAACAAAATAGGAAGGAAATGCCTAACATTTCAAGTAGTTTGTAAACTAATCTAAAACATTTGTATTTTGAAGACCAGTATGACAGTCTTTCCTGTACAAGTTATCCTGAAATGCATGAAATATACAGAGATTCTGTACGCATTGACAAAAGTAAAGATAAGAAATAAGACAATTTTCTGAAATAAACATTATCTTCGATTTAATCTCGTGTGCCTCACCATGGCAATAGAGAAAAATCACTAAAAAATACTGTTTCACAGAAAAAAGTCTCACAACTTTTGTGAGATGTGATGTCTAATTCTCAACTTTTCCTGAAGGTAAATATTGTAAGAAAAATATGTACATACTTAAGAGGAAAAAATGACAGAATAAAAGTCAAGAGGTTAAGAAATAAGTACATTATAGTGATAATAAAATTAATTATAATGAAAATAAAAAAGAAAGCTGTTTACTGAAATTAGTATACTAAAACACTTGATATTATTTAACCAGCTATAGACTGTTGATGTGTTACATTTTATATATACTTGACTTCTGATTTGACCTGATCTCCTCTTTGAGTCCTGTGTTTCATCTAAATTAACATAACATCGTGTAGCCTCTAGTGAAGGCTCTGATATAGGTTGTTTTTTTACAGTATCAGCCAGTTCTTGAAGTTGTCTCACAATTTCTTGGAAAGATATTTTTGTTATTGATTTTATGTCACCTTATTATTAAATGATGGTCATAGAATTTAACTCTAACATATATACTTTGAAAAATATTACCACATACATTGATTTACCTACCTTTCCTCATGTGTAATGAACATTCCTGTTCAATACTGAATTCAGTTAAGGACAGAAAAGGTGTTATTTTCTTGCCAAATCAGCATTCTGTAACTTAGACAACAGATACAGCCCATTATACCTGCATCACCTAAGTTTGCAATGCTTAATCATCTACTGAAGTCTCAGAAAGAAACGGGTATGTGAGTGAGACTAGTGGTGGTAAATTCTATACTCTGAAATGTTTTCTCTCTTCTTTATTAGAAGTTCAAGTCAACTTCACAATTCCTCATTTATTCAATTGCCCGCTCAAATCCTTCCAATAGATTGCTGTATCGAAATAAAACTAAAATTTCAATGGTCAGCTCCTACACTCTCTCCCCTACTCACTCCATTCCCACTATATGTGAATCCTGTCACCCCTCATTAGTTTGAACATGGGGACCCAATGCCAAACAAAGAAATCTCAGATTGCTACAATTATCTTTGTACTGGACAAAGTTATATCCAAATGAAATTAGTCATTGAGTCTTGAAATAAAAATTATGCACAAATTACTTGTAAAAACATTCAAAATAAATTACAAATGCCAGTGGTAACAGTAAATCAAATATGGTTTTACTGATATTCACATCTGTCCCAAATTATATTTAATTAAAAGTGGGTCCCATCAAAGAGTTGAGAGGTCATGACAATAATTTGAGATTGAAATAGTTTCAGATTTAAGTCAAACTGACATGAATAAAAATAAAATTACACTAACTTCAATATATAAGAAGCTCCTGAGGGAAAGTCTTATGAGATACAGCAGTACGCTTCAGTTCACCTGGGAAATCTGGACCTAACTGTCAAAATCACCCACTAAATTGAATCTTAATTTCAAAATATTCATTTCAGGTATGAGCATTTCCATTTATCTGTTTCATCATGGTCTCAAAATGTGGCCACATAAAGACATTAAAATTATTATTTCAGGCCTGTTGCGGTGGCTTACGCCTGTAATCCCAGCACTTTGGGAGGCCCAGGTGGGTGGATCACCTGAGGTCAGGAGTTCGAGACCAGCCTGGTCACATGGCAAAACCCCATCTCTACTAAAAATAGAAAAATTAGCCGGGAATGGTGGAATGCGCCTGTAATCCCAGCTACTCGGTAGGCTGAGGCAGGAGAATCGCTTGAACCCGGGAAGCGGAGGTTGCAGTGAGCCAAGATCATGCCACGGCACTCCAGCCTGGGCAACAGAATGAGACTCTTTCTCAAATTTTAAAAAAAAGGTATTATTTCAGCAGTGTAAGACTGCATTATTGAAGTTAGTCTCTATCTATTAACAACTTGTAACTTAACCTCTCAATGTTTCATAGGTGACATTATTTCTTTACTCAAAGTAAAGCATCTTTCCAGTCTAACTTTTTTTGCTGGTATGCTTCTAGGCTGATAAAGCAAATATGTTTATAATACATATATTTTTATATTCAATGAGACTCATCATTTAGCAAAAACCAAATATTACTTTACATTTTCTTTCAAGAAGTTTGAAAAATATTTTCTTTCTCAATACTTACATTTCTTTCTGCTTTCTCTTTTTCATATTTGTACAATCTTTTTTCTATGAAATTGCATTTATTGATTAAGTTGTTTTTCTGCTCTAGTAGAAGACTTTGCTCTTGAGCTTGATCTTTCAAAATAGCATTAAATTGCTCTTGGATATTAATTATTGTCTCTTCTTTATTGTCAGCTTTCTTGTGAGCCTCATCCAGTTCCTGTCGAAGTAACAGATTTTCGTTTTGTATTTGAGATAATCTCTCCTCTAGAGATTCTTGCTTTTGAATGTATTTACTCACTTTGCCTTCTTCATTCTGAAACATTTGTTCAATTTCTTTCCTCTGATGTTGTGATTGGGTTAGTTCTCTTTGGACATCTTCTAAAACCAATGTCTTTTCCCTTAGAGCATCTTTTGTCTGGTGCAACTTCATTTTGAGGCTTCTGATTTTATTTTCAGCATTAGAAAGTTTTTCAGAAAGCAGCTCATTCTTATCTTTTAGGCTACTCATATCAAAATTCATTTTTTCCTTTAAATGAAACCACTCTTGTCTTGTTCTCTGGAAATCAAGTTCTACATCTCTTTTTGATGCCTGACTTTGATCACAGTCTTGTATAGCAGCAACCAGTCTACAACGGTATGATTCAGTTTCTCTTTCCAGTCTCTTATGATATGATTCAGTTTCTCTTTCCAGTCTCTCCTGGTTTTGGTTTTTATCCTCCAATTTAAAACTGAACATTTTATTCTCAGCTTTCAAAACTTCAGGCTGTATACTGTCCTGGAATATCATTGTTGCAAATGTTTCCTCTGTCAGCTTCAAAGTATTTTGAAGGAAATCATTCTTTTCTTTCACAATTTTAATCTCCTCAAGATAATTATTTTCCTTTTGCTGGTTCCGATTTTTCTCTGTGTCTATTTCCAGTCTTAGCCTGGCAATTTCTTCCTGCAACATGCAGTTTTTATGCAACAGATCTTTTTCCTTCTTATGCTCATGAGAAATCTAAATAAACAAAGGAAACTTTTAGCTAGCATTCAATACAATGACATCTCATTTCTTTCTCTGAAATTAAAGAATATCCTGCACATTTATACAATGAAAGCATTGCCATGAATGAATATCTAACTGGGAAAAAAAGTTGAATTAAAACTTCAAACCTCATAGGCATAAATTCTCCAAAGGTCAAAGATTTATTTAAAGACAATGAATCCATAAAAGTAAAAGAGAAACCACTAGAGAATGTGTAAGGTTCCCAAAAATGGAAAAACCTTTCTCAGAATAACAACAAACACAAAGGCATAAAATAAAAGATTAAAAAAGTTTGCTACATTAAATATTGGGTTTACACTCCGATATCTAATCTATATACCACCATATACTAAGAGCCTTAGCTCTGCATATATTTGGACAGATGAAATTTCCCAATGTCCTTTAAGCTCCTTTTTCCTGAGAATATTCTACAGATATACTATTTTTGTACCATTTTTATAGTCAGTTCTAAGAATGACATACATGCATAAATGCTAAATATAAGCATCTCACTAAGCACTTCTATATATATCACTGAACTCAATTATCACAATTCTGCAAAGCAGTGGTCAAAAAACAAGCAAGCTGCAGAATTTTCCCCAGGTTTTCTAACTCTACTTCGAGTGTGCCTCCACCGAATCACATCTCTTTCTTTAGTGTAAATAAATACAAAAAGAAGCTTTTTTATTTCAAAACACCAATAGTAAATAAGATAAAATTATAGAGCTTTGCTTAGAGAGTCATAAAATCATTTGCCATTGCAATAACTTCTATTTCCTCTTTATAATGTTTGAAAGAGTAATAAATGTGAAATGGGGGAATATACTGAACTATTTTACTAGGAACAAAATACATATTAGTAAATTATCACTAGTTTATATTGTGGCATACCATTGTGTTCAAACTCTTTGTACTCAAATTAGACACTATTGGAGCAGACTGTTAATCTTCTCAAAAGTAAAAAGAAGAACATCCAAAATATGGTCTCTGAACTGCCTATACATTTTCTTCTTACCAATCAGTGGAAGTAATAAACTAACCCCTCCATTAATATAAAAATAAGATTAAATGACTTTCAACAACTAGAACACGTTTTGTTAGTAGCAAGGGTTTTGACATTATAGA
>NW_026652281.1:85074399-85091402 GCF_009828535.3 Hylobates moloch
TTTTTTTTTTTTTTGAGATGGAGTCTCACTCTGTTGCCCAGACTGGATTGCAGTGGTGTGATCTCAGCTCACTGCAATCTCCACCTCCCAGATTCAAGTGATTCTTATACCTCAGCCTCCCAAGTAGCTGAGACTACAGGCATGTGTCACCACACCTGGCTAATTTTTGTATTTTTCGTAGAGATGTGGTTTCACCATGTTGGCCAGGCTGGTCTCGAACTCTTGACCTCAGGTGATCCATCTTCCTTGGCCTGCAAAAGTGCCAGGATGACAGGCTTAAGCCACCACATCCAGCCTACATTTCTTGAAAAAGATGAAATTCAGTTTTTATAAGACTGGCTGTAATAAAGATGAACATTAGTGATTTATTAGGGATATGGGCAGATCTGTCAAATTGCCACATCTCTGACAGCTGCTGTGTGAGGCTCATGAGTAGTGACCACTGAGTGGCCAGGACAGCATAAGGTGCTGCAGGAACAGGTGCTTCCTCACTGGTCACTGTATCTTGAAAATCCATGGCCCATGTCCCAAGGCACGGAAAGAGTTGGGGGGAGCCTCAGCCCATAGCCACCATCACCTCAGGCCACAAGAAGTATTGCTAGACTACTGTCTATGTTCTCTTAAGGCCCAAGGTCTCTAAAGTCAGCTTGTCATAAATGCTGCCTGGCATGGGACTCACCCTTCAAGGCTGTGGGCTCCCCTCTAGACCACAGCATGTCCAAAAATGCCATCCAAGAGTCAAGTCTTAGAATCAGGGACCTTCGAGAGCCCACTTCGTGCTCTACTCCCCACCCCCATGGCCGTGCTGGTGCCTAAGGTGCAAGACAAAGTCCCCTTTATTTTTCCTTCTGCTTTTCTTAAGTAGAAAATATTTTGCCCTATAGCCACCACAGCTGGTTATATGCTGACTCTCACCTCAGGCCAGCAAGTCACAGAGCCTCACCCAAGGCCTTCGATGTAGTACCTGGGTGTCACCGTTGTTTATTAAGGGCTTAAGGGCCCTTCAGTCAGCAGGTGAGGAATACTGCCAGTCCAGGACTGGGTCCTTTCCTTCAAGGCAGTGGGTTCCCTTCTGGCCCAGGGTGTGTCTAGAAATGTCATCAGAGACCCAGGGCCTGGAATGGGGGCCGCTCAACTCTGACCAGTGTCCTGTCTTGCTGCTGTGGCTCAGCTGGTATCTTAGATGTAAAACAAAGTGCTCCCCGCTCTTTCCTCTCCTCTCCTCAAGCTGAAGGAAGGGGCCTTTATCGGAGCTGCGAGCTGTGCAGCCTGAGGTTAGGGGAGGGTTGATACCAACACTCCCTTGGCTACCCCAGCTGGTATCTCAATATGGCATATCTTCCCCAGCCAGCTTGTTGTCTCTTGGCCTGGTTCAGCACTAGGACTCATCTGTGAGTTGCAGTCCTTATGGCCTAGACTGTCTTTTGACATTACTTGGAGACACAGAGTGCTGTAGCCCTCGGTGGCAAGGTTTACAGGCACTCAAGTTCAGACCACTGGGACTGGTGATTTTCCTCTGGCTAGGGCTGGTTTAAATGCTCCCTCCATGGGTGGACATCAGCTGAGTTTGGTCTAATTTTCCTTTTTGCTCTAACAGAACAGCACTGAGTTCACAGCCTCACACTTGCTGTGTTCTCCCTCCCCCAGCACTCAGAGACACTCCACACTATGGCAGGCTGATAGGGATGGGGGAGGGGTGATGTCAGCCATTCAGGACTTTAAAAAATCTCTTCAGTGCCTCTTTCAGTGACATTAAGTTAAAACTAGGTACTGTGAGTGTTCACCTTACTTTTGGTTCTTATGAAGTTGTTTTTTCCTGTGTAGATAGTTGTTAACTTGGTGTCCTTGTGGTGGTGGGGAACAGTGGAATTTCTATTCCTCCATCTTCTTCCCTGAATTTATTTAAGAGGATTTTACCTTGAAATTTATTTTCTCACTGAATGGACAAAATTAAGAACCTCCTTTATATAACCAGAAATTTTAACTAATGAAGAGATTAAATGTAATATATTTATTTATTTTCTTTCTTTATTCTCAGAAACATCTAAAACGGCTATCAAGATTATATGAAAGAGTAAGATAAATTAGTTAAGTCACGGATATGCCAAACACTAAGTTAGAAAACTTAAACAAGAAGCAAGAGTCAAAAATTAAGAATTCATAGTAAATCTGATAAGGCCTAAAACAGATTTCACTGTGCATTATTTATAAACAAGGTTTTACTAGATCAAATATATGATATAACTTTGCTAAATTCAAAGATGTGAGGATATAAATTTCCTTTTTAAAAACTGATACATAATAGATGTGCGTATTTTTGAAGTAAATGTGATGATTTGATATATTCATATAATCAAATCAGGGTAATTGGGGTACCCCTCACCTTAGTTATCCTTTCTTTCAAATGTATAGTAGATTAATGTTAACTATAGTCACCCTTATATTTTCTTTCAGTTCTTCATAAAAATCAGCTATAAGACATTCAGAGGAATCTCAGCAATTTTTTTATTACCTGTCTTTCTTTTCTTAATTTGCATTTAAAATAAGTTCTATCATAATTTATAATGTAAAGAGTTCCTGCGCTCATTAAATCCCACAGTTTCTGATGTGTTTTTACAATAATCTGACTCAACTTGACTCTGTTATTCAATCTTTACATTTATCTTGCCTCTCTTTAATAAATTCTTTCCCTTCATTCCCCTCTTCAGCTTCACATTTGTTAAGCTGCTGTTGTGGGTTGCTTTCTAATTCTTGAGTATAAGTTGTTTCTATTCTGTTTCTCAAAAAGCTAAGGACAAATGATTGTTTAAATTCAACTCCTTCCAAGAAACAGAGAGAAAAAGAATAAATCTTGTAGGGCAATGATAGATGAATAAAAGTCTCACATAGCTACTACGTAGAAAGCTACACTAAGTATGCTGGCAGTAAAGACACACATGGATTGAAAGAAGAGACGTTGTAGAGAATGTGCTCTAGGAGGAAAAACATAGGTTGGGATAAATCATTTTTAAAAGACTGGGGAGGAGGGAGAAAGAAAGAAACAAACAAAAAGACATAACTTGACCAGTCAATCAAGTATGAGCTTGAAAGAAAGCCAAGGAATAAAGCCAAAGCCAAGGAAAAGAAGAAAAACATCACATACAGTAAGGTACATGGGGAAATATAGATGTAGAGACTTTGGGTCATAGTATATTCCCAATAATACTGAGTAGTATTTATAACTAGCTTTTGGTAAACATTTCTGTGACATAGAATTGAATTGTATACTGTAAAACGAGACATTCAATTAGTTAAATATGGTCATCTACCACCACCTAAAAGCTGGAACATTACTACCTCAGAGAGAGAAAAACTGAAAAAGAAATATTCCATCAACTTTCTACTTGGAGGAAAAATACTAATCAGAATTCTAAGCAGTAATATATGGATTGAAAACATATATTTAGTAGAACATGGGTTGGGGCTTTTAAATGTTTAAATATTTTAAATCTAAAATCTTAATTTATGCTTATAGTTGGAAGACACTAGAAAATATATTAACACTTTAACCCTCTTTCCTATTGATGATCTATTTCTAATTTATTTTCCTCTTATTTATGACACTGTTTTTCAATATAACTCATCTGAATTTATACATCTTAAATATTAAAAAGGAATATAAATTTAGGCTATATCTTATAAATGAATGGATTTATTCATTAGATATGTTAGGCATATTACATAATTGCTAACATTCCATTATATAGAAATGCATTTGTCTGTTCATTCCTAGTACTCCAGGATACAAAAAAAAAATTCCCTAACCTCCAGTAGCTCATAGTAATAAAGGAGTTTTTAAATGATTGCTAAATAAATACAAAAACTTCTGAAATCCGAAATATCAGCACGTGATGTAAGGATTTAGTTTGGATATTTTTAAGAACTACAATACAAATAATTCTGAAATTAAGTCCCACCATATGGTTATTAAGAGTCTCTGCTTCTAGAACTGGTTGTTATTTTGGACAAAACAACTATTCTTCAATTAGGTAAAAAGTTTTAAATATAGTCTTAATGAAATGACATGGAAAACACAGTGGAATCTCATTGTAATAAACATTTTGAGAAAGAAAATGTAAATTTCTAAATTTCCACAATTTTTTAAAAATCAGAGGCACGTTCTTGCTATGTTGCCCAGGCTGGTCTCAGACTCCTGGGTTCAAGCAATTCTGCCACCTCAGCCTCCTGAATAGCTTGGACTGCAGGCATGCACCACCATACCCAGCTAAATTTTCACAATTTCTAATATTATTTTAGTCTAGTTACATAACCAAGGATAGAAATAGGAAAAAAGCTCACACCTAAAAACTATATATATCATACTAAAACAATGTGTCTAAGAAAGGAAAGTATCTGCTATCTGCTGTACAGTTTTTGAACCAAAAGGCATCAAGGAGATTCCATGGTTACTACGATAAGTAATTAGATCCATTAAAGATTTATTTAGGCATAAGTATTATAAAAGCCATCTTAGTATAATTTAAAAATCACACACAGTAAGAATACTTATTCAAATCAACCTTGACCAAATTTCAAATTTGCTCTGAGAAAGCTTTGCCTAATATAATTTTCCTGTCACTATGTATTTTCCAGCCCATTCTTTTTTCACCCCCACTCCCTCTACATATGTGCCAAGTCTTTGTTATTTATCAAAGTAAAAAATGTTCGAAAATATTTAGTCATGTTTCTATAAAATGGTTTTCTCTAATGAACTTTCCATAACCAACATAATATGATTATAAGTAGATTACTACTAAATTTCAAGAGTAAATGTTATAGAAAATCAGATTCAGAATGAGAAAATTAATTTTGCAAGAGACCTCTTTACCTCAGTATCAAAATCAAAGTCTTCATTAGCTGACATAGGTCGTGAGTCGTCAATAGATGATTTGTTGAAAAGCCTTTAGAATAAAAATATACAACAAAAATGAGTGTGTTCATTTCTTTAAGCAATTTGAAGGTTCATACCTGGGTGCCATCCCAAAACAAAACCAAAAAAAAAAGTAAATCTTGTGGAAGGTCAGCTATCTGTATTTAAAATAATGTCTCCTAATATAATTAAAATTTGACCTCTGTTTTGGGAAAAATCTTCATTACCTATTTCTACTTCCTCCTCTCCAAAGCTATGGAACAGTCCACGAAGACTCGCCCTTAGTTCCAAAACAAATCATGACAGCTAATATATTGGTAAAGCCTGAGAATAATTGGGCTTCACAAATTATTTGTCCTGGAGGCAGAACTTAAAATCCAAGTAATGGCTGACATAGCTTTTGTTACCTGAACTGGAAGAAACCTGATAACTTAAAATAAGGTAAAAAGATCCACTGTCCCATCTCCATGATCTATCTCTGGTTCAAAGACCAATCTGTGTCACTTGATAATGGCAGTCCTGGTTCTTCTGCTTGGAAACCACTTAAGGAGGCCCCCATTGCTTCCCTTTTCCTTAAAATAGTACAGAATCTTCCCTGACACATCTAAAATACTTGAAAGCTAAATGTATGAATGTCAAAGGACAAATGTATATATTGTCATTAAAAAATACTCTTCCCGGAGATACTAAAACTTAATTATAAAATCTAATTATTTTAGATTTTAGACTCTGCCAAATTCAGGGCCACATAAGGTACTAAGCTCTTAAAAACCTCCATAGGCACTCAGATACCAAAGGAGAGAGACTCCTGGAAAAACAGAGTCCTGGTAGTTGTATCTCTATTTCCCTAAGAACTATCTAAATTTCTTCCTCCCTATGGGCTCCCACTTCCAGATGCCTCTTCTGCAGGGCTCTGTGGCAGTCTCCAACCTTTAAATCTTCAGCCAATAAAAGCACAAATTCCTAAAAGAGTGAGCTCAAATGACCAAAAGACAGAGCTCTCAATTTTACTGCTGCTAGAAAACAAGCTAAATGGAATTTCAGTCGTCTTCCCCCAGCACAGACATGTTATCAACTACCAAACTTAAGGTCCATGACTGATTTGCCAGACAATCTGACCCCAACCTTACCCTACATGGAAATGGGAAGGACAATTGGTGAATTGGGAAAAGAGGCAGAGGTAAGAGGATATGTGCTCTGGGGCACAGATCTATATAGTTCAGGAACCTTCAGTCCTCTAGTACTGGAGGGACTCAGAGCCATCCCTCTATAAGCTGGGGTGGAAGTAGATAATACTACACTTCAATCTGCTATAGAGACTCTTCTCAGTGGCTCAAATTCTTTTAACATCTTTCAATAGAAACTTTGAAGTTGGTCAGTCACTCTAATTAAACAAACAAAAGAGCAGCAACCTGTTTAGGACTCCCTTGAACCACCTACTTAAACATGCCTTTCTAGATAACTCCCAACATCCTGCATTCTTCATTACTATAATTTATCTTTATAAAACTTGACATAAACCCCAATATTCACTTCTCTTTTCTAAAAGCCTTATTCCTATCCAATCCAGTGTTATTTCTCTTCAAACATGGCCTTACCCTACTAATTTAATTCTTTTCCTCTTCCATTGGGTTCCCCAGCCAATTCCCTTCCTAGGTTCATCCACTGTGTTCACTAGACCCACTTTCCCTTTCTGTTATTAAAACACTCACTAACAGGATGATAAGGAAGAGTAATAGGCTTTGAAATGAGTTCAAATCTAATTTCTGCCACTTCTTATATCCAAATAAGTCACCTTAATCTCTTTGAGTTTCAGATATTCCATCTGAACAACCACTTCACCAGAATGTTAAACACAGATTGAAGTACTAGAGGGTATTTTGATTAGTCACTAAGATTCCTTAAAATCCTGAAGTTGTGTGTGCTTTTGATTCTGTCTATATGAAAATGGGGAATACTTAGCTGGCAGAAATGGAAAAATAAAACAAAAGAAACACCACAGAAAGCAGAGAAGAAAGCTAACAACTAAAGAAAAGATTATAGAAAAGTAATGGAAGAAGAAAAAAGACTCTTAAAAAAAAGCCCATAGAATTAGGCACGGTAGTGGCCTAAAGGGAAAACTAAACTAGGGATCAATAAGTAGAGAAATCAATTAGAACTAGGCTCCATTTAGATGCTAAATATAACTAACATAATAAGTAAACGTAACATAAATAGCCTTCACTTACAATAAAATAATTCCTCTCTAGGACATGACTGGTCTTGTCTATGTAAAACCCATGCTCCTGTGGCCATAGCTAAGTGAGATCCGCCCTAAAATATTTGATGGTAAAAACAAGATACTGATTACCACTGAAATTGCCAAATATATTAAAACAAACTCAGACTAACCAGGCTTCTAAGAAAAACCATAAATGAGAGTTAACTAAATTTGGCTTTCTGAATTTATCTGGTTTGGACCTATATCTTGATTCCAGTGCTGTACAGGTCTCTGCCAATCTATGCAGAGGGGCAAAAGAAGGGATTTGGGAGCCAGGCAGGCTGCCAGTCAAATCATGAGCCAGCTACTTGTTAACTATGGGGACATGGGGCAATTAATCAACCTCTCTGAACCACAGTTAGCTAATTAGGAAAAAGTAGGTTATAATAACAGAGAACCTTTCAAAGCTGCTGTGATAACTATATGAGATGAGATAACCACATGAAATACTGTCTACCCCAGAGTACAACACTCAACAGATGTTAGTTTATTTTCTCTATATTCCCTCAGGTAACACATAATATTTTAAAATCTGTAAGTCGTACCTTTTTACAGGATTTCCAGGAATCTCATCCACTATTAAAGAAAAAAATGCATTTTAAGTCAACAATAGAAAAACACAGAATATTGAAAGTATAAGAGGGCCCAGTGGCACATGCATGTAGTCCCAACTACTCAGGAGGCTGAGGCCGGAGGATCACTTGAGAAGCCCAGGAGTTTAAGACCAGCCTGGGCAACATAGTGAGACTCTGCCTTCATTAAAAGAAATCATGTACACTTTTGTGCATGCTTTAGACCTTTCTTTTTTTTTTCACAAAGTATTCCTTTAGGACCATACCTTGAGACTATACTAGAATTAATATTGATTATACTACTGGTAGGCAATTACTACATTAAGAATTCTTACTTCTCCTCCTTTGTATCAGTCAAAGCAAAAGAGAATGGGATTTGCCAAAATGTGATACCTACAAATGAATTGCTGTGTACAATAATCATAATCCTAACCAAACCCTATCAGACTAACTAGCATCACTAGCAAACTGAGTCAAACTTCAAGAACATGCTTTCTGGACTAATGAATTAGTAGTAGTTAGAACAGAGTATACAGTAATGCTCCCATATCCATGATATGTGTGAAAAAACACACTCAACATATTTTTCCTCTGCTCTCACACCACAACAACAATCACCAACACAGAAGACATCTCTGACCAAATGTTGGCGGGCGGGGGGGATTTATCCCCACCAACAAGCAAGCAGTCAGTTCTGCAGCAGAAACCAGCTGGGTGTCCTCTAATTCCATTCCCACGTTGTCTAGCTGGAGATAGTGTCAGATCCCACAGCTGAAAGCTCAGTCCCCAAGGCTGCCCCCTCCCCAAACCAATCACAAGCCTGGGCCTTCAGAACCTCTGACCAACTATCTTCAAGGTTCTCACAACCCCACCTTGGGTTTGATTAATTTGCTAGAGTAGTTCACAGAACTTAGGGAACCACTTACTCACATTTTCAGCTTATTGTAAAGGATATTAGAAAGGACGTAGATGAGGAATTGCACAGGGCAAGGCATGGGAGAAGGGGCGCAGAGTTCCATACCCTCCGAGGGTACACCACCCTCCAGGAACCTCCACATATTCAGCTATCTAGAAGCTCTCTGAACCCAGTCCTTTTGGGTTTTTATAGAAGTTTCATTACATAGGCATGACTGATTAAATCATTCATCATTGGTGATCAACTTAAACTTCGGCCCCCCTCCCTTCCCATGAGATTGGAGTGTTGGAGGTCAGGGCTGGAAGTCCTAACCCTCTAATCATGCCTTGGTCTTTCTAGTGACCAGCCCCCATCCTGAAGCTCATTAGGGGCTGCCAGCCATAATGAATCATTCACATACAAAGGGACATCACTTTGGGGATTCTAAGGATTTTAGGAGTTGTATGCCAAGAAAAGGGTTCAAAGATCGAATACATATTTCACAGCATCACATCTGTGGTTTTGCTTTCTGTGGTTTTAGTCACCCACAGTCACCTGATATAGTTTTGCTGTGTCCCCACCCAAATCTCATCGAGAATTGTAGTTCCCATAATCCCCACGTGTCGTGGGAGGGACCCTGTGGGAGGTAATTGAATCATGGGGGCAGTTATCATGCTGTTCTCACGAGAGTGAGTGAGTTCTCACAAGATCTGATGGTTCTATAAGGGCTTTTTCTTTTTTTTTTTTTTTTTTTGAGACGCAGTCTCGCTCTGTCACCCAGGCTGGAGTGCAGTGGCGCAATCTCGGCTCACTGCAAGCTCCGCCTCCCGGGTTCACGCCATTCTCCTGCCTCAGCCTCTCCGAGTAGCTGGGACTACAGGCGCCCGCCACCACGTCCGGCTAATTTTTTTTGTATTTTTTAGTAGAGACGGGGTTTCACCGTGGTCTCGATCTCCTGACCTCGTGATCCGCCCGCCTCGGCCTCCCAAAGTGCTGGGATTACAAGTGTGAGCCACCGCGCCCGGCCAGGGCTTTTTCTATCCTTTGCTCTGCACTTCTCCTTGCTCTTGCCGTATGAAAGAGGATGTGTTTGCTTCCCCTTCCACCATGATTGTAAGCTTCCTGAAGCCTCCCTAGCCCTGCGGAACTGCGAGTCAATTAAACCTCTTTCCTTTATAAATTATCTAGTCTTGGGTATGTCTTTATTAGCAGTGTGAGAAATACTAATACATCACCCATGGTCCAAAAATGTTAAATGGTAAATTCCAGTAATAAGCAATTCATAAGTTTTATATTGTGTGCTGTTTTCAGTAGCATGATACACTCTCCAGCCATCCCATTCCATCCCATCCACAACATGAAGCATCCCTTTGTCTAGTGTATCTACACTGTATATGCTATGTGCCCATTAGTCACTGACTTCATCTCCTCCTGACATCCAACCAACAACATCATCAAGGCTCATTAATCCAGGATTACTGGAAGCAGATGATCCTCCTTCTGAAAGTTAATGGTAGCCTAACACTACATCACAATGCCTATATCATTCACCTCACTTCACCCCATTACAAAGGCATTGTATCACCTCACATCATCTTCATAAGAAGAAGCGTGAGTACAGTACAAGAAGATATTTTGAGGGAATATATATACATATATATGTATAAACTTTTTTATAGCATATGTGAAGTCCTAATTAGAAAAAACAAAAAAAGAGTCAGGCTGGCAGGGCCAGAAGAAAGCAAAGAGATAAAGCAAATAAGCTATGTCTTCCTTTCCTCATGATCCAGAAACCATTTTTAAAAAGAGGAACCAAATAAGTTATAGGTCTCATTTTCTTTCTGGCCCAGGACATATGGCCCTCCAGCACAGATAATGTATATAAGTCACAAACTTCCTGCTCACCATCAAACACTTTAATGTATCAAACCCCTCAGCTGACAGAAGAATGCAAGTTAGATCCCTGCTACCTTGGCATTATCGGTCAGCCTAAGAACCATCCTATAAAATTTCCAGCAAGCCTTTGATCCCTGGCAGTAGGCTTTTCTTTTACAGGCTGCCCATTGCCTTCTTGCAACATATTTTCCTACCTTCTGTAATGAATCTGCCTTTCTCTAACTGTCTTGGTAAATTATTTTACCGCCACGCCACTGGCCCGGATAGTTGGTACTCCCCTATGACAGTATATTGTTGTCATTGTTCTATTTGATTATTAGTTACTGTTGTTAAGCTCAGACTGTGCCTAAATCTTACATTAAACTTTATCACAGATATGTATGTATAGAAACAACATTGCATATATAGGGTCTGGTACTATGCAAACTCTCAGGCATTCACTGTGGGTCTTGGAACATATCCCCCATGGATAAAGGGAGACAACTGTACTTATTTTATTGTCATACAACATAGCTTCTCCAACTCTTCAGTTAAAATGCTTTAGTTTAGAATAAAATGCCCTATCACAAGGAAGCTAGGTCTATGGGCATCATACTATGTTTTATGGCAAAACATAGAAAACAGACCAGAGACAAAGATTCTTGCAAATCACTTTCAGCTGCCAGTGGAGAAGAGCTCAAGACAAATCAATGTACTCATTCTCACTAATCCTCTTCTGGGAAAGAGGCTAGTTAAATTTACTTAGTTCTAGCTAATTTCTCTGCCCTATGTGTGATACAAATAGAGTTCAAACTTACTTACCATTTTACCTCCCATGGAAAGAACTACTGAAAAGATCACTTCCTTAAGAGTTTGCCCACTCTAAACCCTACCACTTATTCAGAGATAAGCTTAAGAAGGAACAGTGTGGAAGGGGTGCCAAATGTTCAGGGAGTACTATCTGATATAAAAAATATATAAAAACAAAATTATCAACTCACTCAAGCTACCCGAATTTGCCAAGAGTTATCACTGTCTCTAGTGAAAGAAAACAAAATTCTTTCTCACTTCATGTAAGCCAAAACATTTTGATTCTCTTGGCATTTCTCATAACAGAGAATCTGGGTTTAGATGAGCCATGCTATAATAATATAGACTGTGTTCAAACTAATTCCCGAAAGGAAGGGAATCAGTGACGAACATATTTGTTCACCTATGGCATTCACTACCTGGTCTTATATTCCATTGCAAGGGATGTATGAAAGACTTTGTGATTTTAGTTTTATAAGGTACAACCTCTTGAGATTATCCCTTCCTACTGCTAATGAGTCTATCGGGACCCACCTCATGGAGCAAAATGGTCCAGTTAGTGCTGTGTAGCACTGTGTAGTACCGCGTGATGCCATTTTCCCCAACCCTCCCCATTACGTGGCAAGTGTCTATAGAAATCACACTTTCTCAGCATGTAAAGCATATGTCATCAGATCCTATGCTGACGAATAAAAGGAAAACAAAAGCAAGGACAAAGAACATCTTAAATGACTACATTCAATTACCATGGAACTTTAATTTTTTTAATATTCAAAAGGATACCCACTGATATAGTTTGGCTCTGTGTCCCCACCCAAATCTCATCTTGAATTGTACTCCCATAATCCCCATGTGTTGTGGGAGGGACCTGGTGGGAGATAATTGAATTATGGGGGTGGTTTGTAAGTCTGATGAACTCTGTGGGAGATATTAAAAATGCTGAAGGCTATGCATGTCAGGGGGTCGTGGGGTATATGGGAGATCTCTGTACCTTACTCTCAATTTGCTGTGAATCTAAAACTATGTTAGATAATACAGTTATTAATTTAAAAAAAGATAGTTCCTGAACTTGCTATTATCCTATATTATAAAAAGATATAGTCAGCTTGAAAATTGCAAATAAAGATCAAAGTAATATTATATGAATATTATCTCCCAAATTGAAATATACAAAAACACATAAAGCAAATAACTTTAATCGCATACTTTAATGCTAAATGACGAATTAACAGTGCAGCACACCAACATGGCACATGTATACACATGTAACAAACCTGCACATTGTGCACATGTACCCTAAAACTTAAAGTATAATAATAATAAAATAAAATTTTAAAAAATGGATAAAAATGATTGAATATTTTATCTTATTTCATAATTACAAGCAGAGATTTAACACAACATGAACCAAAACTGGTCCATCCATATAATTAGGATAAATGATAATTTTTACTTTAATTTTGAATCAAAAATTATTATGCTTATTTTATCCAACAATTTTACTGAAAGTTTAATCAGGTAAGGACAGATCATAATGACCTAATATTGCCATAGTAACTTTTGTACAAATATCTGCCAACTCTTCACCAAATGTCAAAACTGTAAGCAGCACTGCAACTTAATATGAATAATGCAACTGAAACCAGTACCATGTTATGTTACATCATATTATATGCTGTTAAAATAAAATTTTAAGACAACACCAAAAATTATGCCAGGGCCATAGCTACCACACAGCAAAGATTTTATACAGTAGGCATGAGATGAGACCACCATCCTTAGAAAGGCCTTATTACAAGAATGGCCCTGGGCTGGTGTTTGGGACCTTGGATTTGGGAGGGCTCTCACCATTCCCTTATGAGAAGAGTGGCTCGCTGTGCCTAAACTGTTTGTGCAAATGCAGGTTACTCTGAACAGCTGGTTTTCTTCTGGAAGTCTAGAATTTTGGTATATGTGAGGTATATACCTATGTGACTAGCCTCCATCAAAAACATGGATACTGAGACTTCAGTGAGAATCTGCTACTGGTAGACAACTTGTGTTGTCAGAATCTGAGGCTGGGGGAATTAAGCACATCCTGGTAACAGGAGAAGATTCCTAGAGCCTTGTGTTTGCTTTCCTCCAGACTTCACCACATGCACCTTTTCCCTTTGCAAATTTTTCTCTGTACTGTTTTATTGTATTAAATGTAATAAATCAAAGCCCTGAATATGAATATTTGCTAAGAGCTGTGAGTCCTTCTCAGTTAATCACCAAACCTGAGGTGGTCTTGGGAGTTTCTGAAACAACTGCATGATAGAAAATTTTTATTATTTGATGTGTTATATGTAACTACAATGAGAAGGTTATTTTGCAGAGCATCTGTCCCTAATTTTTTTTATTTTATTTTTTCGTATTTGCCTTTCAGATTCCTATATTTCTATAAACATTTGATGAAAGGTATCAACAAATACATAAAACAATGATGGAAGAAAGTAATGTGAAACAAGCAACAAGCCTATTTTGACCAGAATAAATTTAGAAACCTTGATGATTCACAATATGTTCTACAATATAAAAGTTTCTAGAGAAAGTGTTTAAAAGATCATCTTAATTTTCTCTAACTCAGCAGGGCTTCATTCATTTTTATAATGATCATGCATCTGGTTGGGTGCAGTGGCACATGCCTGTAGTCCTAGCTGCTCCTTTGGCTGAGGCAGGAGCACTGCTTGAGGCCAGGAATTCAAGCCCACAGTCATGCTTGTCAATAGCTACTGCATGCCAGCCTGGGTAACATAGTGAGACCCCATTTCTTAAAAAAAAACTAAATAAATAAATAAAAGATTGTGTACCATTCAGGTAACTGTGATAATTATAGAATAACATATAGCCATCAGATATGCCATAATACCGTACTACTGATCATAGAGTTATGTTTTGTTTTCAATCTTTTTCTTCATTTTTTATAAAACAAGAAAAAAAATTTTTTTACCTATTAAAGTCAGTTCTTAATAGAACAAGTCAAAATGCCCAAAAAATGCATCCAAAGTGCAGTATGAGTTTTTCATTGTTCCTGCCAAATAGTGAATTTGATTATTAAGGATCAACAGGACTTTTAACTTATTGAAGGGGGAAGTTATCTTGTATATAGATGACTAAAACGGTGATAGTCTGATTGCCCACATAATCTAATTAAATCACAGTTACTAATTTCTGAAGAAATGTAATTCCAGAAAATCATTTTACATTTAAACAGTGTGAAATAAAACAATTTGTATTTGACAATCCAGGACACACTTAAAATCTCGGCAGACCATCATCAGTCACCCTGTCATTGTGGTGCAGATATAAAGAAGTTTATTTAGCATTAGAAAGTAACAGAATACCATATATACTTTAGGATAGGTAGCCAATTCTTTTAAAATCAAATAATAGACATTTGTCGAATATACATATGTTAGAAATGTGTTCTAATAGTACTTTGTTTAGGGATGAAAATGAAAGGGAAGCAGTGAAAGCAGAGATATCACAAGAGGGTAGATGAAAACAAAATTACACTAATAAATAGAGTCAGGTACTGACTTCCCTACTGATGTCACCAGAATTCCAAAAATGCTGAGAACTACTATGTACAGCATATCACCTCATATTTTTCTGCGATATTACATTCGTGTTCTGCAATAAAATATTTAAAAGAAATCATTTAAAAGAAATCCAAACTGCTGATCTGTAAACTATTTCTGATCAAAACTTAAAATTTTGTCAAAGCATGGCTGTATTTTGATTCCATGTCAGAGGAAGGATATGAGTATCTGATAATGGCTTCCAGTTGTTGCTGTCAGGCTTTTGTTTGGGAACACACCCAGAAGAGCTTATCAAGGGTTTGAGTACAAAACAAGCATTTCCCCAAAAACCAGATAAGAAAGATTACACTTTTCCTCATGTGGACCCTTAGGTTCTGACAATTCTGGGAAAATGTTGGCACAGGAACTCACCAGTCTAGGCCTGACTCTATGTAGGTAGCTGCTGCAGTTACAAAACAATTAGGTAGGATCGTGGTAGGTGTATTCTTCCGTACTTGAACACTGGAAGTACCATGTACCTAAATAGCAGAACTTACAACTCTAAATAAGTGTTCTTTTGAAGAGGGTACCACCAAAGAGCTTTTAAAATATTAATTTAACTTACTTTTTAGTAATCTTACTTGTTAGAATTTATATTCCCCCTCCTTGAAATTCTCATATTTTTAAAATTTTTGCAACACCTCATCCTCTGATAACCTCTCCTACTTTTCTCTAGCCACTGCTCAGGCTTCTTTACTAACTTCTTTTCCTCTGGGAAATGTTGATATTCCCAGGATCTTGCCACTGGCCTTCTGTGTATTCACGTCTTTCCTATCATGGACAAGCTCATTCAGATCTATGACTTTGCCTACATTATTCCAAGTCTGCATCTCCAACCTCAGTTCTACCTCCAGCTAGAAATGCCTAAAATCCAATTACCTACTGAAAATATCCTACATGAATATTCCACTTAACTCAACAAGCACAGAAAGAGGTTAGTCATTCCTGCTGATCTGCTGCTCTTCTCCATTCACCTGCAAATCTCCTACTCCTTCCTCATGTCCAGGTTAAATGCTAGTTCATGACCTGGAAACCCGTAAATCATCTGAGATTTCTCTCTGTGCCCTAAATTTGTACATCCAATAATCACTAACTCGTATTATCTCTATCTCTTCTCTGCCTCTGCTTTATATTTCCACTACCACTGGCTCTTAACTGGCTTTTACAGACTACCAACTATTAATATTATTTCTTAAATAAAAAAACAAGCAAAACAAATGAAAAAGGCAAAAACCAAGAGAAAGACCAACATTTTAAAATTACTAAGTAGCGGCCGGGCGCGGTGGCTCACGCCTGTAATCCCAGCACTTTGGGAGGCCGAGGCGGGTGGATCACGAGGTCAGGAGATCGAGACCATCCTGGCTAACACAGTGAAACCCCATCTCTACTAAAAATACAAAAAATTAGCCAGGCACGGTGGCAGGCGTCTGTAGTCCCAGCTACTCGGGAGGCTGAGGCAGGAGAATGGCGTGAACCCCGGGAGGTGGAGCCTGCAGTGAGCCGAGATGGCTCCACTGCACTCCAGCCTGGGCGACAGCGAGATTCTGTCTCAAAAAAAAAAAAAAAATCCTAAAATTACTAAGTAGCTTTCTAACATCATTTATTTCACCATGGATGGGTGAAACCCTCATCATGGATTGATGCAAGTCCAAGGATTGGTGACAAGGAAGCTATAGCTTTGGCTACTGCAAAAGCTTCCTTTGGCTTCCAGTCTCTTTATGTGGTACTTTCCATCTATCCTCCATATGAGGAGTCATCCAACTGCAGGCCGCAGGTCCAACCCAGCCTGCCTAATGGTTTTGTAAATAGTTTTATGGGAGGTCAGTCCTGCCTTTTGCTTACATATTATCTATGACTGCTTTCACACTACCATGGCAGGGTTGAGTAGATATGGCAGAGACCACATGGCCTGAAATATTTCCCACCTGGTTCTTTACATTAAAAGCTTATTAATACCATAATCAGAATGTCCTAATACTCAAATCTAATCTTGTGACTTTTCTGCTCACAATTCTATAATGAATTCCTACAGAAAACATTGCTGCCTCCCTACCCAATGACCATTCCTTATTCTTTCTTG
>NW_026652281.1:85091412-85144060 GCF_009828535.3 Hylobates moloch
AAAGTGCTGGGATTACAGGCATGAGCCACACTGTGCCCAGCAATAAAAACCATTTATTTTAAAAATTAAATAGAAGCTCCAATTTCATAACATATCCAGTTTGTTATAATGAGACTATAAATAAAACATACCACATACTAATCTAAAAATCTTTTTTCTTATTTATACAAAAAAAAATATAAGATTTTAGGGACTACAATTAAAGAAATGATTCATTTCAGATAATACTGTTTGAGATTATAAATTATCTACACATAACTTTTTAAATAATTCTGAAATCTAACCTACTAAGAAGAAATTTAAAACACACACACATATGTGTATATGTGTGTGTATATATATGTGTGTGTGTGTATATATGCAATTTACATAGTGAGTTTTTAAACTACTCTTTGGTGATTAAAACTTCCTTATTCTTATCTGTTAATCTATGGTAAGACCATCAAGAGTAATTTACTACCAGAAGTCTTACCTGGATTGCTATTTTGAGGATTTCTAGGTGTCTTGTTTTCTTTGTATTCAGACATTACTTGCTGAATGCTATGTGTAAAAATGAAATAAGTAAAATTACTATTTTAAAACTGATATAAAAATAATTACCAAAAATATTAAATTCTTAGAGTATTTCAAATGATATCAGTGTTAATTTTAGAATTTTAATTATCCCATACGCTTCCCATTTGTAAGCTCTACAAACTTCTCTTTAAGCTTCTAATTAAAGAAGAAAAAAATAACATGAAGTACTCATGAACTGAAGGCAGTATAGTTCAGTAAATTAACTTGCATTAGCTTTGTGGGCGGCAAGCCATCCAGGTGCCGAGGCAAGAGACCGAGGGCACGAGCTGTTCCGGTATAACAAAATATATAAAATAAGAATAGTTATACTAGATATAGATCATAGATATGATTATATATTAATATCATTCAGCATTAGTTTGTAGCAATTACTCTTTATTCCAATATTATAATAATCCTCGCTCTACAATCATAACCTAGGAAAAACCAGGCCATACAGAGATAGGAGCTGAGGGGACATAGTGAGAAGTGACCAGAAGACAACAGTGCGAGCCTTCTGTTATGCCCGGACAGGGCCACCAGAGGGCTCCTTGGTCTAGTGGTAACGCCAGCATCTGGGAAGATGCCCGTTGCCAAGCGGACCGTGGTCTAGCGGTAGCGTCAGTGTCAAGGAAAAACACCCGCTACTTAGCAGACAGGAAAAGGGAGACTCCCTTTCCCCCAGGGAGTTTAGAGAAGACTCTACTCCTCCACCTCTTGCGCAGGGCCTGACATCAGTCAGGCCCGCCCGCAGTTATCCGGAGGCCTAACCGTCTCCCTGTGATGCTGTGCTTCAGTGGTCATGCTCCTAGTCTGCCTTCATGTTCCATCCTTTACACCTGGCTCTGCCTTTTAGATAGTAGTAGCAAATTAGTGAAAGTACTAAAAGTCTCTGATATGCAGAAATAATGGCGTAACCTATCTCTCTCTCTCCTCTCTCTCTCTGCCTCAGCTGCCAGGCAGGGAAGGGCCCCTGTCCAGTGGACATGTGACCCACATGACCTTACCTATCATTGGAGATGGCTCGCACTCCTTACCCTGCCCCTTTGCCTTGTATCCAATAAATATCAGCGCAGCCTGACATTCGGGGCCACTACGGGTCTCCGCGTCTTGGTGGTAGTGGTCCCCCAGGCCCAGCTGTCTTTTATCTCTTTGTCTTGTGTCTTTATTTCTACACTCTCTCGTCTCCGCACATGGGGAGAACACCCACCAACCCTGTGGGGCTGGACCCTACAAGCCTGACATAATTGAAAGTGTCTTAACTCAGAATAAGCCCTAGCTCCATAACCAAAAGCTACTAGTTCTTGGGTAAGTTGCTTTTGTTAGGTTCAATGTCTTCTTCTAAAAAGTGAGAATTTTACTGTCTTATTTTACTAGGTTGTTATAAAAATTTAATGAGATAACATATTTTGAATGTTCAGAAAAATAGTGAAGCAATGAAATAATTTGTTCTTGAACTTTATTGGTGAAACTATCTTGGAACTGCAAATAAAATCCAATGTGTATTTTTTGTAGGTTCTAATATTGAAATGTTGTGGTACTTGGGAAATGTTATTAAGTCCTA
The DNA here is from genome assembly GCF_009828535.3 of Hylobates moloch. Classification (NCBI taxonomy): domain Eukaryota; kingdom Metazoa; phylum Chordata; class Mammalia; order Primates; family Hylobatidae; genus Hylobates; species Hylobates moloch. The sequence continues at coordinate 85,093,532 of NW_026652281.1, forward strand.
ATTTTGTTTATTAGGTGTTCTACTCTTTGTGGCTTATAATTTAAGGCATCTCATATATTTCATAGTTTGTAACTACATTTATTTATAAACCTATTATCTCATTAAATTAGATAACATAATTGTCTACTGTTACTGAATTCATCAATCATACCAAAGGCAAAAAACTAATAGATATCAAGACCTGCCTTGGACTGCTATTCCTTCTTTACAGACTCAAATTCTGAACCAGTAGATCTTTGTTAGAATGATGCTTAATCTCCATTTTTCACCTCCAACTGACATGAAAGATAAAACTCTTTTTGTAAGTTCCATGAAGGAGATGTAAATTGACATTTTCTCATTTCTGAGATACATACTAACAATGTATTTGCACACAACATCCCATGTTTTACTCAGCTCCATTCTCATTCCATAGATCACTGTATGTGAATATTTTTGTAGTGAAAATCACAATTTCAATATTAAGTGCCAACCATTTTGCTTTGACTCACGCTGTTTCCTCGGAGCTAGTCAGAAAATTGTCAAATGACTTTCCAGGGACTGCACAAAATATGGACCACTTCATGAACTTGTATGTCATCCTTATGCAGGAGCAATGCTAATTTTCTCTGTATTATTCCAGTGTTAGTATGTGTGCTGCTAAAGCAAGGACAAAACCCTACTTTACACGTGAATACTCATGAGTCATGGATGAGACTTAGCTCTGATAAACCCAATAAACCTACTTGAGATTCAGATAATTCTGTTGAATGGTTTCCTGCAAGGTAGAATATGAAAATATTTTTAAAACTTGAGGTAGAAATGCAAGTAATTAGGCCAGGCACGGTGACTCATGCCTGTAATCCCAGCACTTTGGGAGGCTGAGGGCAGGTGGATCACCTGAGGTTAGGAGTTCGAGACCAGCCTGGCAAACATGGTGAAACATCGTCTCTACTAAAAATACAAAAATTACCCAGGTGTGGTGGTGCATGCCTGTAATCCCAGCTACTCGGGAGGCTGAGGTGGGATAATTGCTTGAACCCGGGAGGCGGAGGTTGCAGTGAGTCAAGATCGCACCATTGCACTCCAGCCTGGGCAACAGAGCAAGACTCTATCTCAAAAAAAAAAGAAAAAGAAAGAAATGAAAGTAACTTGGGAGATTGTCATTATTATGGAAAACATATCGCTTGAGGATAAAACCACAAATTGAAAAAAAAAAGAAAAAGAAAACACACAAATTGGCACCCACTGCTCTAGGGAAGGATAATATAGAACCTTCCACTCCCTAAGAAAATGTGCTAAACAGCATATAAAGGTGCCTCAGAGTACAGATCTGGTAACAATGGAGTAAGAAAACACTGATCTCTTTCTGCAACATTATGTAACCTCTTTGACAGTTTAGAACAATCTCAACTAATATTTGATAGAGAAAAGACAAACAAGGGCCTCAAAGGATAACTTACCATGAAGGCCTCAGCTAAGTCTAGGCTAAGATGTGGGCTCCACATAAGGTTCTGAGTGTGGGGGAAGGTTGGTCAATTTTCTCACTATGTGTGTGGCTAAAGCTAGGATGCCCAGCTGTCAGAACAGGATGCTGGTGCTTTGGGAACAATGGCTGAGCATATATGTACGTGAACTAAAAAAAAGTTACAGCTATGAAGTCTATGTATGAATCACCATGAAAACTGAGGGCTCTGAATTAGTAAGAGAATCCCGGTGGGAAAAATCAAGCATTAACAGACTGCAGAACCACTTTGAACAGCAATAATGCAGGAAAAGAATCAATGGAAACAACAGAATGATTAGAATGTCCTTTTCTTCCCTTCCTTCCGACCGGTAAAAGATTGTCATTTTTATCCTTCTTGGACTTAGGAAACCCCTTAGGTTCTTGAAAAATTAAAAGAGGAGGGTATAGGAGATAGCCCTCAAAAGACCATACAAGATTTTCTGCTAAACTGAACATTTCAAGACCCAAATAATTAATTACAGAAATCAGAGATGTGGCACTATTTTTATCCTATGCATGTGGCTATACTTGGAGTAAAAGGGACAGTGTTGGGGTCTCTAAGGTAAAGATCTGAAAAGTCCGGAGAAAGAATTCTGCACCCATTGATACTTCTAACCAGTCCAGCCTTTTGCCTGATTTCTGGCTGATAAAGTGGACTAACTCACTGTCACTCCAAAACGACCTGAATTAAACTATAAAATCTCACCTGATGTATAGGATTCAATAGCTATAATTATTTTAAGCCTCAATTTAGTGTAAACTAGCCTTCTAATGTAAAATCTTGCCTAGTAAAAGGACTAAAAATGGCATAATCTTCTGCAGCCCATCTAAACATATCTTGGGAAAAGCACACCAGCATTTCGCTGAAGAAGAATGCTGACTATTCTTGCTGATTCACAATGTACAGCAAGAATGAGGGCTGTTTTAAAACACCAGAGAGATAAATTCTTTCTTAGGAACTTTAAGAAAGTTATTTAAAAAGCTAATTTGATATCTTTTACCAATTTAATATCTTGCCTGTCCATGTAGAATTAAACATTTACATGTACTAACAAACATAAGCATCTTGGATGCTGAAGTGTTCATCTTCATAAATTACCATCAATGCTTAAAAAAAAAAAAAAAAAGCCTCTTGTCCCAGTAGGGTATTATATCATAGAAGTTGCTAACCTAAAGTCCTTTGATGAGCAAGAAACTATGCTGAGATCCCTTATCTAATGTAGGCAAAGATTTAAAGACAGATATGTTGTAATTCAAAATCAGCTAGGGGTCAGATAAGTAAGAGCCATCTGCAGGCGGGAAACAATAATACTAATACTAACAGTAATAATAATAATCATAGTAGTTTCAGTTAATAATGCCGATACACATGGGCTAGGCACTGAATTAAATGCTATATATACATTATACATATGTGTATATGTATATACATATGTGTATGCATATACACATATATAGTGTATATGTATATATGTATACACATCTATATATGTATATATGTATACACATCTATATATGTATATATGTACGCACATATAGATGTGTCTATGTACAAACACATATAGATGTGTCTATACACATCTACATACATATACATGTGTATATATACACATATATGTGTGTATATATACGTATATACGTATATAAAATATATATACATATGTGTATATATAGATGTATATATGTATATATACACACATATATATATATATATAAAATCTTTCTTCCACACAACCACCCTTGAAGGATATATTATTATCTTCTTTTTCATATAGAAAAACATATTTGGTGATAAGTAATGTTCCCAGGTCACATTCCTAGCAAGTGAGAAAGCTAGGACTTAAACCCAGTCTTGTATGAATCTAAAGCCTAGCTCTTTTCTCTTTTTCACCCACCTATGGCTTGTGTTCATTAGAAGAAAAAGCTATTCATTTAAAGCTATATTTTCTTCCTCTGCCCATAGCAATTACAAATAAAAACATCAGGGCCAGGTGCGGTGGCTCACGCCTGTAATCCCAGCTCATTGGGAGGCCGAGGCAGGTGTATCACCTGAGGTCAGGAGTTCAAGACCATCCTTGCTAACATGGTAAAACCCCTTCTCTACTAAAAATACAAAAAATTAGCTGGGCATAGTGGCACGTGCCTATAGTCCCAGCTACTCAGGAGGCTAAAGCAGGAGAATCGCTTGAACCCTGGAGGTGGAGGTTACAGTGAACTGAGATTGCGCCACTGCACTCCAGCCTGGGTGACAGAGCGAGACTCTGCCTAAAAAAATAAATAAAACAAAAACATCAAAATACACTAGAAATGAAACAGAAAAAAACTAATGAACCCACGGTATCTGGTAATAGCAATTAACAGCCATGTAGGGATAATTTAATATTACTATTTTTCAAAGAAAGCAACTTAAAGAGTCATCTAGAAGAAAAAATGATTTTTAACTCCTATTTATGTCTAATATAGCATGTTTAAAGGAAGAGTATATAAGAAGCAGAGGTTAAAAACTACTATAAAAGGGTTAAGAAGTTCAATATTTATTAAATCTTAAAGGATACTAAAAGTTAAAATCTACACTTCATACAACTAACAAAACCAATATAAAAACACTTTGGTCAGGTCACATGACCAAAAACATCACATTACAAATAACCAACACCAGTCAATATAATAAGAGACGACGAATCCTACTATATACCGTTCTCTATGTTGCCCAGTCCAAATAATTGTTTTTCTACTTAACCAATGATTTGTGTTGATATTTTTTTACTATATCATAATAATTACAAGTTAATCTTCTTATTAATCTAATATTTCTAACGAGAGAGTGTTATCACTCTAGAATATCAGTCAGGTTTTAAAAAAAGAACTAATTACTGTACCTTTCAAACTTAACTGCAGTTAAATTTTCTTTTTGCTTTCTTAAAAATTCTATCATCTGCTGTTTTTCTTCATGTACAGCTAGCAAAAATGGTGTGAGTTCATCCTGTAAAACAGCAAGAGCAACTGATAATTCACAACATTATATATTTCTCAACTGAACTGGAAACCTTATATTTATCTAAGTAAGTAAGTCCCTTCCTTTTTATTCTTCTTTGCTTTCCCGTGTGCTGTTCCTTCCCTTGGAAAAACCCCTCCTCCTCCGCCTCACCACATGAACTCTGGTCATCTCCAAAACTCACTTCAATACCAGCTCCAATAATCTTCGCTTCTGTCATAGCACTTAGCATAGTATATTGTAATGATTTTATTGTTTTCCATGTAAACCAAGAGCTTCTTGAGGGCAGGGGCTTTATCTTTTATCTCTATATTTCCAAATCTTAAGACATATTCGTAGAAGCTTCAAGTGTTTTTATTAATGATCTAAATTATTGCGTCTAGACTAGTGTTTCTTAAGCTGCATTGCAAAGAATGTTTACTTTACCAGATGTGTAACACATCCAGCTACAGCTAGGAATAACCTAGAAAGGCTTATAGGCATGCCAATGAGAAGGTGGTTATTTATGGCAAATATAAAAAATAAGAGTTAAATATAAAGAATATTTACCATAAATAAAAAGAATATAGAATTTAGCAGTTTTTTTAAAACTTCTAAATTTTAAAATTCAACTCTGGTGCTAAGGTGATTTATATAAAATATAGGTTATATATTATAAACAAATAGAAACTGTCTTGAAAGCCTTGACATCTTTATCAAAATATACTGTTAAGACGAGAGTTGTCAAATGCTCACAACGGCAAAGGGGGTGACCTGAGTGAGGTACCTAGGTGGGCACCACGGCAAACTAGAGAACACAGGCCTCATAGAAAGGGGTAACCTCTGCACATCAGACCAAACAGTGATGTGGGCTCAAGGGACACCAGATCTGATTCTAAAGAGAAGCCTAAAATCCAGATTTGTATATGAGTCTCCTAAATTTTACATGTTGACACAATTTATGAAGGCAAGTGAAACGTACTTATGGGCCACATTTAGACCACAGCCCTTGCATTTTTAAACTTGCCGTGGATGTGTTGCCAAATGGTTGTGCATAAAGTAAGTGTTTGCATGTAAAATATTTTCTTTCTTTAGTTTCAGATGTTTTACCAAAAAACAAGTCCCCAACATGTAATAAAATTTGCTACTAAGACTCATACTACCCACTTCAATAATTTTTCTAGCATTTATTCATTTAGAATCTATTAGTAAGTAGTTTTCTGAGATTGTTAGCCAAATAGATATTTAGTTCATAGGAATGCTGAAACGAAATGATTAAAAGAATTTATGGCTGAGTGCTGTGGCCCACGCCTGTAATCCCACCACTTTGGGAGGCCGGGGCAGGCGGATCACCTGAGGTCAGGAGTTCAAGACCAGCCTGTCCAACATGGCAAAACCCTGTCTCTACTGAAAATACAAAAAATTAGCTGGGCGTGGTGGCAGGCGCCTGCAATCCCAGCTATTCAGGAGAATGAGGCAGGAGAATCTCTTGAACCCGGGAGGCAGAGGTTGCAGTGAGCTGAGATCAAGCCACCGCCCTCCAGCCTGGGGAATAAGAGCGAAACTCCATCTCAAAAAAAAAAAAAAAAAAAAAAGAATTAGAATTTGTACTCTTAGTAACTGCATGGTTTTCAGGGTTTAAAACTGTCATCCTGATTATGCCAAAACTCTATGAACAGACATACTGATATAGCCCATAATACAGCTTCAACAACAACAACAACAAAAGGTTTAGAATTTGCTACAATTCTAATTGAGGAAACTCCACTTGTAATAAAGATTTATTGGCTTAATTACCTGAATGGTAACAAAGAGATGTGAAGTCCTGAAGGGGTCAGCCTCCACTTAGTGAAATACTGCCCAGGCTGAGTGCACTAGCTCATGCCTGTAATCCCAGCACTTTTGGAAACTGAGGCAGAAGGACTGCTTAAGCAACCCAGTTTGAGACCAGCCTGGGCAATATAGTGAAACGCTGTATGTACAAAAAATTTAAAAATTGGCTGGGCATGATGGTGCATGTCTGTAGTCTCAGCTATTCAGGAGGCTGAGGTAGGAGGATCACTTGAGTTCCAGGAGGTTGAGGCTGCATTGAGCTGTGATTGTGCCACTGCACTCTAGCCTAGGTGACAGAGCAAGATCCTGTCTCAAAAAAATTTTTTAAATGAAAGACTACCCATAGCAAATTTATAAAGACCTGCTGAATGGCAGTAAATAATTAATGGTGGGAAGGAAAAGGTGTTATTCTGTAAGCTGATAGATATTGCCAATAATATTTCTTTTAGCTTCCCAACCACAAAGGTAAAGAAAAATGGGCTAATATTATGGAAAAGGACAGATTTAAAGGAAGTAGTACCTATCAGACTCCAACTCTTCTAGAGATTTCTTAACTCTAGAAGAGCAATTTATATATTACACTTATCTATTCAGTGATTCTTAACCAGGCATGTGTCAGAATTTTGAGGAATTTGCCGTTATTTAGTCAGCAACGGGGTCTTACTATGTTGCCCAGGCTAGACTCAAACTCCTTGGCTCAAGCAGTAGCCCCACCTCAGCCTCCTGAGTAGCTGGGACTGTAGCTATGTTTCACCATGCCTGGCTCCAAGGAAACATTTGTTAACATGTATGTCTAGGCTTTATTAGATTTACTATATCAGAATCGTCAGAGGAGAGGTTAGCTTTGTAGAATTTTTTATATTTCCCTAGGTTACGGTGATGCACAATTCTAGCTAAGAACTAGTGCAGTCGACAATTACTTCCATCATCTCTCACCACATGACCAGTTACCTTTATCTTTGAGGATTTGGCCAAAAAGAGGAAAGACTAAAAGAGAGTTTTTACTCTCTGTTTTACATTTACTGAGAGTTTTTTCTCTCTCTTTTACATTTACTGAAAACTCCGCATAATTTGTTTGGGTAGGAATAGAACAGGGACTAGTAAACTCAAGATCCAACTTGACTTTGCTATTTATAAGCTCCTTATCTTCCACCTTCCCCTCAGGACAGTCTAGATTTGAGAGCAGTGTTTAGACATTTATCTAAGCAGCTGTTTCTGCCAGCATAGGATAAGTCAGTTAATTACTTGCTTAAGGGTTTCCCACTTCATCACCACCTATTCACAGCCAAACTGGTTTCCTCACGGTCCTCCTAAAATTGATCTCTAGATGAGTGAACAACTATTAACTCTCTCCCAAACTGAAAACTATTATCCCCAAAACTGAAAAGAATCTTGTCTAGACACATAAACTGGTAACAAACAGAAAGCAAACAACAACAAAAAAACTCTTCTCGGTATTTTCCCTCAATTACCTAATTTCCAGATTGGTCTGCATATTTCTGGTTGCTCTCCTTACCCTTTCCATTTTTCCCTTTTAAGCCCTGGCACTGAGAGTTAAATCATTTTCATATATATTACTCTGTGTAGGAACTTGGAACTTATCAACAGCATCAAGATTTCTGTTTATTTAAAATGTGTTAGTTTTCCTGGCATTTTAAGATAAAGCCTATTTTCAGAGCAAATTTCACTTTCTAGGGTAATTGCATAATAATTAGAAAAAAAATACTTGGAAGGAAAAAATTTAAAAGAATTACCTTTTCAAATTCAGTGTTTTCAAAACTTTTACCATAAATACATTTAAAAAGATATACCCTCTAATGCTTCTTTAAAAGTCTCAATATTTAAAGTAACATTTTATAATTATTTCCAAATATTTTTATTCAGCTTATGCTTGAGCTTCCAAATATGGGAAACTGACCTGTACATAAGTCAATGTTAAAACAAATGCATTTCAAATATTTTGAAAATAAAGTTGGTTGATCTATACCTTGTTTGCTGTTTCAATATTGGCATGGTGTAAAAGCAGTTTTTTTGTCATTGGGATATCCTCATTGTAGGTGGCATAGTGTAAGGTAGTATTGCCATAGACATCTGGAAAGTCTGGGTCGGCGCCGTGTTCTAGTAAAATAGTCGCACATTCCTTTTCCTGGCATTGTACCGCCTGTCAGTATTAGACCAAGCAATAGATTGTAAATTCTAGGAGTTCAAAATAAGCATTCTACAAGTTTCAGCAATGAGTTCTGTTTAAATGAGATGGATTTTATTTTATCCTATGTATTTGTATCAAATCCATCTCATGCTGAAATCGTTGACTACTATGTACCTTTAGCAGAGCTGTCCTGTTTTTGTTGTCAAAGACATCAAGTTGACATCCTCTGTCTACCAGAAGAGCTACCACTTCTGGATGGCCATTGGCACAGGCCAAATGCAGAGCAGTCCTATAAGAGAGAGACGACATTTTTAGGAAACTATTGGAAATCATAAAATCATAAAATCATCTAAAAACATAAAATCATCTATATAATTATAAACATTGAGTAGCATGTGATTTCTCTGCCTTCCAAACAAATATTTAATTTTTTGTGAAGAAATCACACTTTTTACTCTCTCTTATTACTCACTACATTAATGAAAGAGCAGCCTATTTCAATAGAAAGACCTTGGCTTTTGGATTCAGTAAAACTTGGACCGGAATCCTACTTTAAACTCTGTCACTTCCGACTTATTGCTTAGCCTTTTTTGCCTCAATTTCCTCATTAATAAAATGGGGTTAAAAATACTGGCTGTCTCACAGGACACTGTTGTGATGCTTGCATGAGACTGTACAAAGTATTTAGACAGTTCCTAGCACAAATAACAGCTCAGTATTTCTTAGATATTACAATTTCTACTAATACTACTACTTAACAAATACGAGATTTTGGTTAAGTAAAATGATACAATTATATCTTCTTTGAGATATGTTTAAAGATTAGAGGTAACATTGTATTTTGATCATTCTAAGTTGCTCACTTGCTCATATTTTAACATCCTTGACACTGGAATCCCACTTACAATTCTTGACTTATTACAACTAAAATTGGCAACATTTAAATAATTCTCTTATTGAGACATAAAATGATGGGGCATCACAGAATCCATGGTGCCTTGCAATAAGTAGAATTGGTATATACAACACATCTAGGGCCGTTCTAGTCATATAAATGGCATTTAAATAAATTTTAGTTCTTAAAAGTACTACGGAATGACAGGACTGAAAATAAAGATGACAACAAATGTTTAAAACAAACTCATTCTTACTTTGATTTTCAAAAAAAAAAAACACTTTAAGCCAAAAGAAATTCAGAATTCAAATGAAAGCATATGGCTTATTTTATTTTCTATTTAGATTTATAGAATGGATGTAAATCAGGCACTTTCAATGATTAATAGTCACATTTAAGACTGTTATAAACTTTCAAAAGAGTAGTTAGAAGTTATATTTTGCGGCCGGGCACAATGGCTCATGCCTGTAATCCCAGCACTTTGGGAGGCCGAGGCAGGCAGATCACCTGAGGTCAGGAGTTCAAGACCAACCTGGCCAACATGGTGAAGCCCTGTCTCTTCTAAAAATACAAAAATTAGCCAGATGTGGTGGCGCACGCCTGTAATCCCAGCTACTCAGGAGGCTGAGGCAAGAGAATCACTTGAACCCAGAAGGCGGAGGCTGCGGTGAGCCAAGATCAGCCAAGATTGTGCCATTGCACTCCAGCCTGGGCAACAGAGACTCGGTCTCAAAAAAAAAAAAAAAAGTTCTATTGTGCTGTTTTCCACCTTCAGAAATGCTTAAAGGAGGAAGGAAAAGCTTTAGTTGAGATTAAGTTATAATACTCCAATTTTAAATCTCTCAGCTTGCTCAAGCTAGGCAGGTAAATATGAAGTTTTTAAGGATGAAAGCGTCCTGAAAGATAGTAGAATATGTGCACTACATAACAGGTGTCCAGCCTCTGTTTGATGAATAAATCGATTGAAAGAATGGAAGCTGTGCGTGGTGCCTCATGTCTGTAATTGCAGCTCTTTGGGAGGCCAAGGTGGGAGGATTACTTGGGCCCAGGAGTTTAAGACCAGCCTGGACAACATGGCGACACCCTGTCTCTACAAAAAGTACAAAAATTAGCCAGGCATGGTGCACACACCAGCAGTCCCAGCTACTCAGAGGCTGAGGAGAGGATCACTTGAGCACAGGAGGTCGAGGCTGCAGTGAACCATAATTGTGCCACTGCACTCCAACCTGGGTGAGCTCCTGTCTCAAAAAGAAAATTATTTTATTTTAAAAAACAATGGAAAAATACAGTTGGGGAGTTCAACATTTTTAAGGAAAACTCCCATAAGATAAAGCAATACTTTTGTAATAGTAATAATCACTTATATTTGCTATTTTTTATTTTCATAAGGACACAACTAAAATTTTTAATCTATTTTTTCACATATGTAGTAAATCTGTATATAATAAAAACATACGTATGTAATGAAAATGTACTCATAATAAAACCTTTAAGCACAGATAAAAGGATTCCCCCTTCTCCAAAAGAGGCTAAAAGTTAACTAAAAGTTAACCAAACCACAAAAATAAAATAATAGAAAGTGAGAAATTATTTTTATCTAGGCAAGTTTCATGTATTCTTCTTTTCCCAAGGATTATTTTATTAATAATAAGCCTTTACTATAACTTTTATACGTGCTCATCGCAGAAATCACAGACAAGAAAAAAAAGGTACTTACAGTACAAATGCCCAGAAATAAATGTATTCATATTTGGTACATATTTTCAGCTAAAACAAGAGCATAGTCTGTGTGTATGTACACTCAAAATAATTTTTTCTCAATTTGCATAGTGAAGTACATCTTCACATGTCAAAATAAGTCTGTATCTAGTCACACCTTCAACGGCTACTATTCCATCCTGTGGATGCACTGAAATTTAGTTCTAAAATCCACCACATGAGTTTTTCTTAATACACTGAGGTTTTAAGCAGTACTGAGAAAAACAAATTGGATGTATCTCTATTTTTTACAAATATTTCAGTATAATGGAATTGATGAGTGAAGGGCATATATGTTTTTTTAAATGTGTTGCTTATCACCAAATTCTCTACTTGAAAAGTCATCAGCAACTTAAACTTTAAGCAGCCGTATAAGTACCACTGTCTTCATCTTCACAAACTTTGTGGATAGGAAACAGTATTTTATTTCTTTTTTAACATGAATTACTTCTCTTACAAGAAACACTAAATATTTTTTCCTATGTCACTTATAGATCTACAAAAGAAGTACTTTGCCCAAATTTAGAATTATTTTCTTGTTGATTTGAATTATCTGTAATATGAAGATACATTTTTCACCTGATGTGTATGTAGTATATGTGTGTGTGTTATATGTATGTAGTGTAAATATTTTGCAAGTAGGTTGTCTTTTTTTCTTATTTACAGAGTGTTTTAAGTTTTATTTTGCTAAATCAACCTGCAGAATGCTTGCTTGTGAAGTTCTTAAGAAGGTCTTTGTCAACATATAAATGTATCTATATAAATAGGCATGTGTGTCTTCTTCTGGTACTTTCCTTATTTTGTATACTTAAAACGTTTGATCTATATTTCATCAGGAACTTATTTTTGTGACATAAAAATCTAGTTCGTTTTCTCCAGACAGCAGGCATTTCATTTATGAATAATTCACCCTTCCTACTAATCTAAAATGTCAACATTATCAAGTTCTAAATTCTTACATATATTTGGGCAATTCTAGATCTTCTATTCTGTTTCATTCATTTATCTGTCTTTTCAGCTGTTAATAAACAATCTGTGGAAATTAATAGCACATTTTGATATATAGAAAGGCCAGTCTTTCTCACCTCATTACAAAAAACATTTTCATGTCATCATAATAGTAAAACACAGACAACAAGTTTAATTTTAAAATGTTAAAACTTTGATATTTTTGTCTGGTTTACATAAAGTTGATAGACAAACAGCTCACATCTTGAGAAAAACGAATCTCCCTACTCAAGAACAGGAACGACTTCCCACTTCAAAGTTTCCTTCTAAGGTTCCTCAGTAAAGAACGTAATTAGGTAGATGTACATTTATATAAAAATAAATATGAGATATAATCTGAAGAATTTTTAGCCCAAAAGTTGAAATGTCATGGGAACTATTGCTCTCCTTATGCACCTGTCTATAGCGTATATAACATTATGTTGGCCAGGGGCAGTGGCTCACGCCTGTAATCCCAGCACTCTGGGAAGCCGAGGCAGACGGATCATCTGAAGTCAGGAGTTGGAGACAAGCCTGGCCAACATGGTGAAACCCCATCTCTACTAAAAACACAAAAATTGGCCGGGAGTGGTAGCGTGCACCTACAATCCCAGCTGCTCAGGAGGCTCAGGCAGGAGAATTGCTGGAACCAGGGAGGCAGAGGCGGCAGTAAGCCAAGATCGCGCCACTGCACTACAGCCTGGGCAAAAAGAGCGAAACTCGTCTCATAAAAAGAAAAAAATATATGTTTTGAAATGTGTCCATTCAACATAAAGTGCTGTATAGACTTAATTAACCCCTCCAAGGTTTCCCCAGGCCAGGTGCTGTGGAGCCTGCGGAGGCAGGAAAGCCAGGACCCCGGGGTCAAGAGGGCTCGCCCCCCACCCCACATCCACCCGCCAAAATGGGGGCGCTTCTCCCACACACCCGCCTCCTCCCAGTCCCCGCCCCCAGCCCCAGCTCCTGTCACCTTTTCTTCTTGTCTCTCTCATCCAAGTCAGCGTTCCCGCGTGAAAGGATGCGCTCCACCTTGGAGACTTCACCCAGGCTGGCAGCTCTGTGGAGCTTGCCGAGGTGTTTCTCTCGGATATTGTACCCGCACTGGGCGAAGGGGCTGTCATCGCGCTCGGCGACATCGTCCCCCCTGCAACACCACCAGCAGGTGAAGGAGCCAGAGGGCCCCTGGGCCTTCTGGCCCCCGAGGCCAGAGCTCCTCTTCATGGCGGAGGCTATCAGAGACACCTCAGCACCAGTCCGCCTATCACAGCCTCAGGGGCCCAATAAGACCAAGCCACTCTGGTCAGCCGCCACCTCCAACCAGGAAATTTCGCGGTTTCCAAAGTCAGAGCCAATAACAAGCGAAGCCAACCAGCCAAGCCGCGCCAAGCAAAGCCGGTAAGCCCGACTGCGCATGCGCACCTCTAACAGCTCCGTCACTGCTCGTGCGCACAATCAACAGGTGGCCAACCGTTGTTGGCCTGAGGTGGCATTGCAACCTGGCTCTAGCTGCATGCAGCCACAGTTCAGAAGCAGTTATGCTTAACCTGAGACCTCCCTGAAGGCACACAGATCTGTGTCCATAAAGGCATGCCTGCTAACAATAGTCCCATTGTGAATCTTAAAGCACCTCTGTAACCTAGGTGATTTGGGTGGTGCTAAAGGTATTCAGTTTTATAAGGGAAGCAGACCATAAAAGTTCAGAAAATGTGCAGCCTAACAATGTGATAGAAAAGAAAATCCCATTTTCTGAGAAGAAATTCAAGCCAGCTGCAGATATTTCCATAAGTAAGGAGGAGCTGAATGTTAATCACCAAGATAATGGGGAAAATGTCTCCAGAGCATGTCAGAGGTCTTCACAGCAGCCCCTCCCATCATAGGCCAAGAGGCCTAGGAGGAAAAAGAGGGTTTCCTGGGTGAGGCACAGGGTCCCCATGCTGCATGCAGCCTAGGGACTTGGTGCCCTGCATCCCAGCCACTCCAGCAGTGGCTGAAAGGGGCCAACAGAGAGCTCAGGCTGTGGCTTCAAAGGGTGCAAGCCCCAAGCCTTGGCAGCTTTCACATGGTGTTGAGCCTGCGAGTGTACAGAAGTCAAGGATTGGGGTTTGGGAACCCCCGTCTAGATTTCAGAGGATGTACAGAAACGCCTGGATGCCCAGGCAGAAGTTTGCTGCAGGGGCAGGGCCCTCAGGGAGAACCTCTGCTAGGGCAGTGCAGAAGGGAAATGTGGGTTTGGAGCCCCCACACAGAGTTCCTACTTGGGCATAGCCTAGTGGAGCTGTGAGAAGAGAGCCACTGTCCTCCGGACCCCAGAATGGTAGATGAACTGACAGCTTGCACTGGACACCTGAAAAAGCTGCAGACACTCAATGCCAGCCAGTGAAAGTGGCCAGGAGGGTGGCTATACCCTGCAACACCACAGGGGCAGAGCTGCCCAAGGCTGTGGGAGCCCACCTCTTGCATCAGCGTGACCTGGATGTGAGACATGGAGTCAAAGGAGATCATTTTGGAGCTTTAAGATTTGACTGCCCCGCTGGATTTCGGACTTGCGTGGGGCTTATGGCCCCTTTGTTTTGACCAATTTCTCCCATTTGAAATGGCTACCCAATGCCTGCACCCCCAGTGTATCTAGGAAGAAACCAACTTGCTTTTGATTTTACAGGCTCACAGGCAGAACGGACTTGCCTTGTCTCAGATGAGACTTTGGACTGTGGACATTTGAGTTAATGCTGAAATTAGTTAGGACTTTGGGGGACTATTGGGAAGGCATGATTGTGTTTTGAAATGTAAGGACATGAGATTTGGGAGGGACCAGGGGCGGAATGATATGGTTTGGCTGTGTCCCCACCCAAATCTTATCTTGATTTCCCAGTTGTGGGAGGGACCTGGTCAGAGGTAATTGAATCGTGGGGGCAGGTCTTTCCTGTGCTAATCTTGTGACAGTGAATAAATCTCATGAGATCTGATGGTTTTATAAAGCAGAGTTTATCTGCACAAGCTCCCTCTCTTTTTGCCTGCTGCCATCCACGTAAGACGTGACTTGCTCCTCCTCACCTTCCACTGTGATTGTGAGGCCTCCCCAGCAACATGGAACTGTAAGTCCATTAAACCTCTTTCTTTTGTAAATTACCCAGTCTTGGGTATGTCTTTATCAGCAGTATGAGAACAGACTAATACACCATCCAAGACCAACTCAGCCTGGATTTTGTTGTCCATATCATTATCAGCATTTTGGTCAAAACCATTCAACAAGTCCCTAGGGAGTTCCAAACTTTCCCACATTTTCCTATCTTCTTCTGAGCCCTCCAAACTGTTCCAACCTCTGCCTGCTACCCAGTTCCAAAGTTGCTTCCACATTTTCAGGTATCTATCTTTTGAGCAGCACCTCACTCTACTGGTACCAATTTACTGTATTAGTCCATTTTTATAACTGCTGATAAAGACACAGCCAAGACTGGGCAATTTACAAAGGAAAGAGGTTTAGTGGACTCACATTTCCGCGTGGCTGAGGAGGCCTCACAATCATGGTGGAAGGTGAAAGGCACATCTCACATGGCAGCAGACAAGAGGAGAGAGCTTGTGCAGGGAAACTCTCCTTTATAAAACCATCAGATCTCGTGAGACTTATTCACTATCACGAGAATAGCACAGGAAAGACCCGCCCCATCATTCAATTACCTCCCACTGGGTCCCTCCCACAACATGTGGGAATTGTGGGAGCTACAATTCAAGATGAGATTTAGGTGGGGACACAGCCAAACCACATCAAATGCTAATGAAAAACACAAAAAAAGTTAGAAGTATAAATGTCACTGGAAATGGTAAATACATAGTGAAATTCAGAATACACTAATACTGTAATGTTAGTGTACAAATCACTTTTAACTCTAGTACAAAAGCTACAAAATAAAAGCATTAAAATAAGTAGAGCTACAATAACTTGTTAATGAATACACAGTATAAAAAGTTATAAAGTATAATATATATAGTAATAAAATGTGTGAAAGGGAGAAAAACTGTGGAGTTTTTTTCTATGGATAGATGTTAAATTGTTATCATCTTAAACTAGACCTTTAAAATATAAGACATTTTATCTAAGTATCATGATAACCTCTAGGAAAAAACTGTAGTAGATACACAAATGGAAAAAAACATCAAAACATAAAAACAACAAAAACAAATCCAAAAATTAACAGAAGACAGCATGAGAAAAAAAGAAACTATAAAACAGAAAACAACAAAACTATAATAGTAAATCCTTATGTATCAATAATTACTTTACATATAAAGAGATTAAATTATCCAATAAACAGACACTGGTATAGACTAAATGTCACCTCCAAAATTTAGGATAAAATTTAATAGCCATTGTGATGGAATTAAGAGGTGGGATCTTTAAGAAATGGTTAGGCCATTGGGACTCTGCCCTCATGAATTAATTAATGTCCTTATGGGAGTGTGTTAATTAACACAAAAGTGAGTCTGTTATAAAAGGGAGCTCTCTTCTCCCTCAGGCCTTTGGCCATGTTATTAGGCAGCAAAAGGGCCTTCACCAGATAACAGTGTCATTTTCTTTGCCTTCCAAGCTCCTGGAATCATGAGCCAAATAAACTTCCCCTGTTTATAAATTAGCCAATCTGTGGTATTCTATTATAGAAAACAAAACAGACTAGAATAAACACAGAGTGGCTAAATGAATTTTTTTTAAACAAACAGTATGCTGCTTACAAGAGACTCACTTTTGATTTAAGGACAAACACCTTAAACTTAAAGAATAGAAACCATACTGCATGCAAACAACAACCAAGAGTCAGGAGTGGTTGTTCGTTATATTAGACAAAACACACTTCCATGCAAAAATCTGTCACAAGAGGAAAGGAGTTCACTACCTGATGATAAAGAAGTTAATTTGTTAAGAAGATATACAAATTAAAACCATGTATGCACCCAACACTGGAGCACCCAAATATATAAAGCAAACATTAACATACCTGTGGTGAGAAAATGAAATGCAATAACAGGGAACTTCAATGTCCTATTTACAATAAAGCATGGAATATTCTGAGAGAAAACTAATAAAAAAAAGAGTTCACTTATATAACACCATAAACTAAATAGACAATATTTTATCAAACAGTATGAGAAAACACATTCTTCTCAAGAATACATGGAATATTCTCCGGGACAGATCATATGTTAAACCAAAAATAGAAAACAAGTCTTTTTAAATTTAAGATTAAAATTATATCAAGTTTTTGATCACAATGGTGTAAAACTAGAAAATCAACAGCAGGAGGAAAACTAGAAAGCTCACAAATGTGTATGATACAGCGTGGATGTTTTGTCTCCCACCACAAAACTCATGTTGAAAAGTAATCCCCAATCTTGAAGGTGGAACCTAATATGGGGTGTTTGAATAATAGGGGCAGATCCCTCAAGAATTCTTTGATGCTGTCCTTGATAGTGAGATCTTATGAGATCTGGTTGTTTAAAGGTGTGTAGCACCTCCCAACTCAGTCTCGTGCTCCTGCTCTTGCCATGTGACTGCCTGTTCTCCCTTTACCAATTGCCCTGATTGCAAACTTCCTGAGGCCCTCGCCAGATGCCAAGCAGCCTGCAGAACTGTAGGCCAATTAAGTCTCTTTTCTTTATAGAATGCACTAATACAGTGTTGACATTAAACAACATGCTTCTGAACAACCATGAAATCAAAAGGGAAATAAAAAATTATCTTGATACAAATGAAATTGGGAACACAAGAAACCGAAACTTCTGAGATGTAACAAAAGCAGTTCTAGGACAGAGGTATAAAATAATAAAGTTCTACAATAAGGAAAGCAAAGATCTCAAATAAGCAATCTAACTGTAATCCTCAAGGAGTTTGATCAAGAAGAACAAAATAATCCCAATGTTGGCATAATTATGGAAATAATAAGAATTAGAGCAAAAGGAGAGAGAGACTAGAAAAATAAAAAATATCAAAAAACTAAGAGTTGAGTCTTTTAAAAAAAACAAAATGAACAAACTTTTCCTAGATTATCCAAGGGAAAAAAAGAGAAGGGACTCAAAAAATTATTAATGAAAAAGTAGTCATTCCAGCTGATATCACAGAAAGAGAAAAAATAAGAAACTATTATGAACAATTACATAACAAAAAAAGGTAACTTAGAAGAAACTGATTCTTAGAAAGAACACCACATTGTGAAGAAACAGAAATACCCAAAAGACTAATAATGAGAAAGAAGACAGAGGAAGTACTCAGAAATCTCCCAATTTAAAAAAAAAGCCCATGACCAAATGACTTCATGGGTAAACTGTATCAAGCATTTAAAGAAGCAATGTCAACACTTCTCAAACTCTTCCAAAAAACTGAAAGAAAAAAGCACTTTCAAACTCATTTTATGAGGCCACCAACATCTCATACTGAAACCAGATAAGGACACCACAAAAAAGGAACAAAACAATATTCCTTATAAAGATACAAGCAAAAATTCTCAACAAAATACTAGATACCAAATTCAAAAACACATTAAAAGGATCAGACATCATTATCAAGTAGGATATATCCCTGAGATGCAAGAATGTTTTAACATACACAATTTAAATGATACACCACAATAACAAAAAAAGAAAATCATACAATCCTCTCAAAAAATTTATTAAAAGCCTATAACAGAAGTAAATACATTTTCATAATAAAAACTCCAAACAACATACATACAAAAGTATCCACCTCAACAGAGTAAAGTAAACAGTGAAATGCTGAAAGTTTCCTCTAGTATCAGAAACAAGACAGGGGTGTCCAATCTCAACACTTCTATTCAATATAGTAGTGAGAAATCAAGCCAGAACAATTAGGTAAGAAAAAGAAACAAAAAGGCATTGAAATCAGGAATAAAGAAGTAAAATTCTCGCTGTTTACAAATGAAGTGATTTTAAAATACAGAAAACCATAAAGACTATACCAAACAAACAAACAAAAAATAGAGCTAATATATCCATTCAGTAAAGTTGAGGCCACAAAAATATACAAAAATTAGTTGCATTTCCATATACTAACAATAAACTGAGAAAAAAGTAACAAAAAATCTTATTTACAATAGTATCAAAATTTTTTTTTAAGTTTATAACTTCATTTAACAAAAGAAGTGAAAGATCTGTCCGGTAAAATCTATAAAACATTGATGAAAGTAATTGAAAAAGACACAAATGGAAAAATATCCCTTCTTCATGGATTGGAAAAAATAATATTGCTAAAATGTCCATACTTCACAAAGTGATTCACAGATCCAATGAAATCTGTATTAACATTTTAATGGCATTTTTCACAGAAATAGAAAAAATTATAAAACTTCTATGGATTCACAAATAACTCCAAATAGCCAACGCAATCTTGAAAAAGAAGAATAAAGCTAGAGGCATCACATTTCTTCATTCCAAACTATTACACAGCTATACTAATCAGGAGTATGGTACTGACGTAAAAACAGACACATAGATCAATGGAATAGAATACAAAAACCAGAAAGAAACCCATGTGCATACAGTCAACTATTACTTTGACAAGGGCACCAAGATACACAAAGGGGAAGTATAGTCTCTTCAACAAATAATGCTAAAAAAGGCAGTCATTTGCAAAAGACTAAAATTTACTTATACCATGTACAAAAATTAACTCAAAAGAATTAACACTTAAATGCAAAACCAGAAACTGTATAACATCCAGAACAAAGCATAAGGAACAATCTCTTTGACACTGGCCTTGGCAATAATTTTTCTGGCTATCACATCAAAAAATCACAAGCAACAAAACGCAAAAAATAAAAACAAGTAGCATTAAATCAAACAAAAAAGTGTGTGCACAGCAAAGAAAACACAGAACATGAAAAAGCAACCCAGGGATTGGGAGAAAATAGATCTGATAAGAGTTTTATATCCAAAATATTAAGAATCTCACACAATTCAATAGCAAAAAAAAAAAAAGTAAATCTGACAAAAATTTGCAAAGGACTCAAGTAGACATTTCTCAAAATATGACATGGAAGTGGCAAACAGGTTTATAAAAAGGTTCTCAATGTTATTATTCATCAGGAAAATGCAAGTAAAACCTCAATGAGATATCACCTCACACTTGTTAGTATAACTGCTGTCAAAGAGTCAATAAATAAATATTCACACTTGTTGGAATGACTGCTGTCAGAGTCAAGAAATATTAACAGTAAGAGTCAGAGTGAGGAGAAAAGAAAACCCTTGTACACTGTCAGTGGAAATGTAAATTGATTCAGCCATTATGAAAAATGGCATGAAGGCACCTCAAAAAAATTAAAAATAGTATTATATGAACCTTCAATCTTCTAATTGTATAACCAAAGGAACTAAAATCATATGTCAAAGATATATCTGTACTCCTATGTTCATAGCCAATTATCCACAATATATAGAATATTATTCAGACATAATGAAGAAGGTACTGCAATTTCTGACAATATGGATGAATAAACAAGGTAGACATTATGGTAAGAAATACAAACTTCCATTTACAAGATAAGTTCTGAATATCTAATGTATAGCATTGTAAATATAGTTAATGATACTCTATAGTAGCAGTCCCCAACCTTTTCAGCAGCAGGGACCAGTTTTATGGAAGACAATTTTTCCATGGATGGAGATCGAGTTGGGGGTGGTTTTGGGATGAAGCTGTTTTACCTCAGATCATCAGGCATTAGATAGATTCTCATAAAAAGCACACAACCTAGATCTTTTGCATGCACAGTTCACAAAAGGGCTCACACTCCTATGAGAACCAAATGCTGCTGCTCATCTGAGAGGAGGCAGCGATCAGCCAGTAATGCTCGCTGGCCCAATGGTCACACCTCCTGCTGTGTGATCGGATTCCTCACAGGCCACAGACCAGTACTATAGACCCCTGCACTATAGTACACTTCAGATTTGTTAACAGTGTACATCTTAAGAGTTCTCACCACGCACACAAAAATTGGCATCTAATGTGAGATGACTGATGTGGTAATTAACTTTGCTGTGTTAGTCATTACACAAGGTGTATGTATATCAAATCATCAAGATGTACCCTTTAAATAGATAACATTTATATTTGTGGAAAGAATCATATGCCTAGAAAGAAAAAAAAAGGAACTGAAGGACACATTCTCAGTAAGCTTCATACTGAACCAGACAAAATTATAGAATGATAGTTATTAAGATATAAGGCAACAGTTCAGAGTTTATTATATACTGGACAATGTTCTAAGCTCCCCATAGACAAAAATTTAGATAAGAATTCTACATAATAAGTAATACACATTAAGCTATTTTACATTTGTGGAATTTATGCCTATAGAGTTTAAATTTCTCATCTTAGCTCAGGTGAGGAAAAATGAAAAGTTGAAGTGAAACATAAGATTAGATTTTCTTAGATTTGGGAAGATGCTTTGTATTTTGATAAAATTACTGCATCTTAATTTCTATAGGATCACCTCGGAAACCACAACAGGATTAAAAATTAATGTATCAGAAAATATGTGACATCTATCCACAGAATTCCTGGGACTTCTGAAAAAAATTCCACTGTCCATCACTCCCCTCACACACTTCTGACATGAGGCAAAACCAGAACTTCAGAAGTGGTTTCACATAGAGGTAGAAACATGCACAGACTTTCCCAGAGCCCCCAAATCAATGGAAGAACAGTCAGATCACGCAGGCCCTCACAGGCCAAGGGGAGCACTTTGGCTGTCACTGTGAATATGATGGTGGATCACAGAAGAGGAAGGAGAATCATCAGATAATTTAAGAGCATGGGACAGATGATGTCCCTCTTTGACAGCAAGGGAAAGAAATAAACCCAGGTGTCTCAAAAATCATTTCCATTGGAGAACTTCCCAATTCACACTCCCAGGTCTGGTTCTTTCTTGACTTCTGGACCTCTCGTCCATGTCATCTACTTCATTCACTCCCACCTACCTGGCTGGATGGCTACTGTCTCCTCACTCTTCACATTCCAAGGCTCTTTCCTTTGCTCCAAAAAGGTGATCAGGTCTGGCTTAGAGACAACAAGACCTGTTTTATTGGAAAAATAAGCATTACTCTTACCGAGGGTTCTTTTTATTTTTTATTTTTATACTTTTTTTTGGCCCCACAGGACAGGATTAATTTCTAACTTAGTACTGTGCTCAGTAGAAAAAAGAAGACATTATAGAAGATTCTTGAAAAGTATTTCTGAAAATACTGTTTCCTACCAGCTTCTTTAGAATATTTAGGAAGCACTTTAAATCTGGGGATCCTGAGCTTCTCTTGCAAATCTGACTGAATCAAAAACAAACCAAAAAAAAAATTGGACTTTAAAGTGTAAGCAACAATAGTTTATGTCAACCAATTTCTAGAATCACGACTAGAGTGAAACTTGTACATCACCTCAAATAAAAAGGCAAATGTCAAAATCAAACATTATGAAATTTTTTCTACATCAACAAAACCCCTATTTTTTTCCTGAAAACAAGAATCTAAAACTAACTCATACAAAGCACAAGATCCCAAGGGACATTCCGAAAAGAAAAGAAATAAAACTCTTAGTTATTAGACATTCTGAAGGCAAGTTATCCTCACCCAGAGAGACCAGGTTTCTGTAGTTTTCTAACATCACATCCTGAAACAAATTCTTCTGAGCTGGTTCCAGGTGTTCCCACTCCTCCAAAGAGAATTCTACGGCCACATCCCTGAATGTCAACAGTCCCTGAAATAAAAATAAAGAATACATTGACCATGTGGCCATGGCAGAGTTCTTCATTTGTCCCAAGATGAAATGACAGTTATTGATTCTGACTTATATGAGTGACCTGAATTATTCAGTAAGATCATTTTTAACACAGTAATATTTTCTAATGTAGTCTCAAACTCTGTGGAAAGAGAATAACATAAAATCCACGAAACTAGTGTAGATATTTATATCGAATGTAAAATATAAAACTAAGGCATCAACACAGGAATATACATTTTTGGGTGCTATATTTACATCATCCAGAATCAGCTGTGTATAATTCTTAGGTGCAAAAGTCATGGTGACTTAGAGGCATACCTCTCAAATTGTATAGTATACAACAATAAACTGGAGATCTTCTTCAAAGGCAGAGTCTGATTCAGGAGATCTAGATTTTCAGTTTCTGCATTTCTATATTTTTTAATTTTTAATTTTGACACAGGGTCTCGCTCTGCCACCCAGGCTGGAGTGCAGTGGTGGAATCTTTGCTCACTGCAGCCTTGACCTCCTGGGCTCAGGCGACCCTCCTATTTCAGCCTCCTGAGTAGCTAAGGATACAGGCATGAACCACCATGGCTGGCTGAGTGTCTGCATGTCTAACAAGTTCACCAGTAGTGTTAATGCTTCAGGCCCCGAAGCCACTTTTGAATAGCAGAGAGGTCGAACACTGAGGAAAGAATTCAGGCATGATGTGAAACTGAGAGTTTTATGAAATTTACAAGTTATAACAGCTAGAATGGTAGTAATCCTTTTTGAACATACACTATATATCAGATATCATCCTAACAGTTGTTTACATATATAAAACCCAATAAATAATCTATGAGAAAAATTATATTCTTCCTCTTATATAAAATTATTTTCCAAATATTTGCTCTATAGTAAAGTTTGTATTTTGCCTGTTTATCTGATTTAGAATTTATCTCAAAGGGACATACCGGCCAATATACAGAGACAACCTTAACAGAATGTTCAGAGAAGATTTTGTAACTGAGTAATGAAAACAAGTTAAGAAAGCAGCCACACAGTAGTGATCAAATAATGCTTTCATTTTATGTGCGTGTGTGCACATAATGGTAACTACATACACATTAAAAGTAAGAGAATATTTCTGTGTAAATAAAATTTAAAAATATTTTAAATTGTATAAAAACTATAAAACTCTTTGTGGGTGATGCCTTTTTTGTGTTTTTTTAACAAAACTTTATAAAGACCAATACATACAATGAAATAAAGTAAAAGCTGTTGTTTCTGAGTCTGGTATTTTTTTTCAAGTTTTTGTTATGTTTATTCTATGTGCTATTATATATTTTAGAATTTTAAGACAATAGACATATTTGTTATATGTTAATTCTTGTTCTTTCTCTGAAAATATAGAGAATAAATAAGCATATGCTTGTGACGTGAGATGAAATAAAATGGAAACCTACAGAACGGAGACCTGCTTCAGAACTTCCAGTCTTAAAAGCTATTATCTCCTGTCAACAAATGTGAGAGCCTTTACTCTGCAAAGAAAGCTACAAGCAAAGGGAAACCAAAAAGAAATGGGAGTCTCTGGATTAAATGTGATGGTTTATACACATCACTCAGTAAATCCTCCCTCCTAGATACTCACTACAAAGACAAAAATGATTAACTTTATAGCGAAGGAATCTGGCAGACAGCACCTGAACCAAGTGAATGAAGTTAGCATTGTCTATAATAAGACAAATTGGTATCAGTGCTAACGCACAGATGGGCCCATAATCATTGCTGTGATATGGCTGGAGGGGAAAAGTAAATCATAATCTTAATATAATCATAAAAAAAAATCTGTGGGGGAAGATACAGGTGACCATAGTCCTTCAAACTGGCCATGTGACCCTACTTAGAAGCCTGGGCTGAGATTCACTTAGCTAAGCATTGTCTCTCAAGGTTCAATATGCATACATATCATTTGGTATTCTGGGCCCCCTCTAAGTAATGTGATTCTGCAGGTTTGGAAAGTTTCCATGAACTGGCTTCTTTAACAAGTCCCCTGTCAATGCTAGACCCATTATCAATAGCACTCAGCTAGAGGAAGCAGACGCAGCACACAGAGTCCCTTGCACTCAATACTCTAACCACAACAAAAATACTTTTCGTTCACAGTGAGGACCACCAACCACTGTCCTGGAAGATCACATCCTTTGCCAGCCATTTAAAGTCTACAGATACAGAGACTGGAGAAGACAGTTATGTCTAAGTCAGCATTTGGAAAACAGCATGGATACATGCATTAAAGCAGTGTTTATTGAGCTTGTACTATGTGCTCACAGTATGCACTGTGCTGGGAACATCACATGGTGTGAGTTAAGCCATATAAACCCCTGGGATGTGGGTCCTAAGTATCCCACAATTCCCAGCAGGATTTAGATAACAGCCCAGCCTTTCTATTTCTTCTTGTTTCCCTATCACTATAAAAGCTAACTATAGACAGATAGGAGGGATACAGAAAGGAAGGAGCCAAGTTTAGTTCACAAGAATTTCTCCACTGGGCACGGTGGCTCACACCTGTAATCCCAGCACTTTGGGAGGCCAAGATGGGTGTATCACTTGAGGTCAGGAGTTCAAGACCAGCCTGGTCAACATTGTGAAACCCTGTCTCTACTAAAAATACAAAAATCAGCTGTGCATGGTGGCACACCTGTAATCCCAGCTACTCGGGAGGCTGAGGCAGGAGAATCACCTGAACCGGGAAGGCAGAGGTTGTGTGAACCGAGATGACACTATTCCAGCCTGGGCAACAGAGTGAGATTCGGTCTCAAAAAAAAAAAGAAGAAGAAAAAGAATTTCTCATTATTCTCTTCACATCTTTACACTGACTTTGTTACAACTTGTGGAGCAACTACTGGATCCGCAGAAATGAAAAAGAGGTTGCCAGGTGGAATGTTTCTAAAGGTACTGGTTTCAATAAGAAAAACATTTAATTTTCAAATAATTTTGAAAAAGTGAGTCCTTTGCTCCCATTTACCTGCTTTTGGGTTTGAGGAAATTGTGAGCACCACCTCTGAAGAGATGGCAGCAGCAGCCACCCAGAAGTCTGACCTCCTCTAGTCAGTTCTATGAGGGGAGGCCCAGGGTAGGGACAGACCTGGACCAGGCTCAGAAGAGGGTAGATTTGAGCAGAGCTGGGGCAGGGGCTGGGCTAGGCTTCTCATCTCTACATTGCTGCTTTATTTTCAGTTGTCTTTCCTAAGCCTGATCAACAAGAACTTGGCTCCCACGGTTTGCCTTGTTTTAATAGTTTAAGCTTCATCCTATTTTGTAACAAGCAACAACAAGCAATTTAACCAAAACACGTAGGGCTTTCTAGGAAAGTTATATTAGTGGCTACATAATTATCTTTAACAAGAAAAAAGCAATATAAATAATAATTATAATAACAACTCTTTTGTCCATGGGTGGCCCTTCAGGTGGTGACATCAGAACTCACAACGTCAACATAAGGGCAAGATTTGTCCCAAATCAAGCCCAAGTCCCCTGTACACCTCCATTCTTGCTCCTGACCACATGATGTTGAATTCAACCATTATCCATCTGCTTTAGACTGAAAGTTCCTGGATGGTAGGGACTATGGCTGCTGCATCTGTTTTCCTAGTGGCCATATGAAATGGAAGCAATCGGTTTACCTATCAGTATGAGTCTCCAGGCCTCCTCCTTGTATTTCACCCACACATTAGAAAACTGGAGCAACTCCCACTTGGATACCAAGTAAGGAGATTCCTTCTGTTAAAAAAGAAACAAACCCTGATGACTCATTCTTCTCCCTCTGAGACGGAAGCAAGATTAGCCTGTTGTCAGCCTGTCCCCTGCCTGCACAGGATATATAAGCAAGTGTCCCCTAGGTGCTGGTGAGAGAGTCCCTGGTAACTGTGTGATGAAAACCCAATAGTGATTCAGGCAGGAAAGACTCAAGTTGTCCTTGTGGAACCAGAATAGAAAACTGAGTTGTCATAGTAGGGCCACAGATCCACGATCCAGGTATGTTATTACCTATACCCGATCAGCTAACTCTTGGGTACAAGAAAGGACAAGATTACCCTACTCCAGTAACACAGCTCACAGGTAGGCATAGCTTTACTCATGGCTCTGGACAGTGGTGGCCCCACCCTCCCTCTGCTAAGGTGCTGCTTTACACTTACAGATTCTGCCACGAGATTCTGTTTATAAAAAGGAACCCCTAACAGAACTGCTGTAGCTCACTGGACAAGGTCTTGAAAACTCTGAGGGCCTCACTCCGAAAGTAGGGCTTTACAAAGTCCATTTGATCTCTCACAATGCAGAAAATGTCCCCTGGATTTTCTATATATCCTGAGTCCAAAGTCTGGCCCTGTCTTGTGGATCCCAGGTGGAGACCAGCCTTTAAGTGCAGACCCCAGGTGGAATCAACCTGGCTCTGCAATTCTTGTGTGTTGCTGTGAAGAAAACTAGAGGAGACAGCCCCCCAGGAAGGCTGCTCTCACACATCCTGGAGAACCCCAGGACTTGGGTTCAGAATTCGCAGCTGCAGATTTAGGTGCTGGTGGTGCAGGGAAGTGGCATGCACCTTCTGCACATTCATGGGCATTTGGGCAAGAGGATGAGGGGACTGTTGAGATTCTCAGGCCTACTCAATGTATGTGTGTGCCTGGTTGGTTTCCAGCCCCCATGGTCTCTGAATCAGTTTCAGGTCTGAAGATGCCAGGGGCATGGAAAGACAGAGCTGGAATGGCTAACTGATGCCCTGAGAACTTATTGTTATAGAAATCTAGTCAAACTGTTCTAGAAGCGACTAAAGATCCCAAGTAAGCAGAGAGACCATTCTGCCTGCAGATTTTGGGGGCAATGGGCACTTTGCTGTACAAATGTGGGTTGTGAACAGAAATCAAAGAGGGAAAAGACCCACTGGAGTGAAGTCTTACAGGCACCTTACAGGTTTATATCCTGTGTGGTAATTCTGGGCAATGTTTGAAAAATATAATGAAGAAGAAAATCATAAAATCATCTCCAACACCAGAAAAACTATCCATAGTGGTAGAAAAGAAAGAAAACTGTTTTATGATATCATTAGCCCAGAATGTAAAGGACATGATAGGCAACCTGCTAAGAGATTAGAAAAACACCCACTGGTGAAAAGTCACCATAATTAGTCCTCAATAGAAGACCTGACAGCGCCATTTGTCACAGAGTTCATCCTAAATTCACCTGGGAATTGGGAGGCCATCTGTGCTTTTTAATTGGCTATAGTCAAAGGAAAAATAAACTTTATGTCTTCGTGACAGGCAGATTTGCAACTTGGAGCCAGGGGCCTGCTCTCCTGTAGAAACTGTAGGACATGGCTCTATCTTCTTTGCTATTTACATTTTATATCAATGATTCCCAGTTCCTAGAGAAAGGGAGTACTGAGTCAAAAAGACTGACAAATGGCCTATTTAGCTGTTAGAGTGATTTAGACAGATTGTAAAACAGAAAAATTTACATATGAAAGTTTTCCAAAGTAAATGCTTTAAGAAAAAAAAAAGAGAGAAAAATTTGTTTCCTTATTTTCAAGAAGGATTAAGTCTTGTATTTCTAACTTGTATTTGCTCTTACAACAGCCAGGTCTAGAGCCATGGTCTTGAGCTCATGGACATTTGAGTTCCAATAGGTGCTGGACTCAGGCATCTGCGGGGTGACCTTGGGAACACTGTGTACACATAAAGAAGGGGCTTGTGGAGAAGTAAAAGGAAGAAGAGAGGAAGGTGCTATTGAGCTTCATAAGCAGGGGGCAGTACCAAGTTGGTGGAACGACTGGTTTGTGCTACAGATACTGGCCCAGGTGGGGCTATGCTCTGACATATTCCTGGGTCCATGCAGGCAGATGAGATTATGATTGGATGGTCCACAAGCCTAGGTTGATGGAGAAACTAGGCTGCTGCTATGGATTCAGTGTCTGGGATTACAACAAGCCAGGAGTGCTCAGGCAGTTGTGTGGGTTTTTGGCAGGAAACTGGAAGCAAAGGTGCTGTGGGAGCAATTCCTGACAGTCAAGCCTTCTCCTGGGAGGGACGGGGACACGTCAATGCCTAGTTGGTATGTTCAGGAGTGGGTGGGAATCACGTGGTGGCAGCTGGGTGAGGGAGGGGGTCTCTTCTCAGAACTCCTTTCCTCTCTGTCTTCAGTCCCCTCTCACCCTAGCAGGAGACCTGGAATCAAAGGACAATGCACAGTGGGGCAGCCTGTGGGCAGAACAGAGCCTCCCTTCCCCCAGACACTTGGGAGTCTCTCTCCAGCCCTGGCCTCTGTGAGGTCTGTCTTCTGACATCAAATGTGTAGATTTGCTGAACACCAACCAATCCTCCAACACCAACTGGGTGCCAACAACTTAATTCTGACACCACGCAGAGTCAGCACAGGCCCCACAAGTTCTGGGCTCAGTCCCACAACACTGCCCCCACTTCAGATGCCAGTCACAATGCCTGGGGCCCTATCTATACTTCCAAGCTACTGCCTGTAAATCGAGGGCACCCATAACCCTATCCTTAAGTTCAATCATTTCAAAGATCTACTCAAATAACTCAGCAAATCACTTTACTTATGTTTATCAGGTGATCATAAGGATATAGTTCAGAACAGCCAAATGAGATAAATACATATAGGGCAAAACAAAAGTAGTGGGAAAAGATAGGAATATTAACCTGGTAAATAGCTGTGATTAAAGAAATCCCCCATCTTTTGTGTTTTCCAAGAACAGCCTACTGCAAAAAACCACCCTATTATGTATGACTTTGATGATGCTCTCTGATTTAGTCATCACAAAGCCACAGACTCTCCAAATTCCCCTTCTGACTCAGCTGAACAGTTCTGTCTTCAGTGTTCAGAATAAACTACTTAACAAAACTTTGTATTTTTCTCCAGGTTGCTGGAATTTAACACACTCACAGCCTGGTCAACATTCAACCCCTCCCTAAGCCCCTCCCAAGAACAGGCTGACATGAGAGTGAAACATTCTCTGATCTAGAATCTGATTTTGGCACCTTAATCCTGCCTTTCCCCTCCTACCTTCTGAGCTTGTTTGCTCCTCCCTGTGAAAGAAAGTCTTTGTCTGCCTAATCTTTGAGATCCACAAAGATTTTACAGCTGGTGCTTTCCCCCTGTTGCAATACTCCTTTAGAATTAAGGAACTTCTTACCTAAACCTGAATTTGTTTTATTTGACAAAATCAAATAAAATGTGGGGAAGGAACTGGAAACTTAATATTTTACTGCAAGCCTCGGTTAGTCTGGGGGAACACAGTGGTAGATTTGAGACTGCGTACCACACATTAGGAAAACATAGGGGGAAAACCAGTTGTCGGGGGCAGTGTTAAAATGATTAATGAGTAGGCGATTATGTGGAAGTGGTTGTAGTGCCCTGGATTTCTAGGGAGAAAAACCAAAATCAGGACAATAACAATTTCAATCCTCAGAAAGAGTCTCCCAACCCTCCTTCCATCCCAACCCCAAATGCCTCTTTCTGTGGATTTTCAGCTTTCAGCTTTCCAGAGCTCTGTAGCTTCTCAGTATAAAGGGCTCCTTCCATGGTTCGGGTGAGCAGGCTGGGACACCTGCAGGGGAGACTCCCCTGGAAGAACTAACTGGGCTTCAGTGACCTCTTCTTGCAGGCTCAAGACTGGGTTAGTTTGCACTCACTGAGCTCAGGCTTCTGCTTCCC
The DNA here is from genome assembly GCF_009828535.3 of Hylobates moloch. Taxonomy (NCBI): domain Eukaryota; kingdom Metazoa; phylum Chordata; class Mammalia; order Primates; family Hylobatidae; genus Hylobates; species Hylobates moloch. The sequence continues at coordinate 85,124,077 of NW_026652281.1, forward strand.
AGTCAGGGTTATTCAATTAGTATTCAATGAGAAAATGCCCAGTGTTTGAAGAAAGCAAAACTACTCAGTGTTTATAGAATAAAGGAAACTGAAACGCCTTTATAATTTATACCTCAACAGAAAACACTAAAGTATCTATCCCTTTCAGACAATAAATACGCCACTTATTTCCATGATAACAGATCATTTAGTAAATAATCATATATAAACAATTCTAGCAGGTGCTAAGTTCAGCATTAAAGCCGTACATCCAAGGCCAGGCATGGTGGCTCATGCCTGTTATCTCAGCACTTTGGGAGGCCAAGGCAGGAGGATCGCTTGAGCCCAGGAGTTTGAGACCACTCTGGGGGCAACACAGTGAGACCCACATCTCTACAAAAAGAAAAAACAAAATAGCCAGCCATGGCGGAGCACCCCTGTAAGTCCCATCTACTTGGAAGGCTGAGGTGGGAGATCACTTGAGCCCAGGAGGTTGAGTGAGCTGTGATCACACTACTGCCCTTCAGTCTGGGTGACAGAGGGGAGATCCTGTCTCCAAAAACAAAAAATAAAAAATAACCTCAACATCCAGACGAGAGGCTAAAGAACAAGGATACCCACTGTCATAACTTCACCCTACAAAAAAAAGAAACTGATGTTTTGATGAAACTGTGTAATTTACCAATTTACCACACATTGTTGTGAAAATGTATTCACTTTCTACAACCAATAATGAAAGAAAGACTTTCTCCATTTCTTTTCCCTGGCAGCATTTCCAAAAGGTGAGCCCTGAGATTCTGTTTTAAATTACTCCCAAAAAAAGAACAAACCTGAGAAACTTACTACTTCACTCTGCTGAAGAAAAAGATAATAAGAATTTTTAGCAATGAAGTATATGACTTGATATTTTAATTTTCTGAAATCCACCTCTCATGGCCTTAGAAATGTTTTTTATCTTTCAAGCTCTACTGATGAAATTTATTTACGCTAACTGAAAAACTGAAGTAGAAATAAATGAACAAATCTTTCTAAGGCAGCAAACTCAGGGAGTGGTAATGCTCACTGGAACACAGACATATCTGGCTCAAGTGTCAAGTCAGGTCACGGTATCATTTGGGACATTCTCCTACCGCAACACAGCTCATTAAAATGCTCAGGGAACATCCTCCCAGGAGATCCTGCACTGTGCCCCATGGACACCGCAGCTGAGTTTGCACCACCTCACTGGGGTGGGGTTTTTGTTTTTTGGTCCTTTGGGAGTTTTTCTCCCTTCACAAATCTGAATGAATCTAGGGGACAGGAATCATTTGTGACTGTTTCCTCTCAATACCAGCAAACGATTGGCTGACCAGCAATGTGTCTCCAAGGGATGAAAACTAGCTTTGAAGAAATAAAATCCTTACGTCCCAAGGGGTTATCTTTTTAGGTTAAGGGTGTCCCAGGAGATTTCTCTCAGCCCCAGGGCATCCAGCTGCTCCCCTGGGGGGCTACATTTCCATACTTTGGGCCATCCTCTAACAAGAGGTGACTTGGGGCTGACAGTCACTAAACACTCCAAGAGACATGGCCACTGTGGGCATCTTGAGTCATCCCAGACAGTTCTGAAATTCAGGAACAGGAAAAGACTGGATAGAGGGTGGCTATACAGGGCCCTGTAAAGTTTCCAAAGCAAAACCTCAAGTCAAAAGACATTCTTTCTGATAACGTGTCTGGGCCTAGGGAAGATGAATGAAAAAGAGGAACAAAGATGTTTTTGCAGTGGAATGTCAGGGATTTTTTATTCTCTGCTTTCCTCTCGCGTGAAATGTATACCAAAAAAACACAAATCTTTAAAAAAGTGTCATCCACTGCTCTGTGAAATCATGATTAATGAGTAAAATACTGTCTGAAATGTACAATAAATGACCAACAGTTAATAATGTTGTGAACTGGAGAAGGGAAGTTAGCCTTTGGAAATGTCGGGAAGGAACTGGAAATTTAATATTTTACTGCAAGCCAGGGTCACACAGAGTAGGACGGCTCGACATTTCATCACACTGCCCAGAATAGTGCACAATTTAAAACTTACGAGTGGATTATTTCTAGAATTTTCCAGTTAATATTTTTGGACGATGGTTGACCACAGGTAACTAAAACTGCAGAAAGTGAAGCTGCAGGTGAGGGGGAGGCTACAGTGAGTGTCTTTATCATATGAATGAAATGATATAGTCCAAAATGGTAAAAGAGTTATGCCCTGAGTTATGAGATTAACATTACAGGAGATATTAAAAATAAATCATTGTCTCCAGTCCTGACTCAGAATTCCCACCTATGTGGCCTAGAACAAGGTGACTTTACCTCTTTGTGTCTGGTTTTCTAATCAGCAAAACTAGAATTACAGTATTCTCAGAGAGCTGCTGGGAGAATTTAGTAATGGTCAAAAGCCTTAATATGTATAGATGAGAGATACTGAATTATATACTGGCTCCCGCTCCCCCCATCGACCCCCCATTTTGTTTTTGAGACAGAGGCTGGAGCGTAGTGGTGCGATCTCAGCTCACTGCAACCTCTGCCGTCTGTGTTCATGTGATTCTCATGCCTCAGCCTCCTAACTAGCTGGGATTACAGGTGTGTACCACCACACCAGGCCAATTTTTTTTTTTTGAGACAGAGTCCCCCTGTGTCACCCGGCTGGAGTGCAATGGTGCAATCTCAGCTCACTGCAACCTCCGCCTCCCGGGTCCAAGTGATTCTCCTGCCTCAGCCTCCTGAGAAGCTGAGATTACAGGTGCGCACCACCACGCCTGGCTAATTTTTGTATTTTTAGTAGAGACGGGGTTTCACCATTTCACCATGTTGGTCAGGCTAGTCTCGAACTCCTGATATCGTGATCCACCTGCCGTGGCCTCTCAAAGTGCCAGGATTACAGGTGTGAGCCACCGCGCCTGGCCCAATTTTTGTATTTTTAGTAGAGACGGTGTTTCACTATGTTGGCCAGGTTGGTCTTGGACTCCTGGCCTCAGGTCCTCCTGCCTTGGCCTCTCAAAGTGTTGGGATTACAGGAGTGAGCCACTGTACCTGGCCTTTTTTCCTTTCTTAGTTTTCCTTTAGCAAATTCTCCCAGATCCTGATGGCTCCCTTTTTAGAGTAATATTTACTATACAGATTTCTATGACTCACATATTCTCACCCCAAACCCTTCAATTACAAGAAAACAAAGTGCTCTCTACAATCTCATTCTACCCAGCATCCCACAGACAGGGCTCTGACCACAATCACACAACTGTTGGGAATCACATAAATTAAATATGCATAAGAAAAAAAGAAAAAGATACAAAGACTCAAGACTCTGCTCTATGCTATACTATATATCACTGTTATATTTCATATAAATGCTCCCTATTAAAATCTTCTTTACAAACTATTTTGAAGCATATTCTTAAAAGTAATAAAGTGAGGCTGGGCGTGGTGGTTCACGCCTATAATCCCAGCACTTTGGGAGGCTGAGGCGGGCAGATCACCTGAGGTGAGGAGTTCGAGACCAGCCTGGCCAACATGGTGAAACCCTATCTCTAATGAAAGCACAAAAATTAGCCGGACCTGGTGGCAGGTGCCTGTAATCCCAGCTACTTGAGAGGCTGACACATGAGAATTGCTTGAACCCGGGAAGTGGAGGTTGCAGCGAGCCGAGATCATGCCACTGCACTCCAACCTGGGCGACAACGTGAGATTCCATCTCAAAAAAAAACAAAACAAAAAAAACAAGTAATAAAATGCTGTTAAACAGAGGTTGAAAAGAAAGGACGTAGAAATATAAAAAGAGTAGAATAAGCTAGCTCTACTTCATCCCACTTCAACTATTTTCCCACTTAAAAGAAATAAAATCAGTCTGAAAATGGGAGGGGGCTAGTGTTTTTTAGTTGATTTAATCTACTCAGAGGTTATCTCCCAGCTCTTCTTTACTAGGTATTATCGGCCTATATACCTTTAATAGGTATTATCTATGTCTGATTCGGAACATCGCCAAGATAGTTGGGGCATAACCATGGAGTTTCCCAGCATTAAAGCAGCAGAGATGCACACAGCACGGGGGCAGAACCAGCAACGCACTCACAGCATGGACTGTGGTGATGGCTGTGAGCCAAGTGAGAGTGAAATGCAGTGTACCCCCGAAGGGGGCTGAGCCATCCTCTAGAGCTGATGGAAGCACAGCTATTATGGAGGGAAGTCCTATAGGGACAGACTCCTCTGGGGAAGGACCAGGCTTTTCCTAAGCAGCTATCACTTGGACACAGTCAACTGTTCTTCTCTACTCATCTTCCCTCTGCCACAGAAAGACGATTTCAATGAAAACAGGCCCAATAGCCAAAGAACTGCTGTGGGAAGAGGGAGGAAAGGGAATTATTGAAAGGGGAAGTAAGGAGGAAGGATAAGGGGGTTGTAATAACTCAGGAAACTTCAGTAGCTCTCTGTTAAAAAATAAAAAAGTTCCTTGCTGTTTGAAAAAATCTTGAAGCAAAATGGTAGCTCTCGGTAGCTCTTGGCCAGTGATCCAACCAATGGCAAGTAGCAGGGAGGCCAGAAACGTAAAAAGCGCAACACCCACAATTCCTCAGAATGCGGTAGAAATGGAGACTAACCACAGAGGGCCCTGGGATATCTATCATCATCTTCATTCAAGACAGAATTTTAGTGATCACTCCTTATTCTCTATACCCTGCTTAATCTGAAGCATAATAGTACTATGCTTTCAAGCCCGGTCCCACGAGTTCAAGAGCTAAATTTTCTGGTAACAGGAACCCCTTCTTCTAGATTATCAAAGAAGTGTTCGTTTTCACAAACAGCAGGTTTTTAATGCCTGTGGGTTAGGGATGGAGGAGGGAAGGATGGGACATACAAGAGCCTGTTAATTGCAGCCAGCAATAAAATAGGGTCCAGAAATGGGGATAATTTTCCAAGAAAGGACTACTACTGTTTCTGTTATACTAATTTCATGTCTTTGGGAAACTGTTGAGAATGTATAGACTGCATTCTGATGCTTAGCAGAATTCAGGAAGAATCAGGAATTCACGAAGCACAGGCTAGAACCACAATAAACAGAACATTAAACGCTGGGCAGAAGCTTAAAGATCCAGTCTAACCCTCCATTTTATACCTAAGGAAAGAGAGACCCAGTTTAAACAAGCTTAAACAAACTGCCTAAGTCCACAGCGTTCACAGATAGTATTAGGACTACTGACTCTCAAAGACACTTTTTGTCTCAACCTAAAGTCCAGTTTAGAAAAGCCACCTATAGTTGGTGTGGATGTGGAGAAAGGAGAACTCTTACACACTGGTGGCTGGAATGTAAATTAGTACAGCCATTACGGAAAACAGTATGGAGGTTTCTCAAAATCTAAAAGTAGAACTATCATATGATCCAGCAATCCCACAAATGGGCATTTATCCAAAGGAAATGAATACGTCAAAGGGGTATCTGCACTTCCATGTTTATTGCAGCACTACTATTCACAATAGCTAATATATGGATTCAACGTAAGCATCCATCAATGGATGAATGGATAAAGAAAATGTGACATATATAAACAATGGAATATTATTCAGCCACAAAAAGAATAAAATCCTGTCACATGTGGCAACATGGTTGAACCTGGAGGACATTAAGTGAAATTAGCCAGACACCAAAAGACAAATACTGCATGATCTCATTTACATGTGGAATCTAAAGAAGTTGATCTTACAGAAACAGAGAGTGGAATAGTGGTTACAAGAGGCTGGCAAGGGGAGAGACAGTGGGGATGGGGAGAGATTGGTCAATGGGTACAAAATTGCAGATAAATAGGAGGAATAAGTTCTGGTGTTCTACTGCAGGGGTCCCCAAACCCTAGGCTGTGGACTGGTCAGTGCCAGTCCATGGCCTGTTAGGAGGAGGTGAGCAGCAGGTGGGTGAGCATCACGGCCTGAGCACTGCCTCCTGTCAGATCAGTGGCGGCATTAGATTCTCATAGGAGCTCAAACTCTATTGTGAATTATGAACTGTGCATGTGAGGGATGTAGGGTGGGTGCTCCTTATGAGAATCTAATGCTGATGATCCGAGGTGGAAGAGTTTTATCCTGAAACCACCCCCCCACAGGTCCGTGGAAAAATTGTCTCCCATGAAATTGATCCCTGGTGACAAAAAGGTTGGGGACCACTGTTCTATTGCACAGTGACTATGGTTAACAGTATTGTATATTTCAAAATAGCTAGAATAGAGAATTTTAAATATACTTACCACAAAGAAATGATAAATATATGAGGTGACAGATATGCTAAACAGCCTGATTTGATTTTTACACAATGTATACATGTACTGAAACATCACACTATACCCCATAAATATGTGTATTACGTAGCAATTAAAAAAAGAACAAATGGGGCCCCAGTTTTCTTATCAATAAAATGAAAGTCAGATTGGATAAACTCCACTCTCCCATACCATTCGTCATAGGGCCTTATCAAAATAGTCAATTGTGGTTTGTTGAATTAGACCAAATTTCGGCTATGTAATTCTTAAATTTTATCAACATCTGTGAAAAATGACAAATCACCAAAATACTTATTAATTTGCCAAAGAATTACTGTTTTTAATGCTAATTTTGTCAAGTAAACAAATATTTTTAATCAGTGAAAAGTAATTATGTAACAATTATTTCTGAATGATTAAAATTTTTTCTTGCAAGCTGAATTCCATCACACTGGCTTCCTGAGTTGTGGAGCGGGAGCAAAACAGAACGTGGAGACGGTTGTACTTGTGTTAGGGGACAAGAAGTGTGTTACTGGGGATATAAATAAAAAGATGGCAGAGAGGTTATGTGTGAGGAGGAGATGTTTACATCTCAACTCTTTGACACACATGATTTCAGACCTTGTTTAAGCATGGAGAGAAAGACACATATGGTTGTGGTTATACAAACAATCAAGTTGTTTTGTTTGAACCGAGCCTACTTTAAAAGTGACATGAAATGCTGAGATTTCGAGTGGCTTTCTTATTGCACAAAATAGCAGAAATATGTGTCACAAGGCTAAACTGACAAGGATATAATGCATCTAAGGACCTTCCCATGGTAAGGCAGAAATGGGAAAACAAAGTATCTTTTGAAAAAATCAGAAAAACCTGAGTATTTCCAACTGTATAATTCATGCTGTCATTTCAGGTTCATCTTTCCAAAACAACATCTTCCGAGCCAGAGGAATTGTGCTAAGTGCAACTGAGATTCAAGTTACTGACCAGAGCTGCCAAGGCATTTGGGTCTGCATATTTTCAGTGTTTTTTATTTTTTTAAAGGAACTAGCTATAACGGAGAAATCTGTCGATCAAATGCCCAGAAGAACCTTCAGGCCAGCAATAAATCCTTTTTCTTTCTGTTGGTATTTTCTTCATTATTTTGCGGGTGGCAACACAACCTTACGATTACCAAATACATTTTCTTTCAAGTTTACCTACTGAACATTTCTACGTAATAACCACTGAGATACAGATGGAAGTTATGACTGTGAGGTAGTTTTCAATTTTAGTTGTTTTTTTTTTTGGAGACAGAGTCTCATCTGTTGCCCAGGCTGGAGTGCAGTGGCACAATCTCAGCTCACTGCAACCTCTGCCTCCCGGGCTCATGTGATTCTCATGCCTCAGTCACCCAAGTAGCTGGGACAACAGGCGTGTGTACCACCACACCTGGCTAATTTTTTGTATTTTTAGTAGAGATGGGGTTTTGCCATGTTGGCCAGGTTAATCTTGAACTCCTGAGCTTAAGTAATCCACCCGCCTTGGCCTCCCAAAGTGCTGGGATTATAGGCCTGAGCCAATGGACCTGGCCATTTTTCACTTTTAGTGGCAATTATCTATTATGAAAAAAACAAACTAACAAAAGGGTATCTGCAAAGATTTTTTCCACTATTTTTCCATCAAAATGAATTTAGAGATGTAAGCAAACGACCTTTTCATGTCCATTTACTATAAGTAATTTTTATAAGCTACCATATCTTTAATAAGTAAAATAGAGCTTTCAATGATCAATTCAGTGCCTCCACAGAGGTTAAAAATCAGCATTTATTTCACTTAAAAAATTGTTTCTCTATCTACCTCTTCCAATAGACTACACATCATTTTCTCTTTAATCAGCTTCCCAGAATCCAATTTAGAACTTGGCATATAGTAGGTATAGTCACGCACTGCATAACAACATTTTGGTCAAAGGCAGACCACATATATGACAGAAGTCCCAGAAGACAACAACGGAGCTGAAAGATTCCTATTGCCTAGTGATGCTGTAGCCCCCTTAGGGCAATGGAATGCATTACCCAAATCTTTGTGGTGATGCTGGTGTACACAAACCTACTGTGCTGCCAGCTGTATAAATGCACAGCATGTACAATTACATACAGTACATAATACTTCATAGTGATAGTGAGTGACTATGTTATTGGTTTATGTATTTAGTATGCCTCATTTAAAAAATTTTTATTCTTATATATATTTTTAGAAGTGGAGTCTCGCTATGTTGTCCAGACTGGTCTTGAACTCATGGGTTCAAGCAATCTTCCTGCCTCAGACTCCCGAGTACCTGGGACTACGGGCACACACTATCATGCCTGGACTATACCATGCTTTTTATCACTATTTTAGAGTGTATTCCCTTCTGTAAAAAAGAAGTTAACTGTAAAACAGCCTCAGGCAGGTCCTTCAGTAGGTAGAAGAAGGCACTGTTATCCATGCATGTTACTGCCTCTGAAGACCTTCCAGTGGGCCAAGATGTGAAGGTGGAAGACAGTGAAACTGAAGATCCTGACCTAGTTCAGGACTGGGCTAATATGTCTGTGTCTTCGCTTTTAACAAAGAAGTTTAAAAAGTAAAACAATTTTTAAAAAAGCTTATATACAGTAAGGATATTAACCCATTTATGCCAGAAGTTGTGAATTTTTTTGTGAAAAATCAGACCTTGGCAATGACCTTGAGCAGTAGGATATAAATAACTCCCACAAGCTTAGTGTTCCAATAATGGAGCACTAGGCATAAATGGGCTAAAAATATATTTTTGTATAGCTATACAGTGTATTTGTGTTTTAAGCTGAGTGTTATTATAAAAGATTTGAAAAGTTTTGAGAAGCTGGGTGTGGTGGCACACACCTGTAATCCCAGCTACTCAGAAGGATGAGGTAGAAGGATCACTTGAGCCCAGGAGTTCAAGACCAGCCTGAGCAACACAGCCTGTCTCAAAAAAAGAAAAAGAAGTAAAAAAAAGAAAAAAATTAAAAAATATAGGCTAAGTGTACAGTGTTAATAAGTCTATAGTAGTATATACACAGTAATGTCCTAGGCTTCACATTCACTCACCACTCACTCGCTGACTCATCCAGAGCTACTTCCAGTCCTGCAACTCCATTCATGGTAAATGCCTTATACAGAAGTACCAGCTTTTATTTGTTGTTTTATTTTTTCTTTATTGTTTATTTGTTGTTTAGATACACAAACACTTACCACTCTGTTATAATTGTCTACAGTATTCAGTATAGTCACATGCTGTAGAAGTTTATAGCCTAGGATTAACAGGCTACACCATATAGCCTAGGTGTGTAGAAAGCTATACCATCTAGGTTTGTGTAAGTACACTCTACGATGTTTCCACAATGACAAAATTTCCCAGGGATGCATTTCTCAGAACATATCCCCATCATTAAGCAACGCATATGACTGTATTCAGTAAATGCTAGCTGACTCACTGATTGAATAAATTGGTATAAACAAGGGCCCAAAACATAGGAATCCATCTTTAGTACCAGACAAGAGAGTTTGCACCTCTGTTTTCAGTGGGTTTTATGTATTAATAAATCTCATTTCCTGTATTAGAGATTCAGAAAATATTCCTAGACAATTACTTAGACGAGCAGTTAAAATGCAGAGACCATTTGTAATATTTTTTTAAAAACCGTAAGTATTGCTTTAATACTCTTGTAACTTGGGCTTGTTTTGATAATGTATAACAACGACAACCAAAGGTCACTGCAGGCCGGGCGCGGTGGCTCACGCCTGTAATCCCAGCACTTCAGGAGGCTGAGACAGGTGGATTGCTTGAGCTCAGGAGTTTGAGAACAGCCTGGGCAACATGGCAAAACCTGTGGTCCCAGCTACTCTAGGGACTGAGGTGGGAGGACAGCTTAAGCCCGTGAGGTGGAGGGTGCAGCAAGTTGAAATCAGGCCACTCCACTCCAGTCCGGGTGACAGAGCCAGACTCTGTTTTAAGGTCACTGCATTTTCCTATATGATTCATTTAACAGAATGATGACTTTATAATTATTTGATAATATTTTATTTTCCTGTCCCCAAATGGAATTCAAATAACAAATGTTTGGCTCCTATTATAGTTAGATTTTTGCCTTCATTGAAGCTTCCTCCCGGTCTGTACAGGCAAACAAGTCTCTCTTAAACCAGGCCAATATTGATGAGGGATAAATCAGTATATCAGTGTAAATGTCAGACTCAGAAAATAATATTTAGTATATCTTCACGATACTGGCATTATATACCAACATGATATTTTCACCTCAACGTTAGACCACCACCTAATTTTAGAAGTTTGGACATAGCATACTGCCTAGTATCCCTATCAAATGCAACGGATTTAGCACAGAAAGTGTTACTCTCTAGATCTATTTTCTTTTTAATAATCTTGGCTTATTTGTAAAATCCAATTAGCTCTAACAACACTACAACCCCTGAAGCTTAGTACCAATGAGCCAGTGCCTTGAGGACTAAACTCTTGTCTCTGAAACCCATATTCCTCAACAGCAACCTTAGTTCCTTGGAAAATTATAAATTCTTATTTGTCCTGAGCTACTAATACAATCAAAGGAAAGATAAGAATGAACAAGATGAAACAAGACTTTAAATACTGAAAATGCAAAACCGAATCCAAACTTCTAACCCCTATCTGTGCAACCTGGGTCTTTAATAAGAAATCAGCTCAAGTTTGATGGATATTCTACAGCATAAACTTCAATGCTGGCTTAGAAAAAAAAATTTTTTTTTTTTTTTTGAGACAGAGTCTTACTCTGCTGCCCAGGCTAGAGTGCAGTGGCGTGATCTCGGCTCACTGCAACCTCTGCCCCAACAAGTTCAAGCGATTCTCCTGCCTCAGCCTCCCGAGTAGTTGGGATTACAGGCGCCTGCCACCGTGCCTGGCTAATTTTTGTGTTTCAGTAGAGATGGGGTTTCACCATCTTGGCCAGGCTGGTCTTGAACTCCTGACCTCGTGACCCACCCGCCTCGCCCTCCCAAAGTGGTGGGATTACAGGCGTGAGCCACCGTGCCCGGCCAAAAAATTCTTATAGGCACACGCACAAAAAATAATCTGTGCCAGCTAGCCTTCAAGATGGCGCCCAGATATCCCATTCCCATGGAGTCTGACCCTCCCATATCATACCAGGGTTGGGCTGTGTGACCAAGAGAATACGGCAATAGTGATGGGTATAAAAGACTGCGGTTTTGTCTGATTCTTACTCTCCCTGCTTCTCTCACACATCATTCCCTCTGGGAGAAGCCAGCTGCCACAGCCTCGGCCTAGGGAGAGACACATTACCTCTTACTAGAGGTAAGAAACTGAAGGCTCTGACCAAGTCAGCAAGGAACTGAGGTCAGCTAACAGCCATGTCAGTGGGCTATATAATATAAAACTATATTAGTTTTATATTAAAACTAATATAAAATCCAAAAGATAGGAAGATCCTGTAACAAGTAGAAGACTGTTCTAAGAAGACAAAGACAGGAATTTAGCAAAAAGTTACACAAAGCACAGAGGTTACTTTTTATTTTTTTTGAGAGAGTCTTGCTCTGTCATCCAGGCTAGAGTGCGGTGGCTTGATTTTGGCTCACTGCTATCTCCACCTCTTGGGCTCAAGCGATTCTCCTGCCTCACCCTCCCAAGTAGCTGAGATTACAGGCGCCCACCACCGTGCTATTTTTAGCAGAGGCGCCCACCACTCTATTTTTAGTAGAGACGGGGTTTCACTGTGTTGGCCAGGCTGGCCTCGAACTCCTGGCCTCAAGTGATCCACCTGCCTTGGCCTCCCAAAGTGCCAGGATTACAGGCATTAGCCACCATGTCCAGCCGCAGAGGTTACTTTCTAAAAACATTAAATTTAGCATTTTCTGTTGACATAAATGCACTCATGGCTGTAGACAAGAGAATGGATATGCTTCAGATTTGGAGAAGAATAGTCAAAAAAAAAAAAAAGCTGAAAGGATCAAAAGCACTTGATTCTCTTGCACAAGAGACAGCTGCCTGTTTTGGTTGAGGAAGGAGCTGCATTTAAAATAACTAGCATAAAGCATGCTTAGGGCTTGCAAAGTCAATGGCAGGAAGCCACAACAAAGAGCTCTGAAAGCAGCCCAACAGAAGGCGGATTCTTCCTGGAGAACTGCATCCTGAGAAAGGCTAAGGGAAGAGGCGCTTGCACAGTCAATGAGTGGGAACAAACACAAGCCCGTCAGCATGTGGCTCTCCTCTGTGACACCCTGACCCCTTGGCTCTAGGTATATACTTACTTACGTGGCAGGATACCTTTCTCCCACTCACCACATTCTTGCCAATAGTTAAAGGTGTGGTAAAGTGGGAGAATGAAAGTCAATGAATGAAAAGAACTAGTGCTGTAAAATTCAAATATTTTATTTTGATGCATTTTGTTTATTTTCTTTCTTTTTTTAAGGCAGAGTCTTAATCTGTTGCCCAGGCTAAGAGTGCAGTGGTGTGATCTTGGCTCACTGCAGTCTCCACCTCCCAGGTTCAAATGATCTTCCCATCTCAGCCTCCCAAGTAGCTGGGACTACAGGTGTGCACCACCACGCCCAGCTAATTTTTGTATTTTTAGAAGAGATGGGGTTTCACCATGTTGGCCAGGCTGGTCTCAAACTCCGGACCTCAAGTGATCCGCCCACTTCAGCCTCCGAAAGTGCTGGGATTACAGATGTGAGCCACCACACCTGGCTTTTGATGCATTTTAAATTGAGGTTGTCTGGAAAGCAAGCCCTACGCATGCTTTATGCTAGTTATTTTAAGTGCAGCTCCTTCCTCAACCAAAACAGGAAGCTGTCCCTGCAAGAAAATCAAGTGCTTTTGATCCTTTCAGCTTTTTTTTTTTTTTTTAACTATTCTTCTCCAAATCTGAAAAACCACATCCCCGGAGTACCACATAATAAAAGGATGTATATCAAGGAATTAAGGATGTAATACCTACTTCCTTCCACTACATTAGGTTGATTTCACTGTCCCATCTAAGGCAAATATAGCAGATAAACAATAAATCTCCAAATGCAACTCATACAAAACAGGATCCATATTGAGCTACAAAAATTGTCATCGAGGGAGACAGATTTGTGGTCTAGCCAGCCAAAGCTTTGTGGTCAGCAGAGGGCTCAAGGAATCTATCATAAGAGGATAGGCCTGTCATCACTGACATCAAATCTTATTGCTTATGACTCACCACCCAACCACTAGCCTTTTCTCCAACTTATAGCTTCTCTTTTCCTACAGACTGGAAAATGGATAGCCAAGTTTATAAAGACATGTCTGTTAACCAAGTCAAACAGGCAAAGCATAGTGTTTATTGAGGAATGTTGTAAAGGGATTTATAAATCAAATCAGAGTCAAAGTAGGTGGCTACTAAAGATCCTACTCAAATGAGATTTTATAATAGTCAATTATATAGGTAGAAGCCTAAAGCTACAAAACAAAAGCAGTTTCTTAGTTTTGTTTTTTTTTCCCCCCTCTTTTCTTTGGGATTTGAGGTAGAATTGAGTATCACCATAATTCAGAATTGACAGAGTAGATGCTATGTTTAGAATCATAAAATATTTAGTCAAAAGTAATTCTGAAAATTAGAGGTTGTCAAAGCAATTGGGACTTCATTGGCAAAATCCCAATAAAGGAAGAAACCAAAAAGAAGGATCTCAAATGTCTGCACTTAAATCCCCCTCAAGCTGTTGACTAACTCCTAAGTTGAATATATTCAGGGTGAGTCTTTTAGAAACCCAGGAGAAAGGAGAAGCCGGGATGCTAAAGACCTGATTGGATTTTCAAGTGAGAACTCAGAAAGATCATGCCCTAGAAGTAAGGGTCACCCACGAAGGAATAAGAACCACAACCTGGGAGTACCACATAATAAAAATAAAGACTGTATCCCAGTAATAAGACCCAAACTGAAATCGACCAGTCCTGACAAAGCCTAAAACTCAGCCGTGACAGGACAGAGTGACATGTTGGTACTGTAGCTACCAATCAGAAGAAAATGTAACTCTTTTCAGAGGATAATAGTTACAGCCCTTGTATTTTTCATCCAATGTCTGGCATCCAGTAAAAAAAAATACAAGAAATGCTGAAAAGCAAAACAAAAAACTAGAAATCAAGGGAGAATAAAAGGCAATAGAAACAAAACAAACACCAAACATAACTGAATCAGATAATGGAGTGTTAAGGTAGAGATTTTCAAAATAATGACTAGTATGTCCAAGAAAATAGAGAAAAGGAGGGATTAAATAGATAAAAAGATAGAAAATTTCAATGGAGAACCTATTGGAGTCCATATATATATATATATAATCCTAGCCAGGTGTGGTGGCTCATGCCTGTAATCCCAGCACTTTGGGAGGCCAAGGCGGGCGGATCACTTGAGGTCAGGAGTTCGAGACCAGCCTGGCCAACATGGTGAAATCCCGTCTCTACTAAAAATACAAAAATTGGTTGGGCGTGGTGGCGGGCGCCTGAAATCCCAGCCACTCAGGAGGCTGAAGCAAGAGAATCACTTGAACCTGGCAGGTGAAGGTTGCAGTAAGCCAAGGTCATGCCACTGCATGCCAGCCTGGACACGAGACTCCATCTCAAAAAGAAAAAAAAAAAAGAATCCAATGGGCTGGGCACGGTGGCTCATGCCTGTAATCCCAGTACTTGCACTTTGGCAGGCAGAGGAGGGCAGATCACCTGAGGTAAGGAGTTTGAGACCAGCCTGGCCAACACAGTGAAACCCTGTCTCTACTAAAAATACAAAATTAGCTGGGTATGGTGGTACACACCTGTAATCCCAGCTACTCAGGAGGCTGAGGCATGAGAATCGCTCGAATCCAAGAGGCAAAGGTTGCAGTGAGCCAAAATTGTGCCACTGCACTTTAGCCTGGGTGACAGAGTGAGACTCTGTCTTAAAGAAAGAAAAAAAAAAATCCAGTGGCCATTCTAAAAGTAAAAAAAAAAAAAAAAAATTATAATATGGAAATTAAGAACTTCATAGGCTTAATAGCAGACCACAAAAAAACAGAAGAAAGCAATAGCAAACTGGAATACAGGGCAACAGAAAATATCTAAACTGAATGAGAGAGAAAAATTAACAACAGCAAAAAAATAGAAAGGAGGATAAGAGACAGTGAAGAGCTCTCTTCTCAGAATCCCAGAAGGAAGAATAAAAAAATGGGAAGAATATTTGAAAAGATAATGGCCAAAATCTTTCTAAAACCAATAAAAGAGTATACAAATTCAAGAAAGTCGGTGCTATGGTTTAAATGTTTGTCCCCTTCAAAACTCATGTTGAAATTTAACTGCCATTGTAACAATATTAAGTAGTGAGACTTTTAAGAGGTTAGTAGGCCATGAAGTAACAAGCTGCTCTTAGGTTCCTGAAGATTCTGCCCTTATGGGTGAGACCGATATCATTATAAAAGAGTGAGTTCAGGCCCCCTTCTCTTTCTTTGCCCTTCTGCCATGTGAAGATGCAGCAAGAAGGTTCCTGTCAGAAGCTGGCACTTTGACATTGGACTCTTCGGCCTCCAGAATTGTGAACCAATACATTTCTGCTCATTTAAAATTACCCAGTCTGTGGTTTTGTGTTACAGCAACACAGAATGAACTAACACTGTCAGCAAATCCCAGGTTCAATAAACAAGTAAAATCGCACTTCACCACATGATTGTCTGACATGTCTGTTAATAAAGTCAAACAGGCAAAGCATAATGTTTACTTGAGAATGTTGAGAATTAAATCAGGATCAAACTGGACAGTTTCTGAGAATCCTACCGAATTGTACTTTTATAATATTAGGTGATGAGGGGTGACCTAAAGCCACAAAGCAAAGCCTATGTCAGTTGGTAATTTCTTCATAGGCTTTTATCCTGCTTACTTTGTCTATTATCATTATTTCTATTCAGCATTTCCCAGGAGGTCCTAGACAACATATTAGGGAAGAAATGAAATAAAAGGTATAACGATTGGAAAGGAAGAAGTAAAAACTGACATCTGCATTTGTGATTACAGGATGGTAGATGCAGAAAATCCAAAAGATTCCACAAACAATTATAATTAATAAGTGAATGTGGCAAGTTTGTTGAACAGGAGGCCAATATTGCATTGTCATACACTAGCAACAAAAAATTAGAAAACAAAATTTTAAGAACGTTATTTACAATAATATACACATAAAGATCAAATACCTAGGAACATATCTAAAGAAAAATTATGTAAAAGTGTGCCACTGAAAATGATCAAAACTCTTAAAAAACTTATTTAAGAAGATCAGATGGTTGTAGATGTGTGGTCTTATTTCTGAGTTCTCCATTCTATTCTGTTGGTCTATGTGTCTGTTTTTGTACTAGTAACCAATGAGGAAAGGATTCTCTATTTAATAAATGGTGCTGGGAAAACTGGCTAGCCACATGCAGAAAACAGAAACTGGACCCCTTCCTTACACCTTATACAAAAATTATTTAATAACTCAAGGTGAATTAAAGACTTAAATGTAAAACCCAAAACTATAAAAACCTTAGAAAAAAATCTAGGCAATACCATTCAGGACATAGGCACGGGCAAAGATTTCATGAAGAAAACGACAAAAGCAATAGCAACAAAAGCAAAATTGACAAATGGGATCTAATTAAACTAAAGAGCTTCTGCACAGCAAAAGAAACTATCATCAGAGTGAACAGACAACCTACAGAATGGGAAAAGAATTTTGCAATCTATCCACCTGACAAAAGTCTAGTATCTAGAGTCTACCAGGAACACAAATTTACAAGAAAAAAAAAAACAACCCCATTAAAAAGTGGGCAAGGGACATGAAAAGACACTTCTCAAAAGAAGACATTATGTCGCCAACAAACATAGGACAAAGAGCTCAACATCACTGATCATTAGAGAAATGCAAATCAAAACCACAATGAGATACCATCTCACGCCAGTCAGAATGACAATTATTAAAAAGTCAAGAAACAACAGATGCTGGTGAGGTTGTGAAGAATAAGGAATGCTTTTACACTGTTGGTGGGAGTTTAATTAGTTCAACCATTGTGGAAGACAGTATGGTGATTCCTCAAAGATCTACAAGCAGAAATACCATTTGATCCAGCAATCCCATTACTGGGTATATAGCCAAAGGAACAGAATGATTTATATATATTCACTGCAGCACTATTCACAATAGCAAAGACATGGAATCAACCCAAATGCGCATCAGTGACGGACTGGATAAAGAAAATGTGGTACATGTACACCATGAAATACTATGCAGCCATAAAAAGGAACGAGAACATGTCCTCTGCAGGGACATGGATGAAATTAGAAGCCATTATCTTCAGCAAACTAATGCAGGATCAGAAAACCAAACACTGCATGTTCTCACTTACAAGTGGGAGCTGAACGATGACAACACACGGACACATGGCGGGGAACAATACACACTGGGGCCTGTTGTGGGTGGGAGTGAGGGGAGGGAGAGCATCAGGAAGAATAGCTAATGGATGCTGGGCTTAATACCTGGGTGATGGATTATCTGTGTAGCAAACCACCATGGCACATGTTTACCTACATAATAAACTTGTATATCCTGCACATGTACCCTGGAACTTAAAAGCTGAAGGAAAAAAACTTACGTAGGAAGACTTAAATAAATGAAGCTAGTCATGAATTAGAAGACTTGATAATACAAATTGTCAATTCTCCCCAACTAGATTTACAGATTCAATGGAATCATAATAAAAATGCCCCAGGAGTTTTGATTTATTTACTTACTTGTTGGTAGAAAATGACACACTGACTTTAAAATTTACATGGATATTTGAAGGACCTACAATAGCCAACCCAATTCTGAAGAAGAACAAAGCTGGAAGATTTAACACTACCAGATACCAAGATTATCTAACATAAAGTAATTCTTGAAACAATGTATGAGGCAGCCACTGGAAATTTTATCCCAGGCCCAAAGTACCCATTCAGGGGGCTCAAACATGAGCTTGGCTGGTCCAGCCTGCCTGGCTTTACCCCACAATCTACCCTGGAAGCACAGCACAAGACCAGGACCCCTGAGAGTTTCACGGCCCAGCTCGGTACCTGAGATACCTGAATAATTCTTGAATTACAAAGGTTAATCACCCTACTGCCACTATTGCAGCTGACGCTCATCTGCAAGCACCACCTCCTAGCTGGGAAGTCAACCTGCACCACCCACAACATCTATTGATACAACTGCATAGTGCCTTGGAAGAAAGCAAGCTTTGCACGACCTCTGCTGCCACCATCATCCACCCCAGCTAGGCAGGAGGCCTTGAGCCCAATCACCCACCCAGTACATTACTACTATCACTGGCATTTGAGAAAGCCACCATACTAAGACTACTTTATAACTAAGGCTATCATACAGTGTCTATGTCACTGAATGCACCCTGAAGCAAAGCCAAATGACCCTACTCAACATACATCAAAGATACATCCTCAAGGGAAAAAAAGTCCTGCCCCAACTAAAGTAAACTAAAAAATAATAAGAAGTAACTGTTATCCCAGATGCAAGTGAATCAGCACAGTAATACTGGAAATATGAAAAAAAAAGGTGCTATGACACCCCCAGAGAAACACAGTAATTCTCTAGCAATGGATCCTAACTAAAAAACAAATCTTCAAAATGCCAGATAAAGAATTCAAAACACTGATTTAAAGAAGCTATCAGGGGCTGGATACAGTGGCTCACACCTGTAATCCTAGCACTTTAGGAAGCCAAGGTGGGCGGATCACTTGAGGCCAGGAGTTCAAGACCCGCCTGGCCAACATGGTGAAACCCCATCTCTACTAAAAAAATACAAAAATTAGCCAGGCATGGTAACACACACTTGTAATCCCAGCTACTCAGGAGGCTGAGGCACAAGAATCACTTGAACCTAGGAGGTGGAGGTTGCAGTGAGCTGAGATCGTGCCACTGCACTCTAGCCTGGGTGACAGGGTAAAACTCTGTCTCAGGAAAAAAAAAAAAAGAAGAAGAAGCTATCAGGCGCAGGACACAGTGACTCGTGCCTGCAATCCCAATAGTTTAGGAAGTCAAGGCAAGAGGAAGGAGGATCACTTAAGGCCAGGAGTTCAAGACTACCCTGGGCAACATAGTAAGACCCTTCATCTCTACAAAAAATAAAAAAATAAGCTAGGTGTGGTGGTATGTGCCTGAATTTGTAGCTACTTAGGACAGTGAGGCAGAGGACTGCTTGGGCTTACAATGAGCTATGACTGCATCACTGCACTCCAGACAAGGCAACAGAGCGAGACCCTGTTTCAAAATAAAATTAAATTAAAAGAAAAAAAGTAGCTTAACAAGATACAAGAGAAATCTGAAAACTAATACAAAGAAGTCAGAAAATCAATTCAGGATATGAATGAGAAATTTACCAAAGAGATAGGTATTTTAAAAAGAAAACCAAACAGAACTTCTGGAAATAAAAAATTCATTGAAGGAATTATAAAATACATTTGAAAGCTTCAACAACAGACTAGACCAAGCAGAAGAAAGAACCTCAGAACTTTAAGATTTTTTTTTTTCAATTAATCCAGTCAGACAAAAAGAAAAAAAAAAGAAAAAAGAATTTTAAAAAATGAGTAGAGCCTCTGAAAAGTAAGGGATTACATAAGACATTGGAACCTATGAATCACAGGTATTCCTAGGGGAGAAGAAAAAGCAAAAACTTCAGAAAACCTATTT
>NW_026652281.1:85174060-85227042 GCF_009828535.3 Hylobates moloch
TTTCACTTCAACACTTAGAAGCCACTGCAGGGTTATTACTTGGCCTAATTTCAATATTGCTGTGTCTCAGGGAATAAGGGCCAGAGGAGAGGGAGAGAGAAGGGGGAATGCCTGGCCAGTTGAGCAGTTAGTACATACTCAACATTTATTGATTAAGTTTGCTGTCTTACATGGGTGCAGTTTGTGGTGCTCCAAAACAATTACAATAGCAATACCAAAGATCACTGATAACAGATCATCATAATAGATATAATAATGAAAAAGTTAAAAATATTGCAATAACTACCAAAATGTGACATACAGACATGAAGTAAGCTGTTGGAAAAATGGTGCCAACGGACTTGCTTGACACAAGGTTGCCATAAACACTTTTTTTTTTTTTTTGAGACAGAGTCTTGCTCTGTCACCCAGGCTGGAGTGTAATGGTGTGATCTCGGCTCACCGCAACCTCTGCCTCCCAGGTTCAAGCGATTCTCATGCCTCAGCCTCCTGAGTGGCTGGGATTACAGGCATGCACCACCACGCCCAGCTAATTTTTTTGTGTTTTTAGTAGAGACAGGGTTTCGCCATGTTAGCCAGGCTGGTCTTGAACTCCTGAGCTCAGGCAATCTACCTGCCTCGGCCTCCCAAAGTGCTAGGATTACAGGCGTGAGCCACTGCGCCTGACCTGCCATAAACATTTAATTTGTTAAAAAAAACACAGTCTGTGAAGTACAATGAAGCACAACACAATAAAACAAGGTATGCCTTATTTAAGGCATTTTTTTACTCCATTCGATTTTTGGAAATTGTATCATTAATATAGCATGCAGTGAAATAAAAAATTAAAATAATATCTTAGGCCTTAAGCTTTTTTTTTTTTGAGACAGAGTCCCGCTCAGTTGCCCAGGCTGGAGTGCAGTGGTGCGATTTCCACTCACTGCAAGCTCCGCCTCCCAAGTTCACGCCATTCTCCTGCCTCAGCCTCCCAAGTGGCTGGGACTACAGGCGCCCGCCAGCATGCCCGGCTAATTTTTTGTATTTTTAGTAGAGACGGGGTTTCACCGTTAGCCAGGATGGTCTCGATCTCCTGACCTCATGATCCACCCGCCTCAGCCTCCCAAAGTGCTGGGATTACAGGCGTGAGCCACGGCGCCCGGCCAGGCCTTAAGCTTTTTATCCTTAAGAGGATGAAGCTGGATTAGATGATGTCTAAGTCCCTCTCTTCTGACATTCTTTGACAATAATTGTATAGCTCAAATCAAAAGATCATGTCTACTGTATCTAAGTAGTAAATATACTATTGATCTAATTACTAACTGGATCTAATTCTAATTAAGTAAGAACTTCAGTTTTAAAGCAAGTTTACTATATCTAGACTAGTGACTTTTCTATTTTGGGGAATGTATGTTTTTTGAACTGTAAATATTATTGCCTATAAAGACAATTAATTATTGTATCCATGCATTTTATTTGCCCATTCACACAAAAATGTATTTGAGATATGCATTCATATTTAACAATAAAGTCTGGACATGTGCCAGTTATAAATATAACATATATCTGGTAAGAAAATAATTCCGTAATTTTCTTTCAAGTCTATTAATTACATTACAAGCCCTTACTTTCGTTATATCTAATATTTTAGTGCTACTCAGTTATAGACTTGCCCAAATTCTACTGCCTACCACCATTTATTAATTAAGTAGTTGGACCTATTTTTATAGTCTTCCAATAAATTTTCAAAAGAGAGTATCTAAATTTTGAATTCTCCTTTTTTGGACAATATTAAGTAATAACTTGAAATACATTCTGTTTTACATAAGCAACAATCACATGGTAGATCAAGGAAACAGGCATATCCTTCATAAATAAAAAGAGGAATATACAGCAGAAAAAGTTTATTCTTTATTCAGAGTAAGCACTCTAGTGTATATTTACATCTACTATTACATTCTTCACATCTGGCCTATATTACCTTAATAATATAAATTAGCTTAAACATAAAATAATCTTATACATTTACAAATAGTATCTAGATATCATTTTTTAAAAGTAGGTTTTCTATGTAGAAAGATAATAAAACTATACTTGGGTCTCCAAACTCTCAGGAATATTCACTGTAAATATAAAGTGTTGTGTAACTGAATTTGTTCTTTTTTTAAATCTAAGTGAACCTACTGGCAATGGAAACAGCAGGTGGCTTTCAAAATGGACACAGAAGAAATATCAGTGGATATTAAATTAACATCTGTAGAGTACTTTACCATTTATAGAGTGCTTTAAAATGTATTGTTATTTAACTGTTTCAACAATCTGTGAGGTCTGAGGTTTTTACCCAGGACTTGGGCAAGCAGGGAGGAAGAGGCTGTCAGGTACCAAGATAGTCAGTTCCTCCATATGTATGTCTTGCTTCATTTTATAGCATTTATAGTCTGTAAGGAACCGATGCTATTCATAACTAAACTACAATGATTAGTATGTGGGCCCGGGGGCATTTACTCTGAGATATCATTTGAGGTTTTCATACCTTTTTTTTGAATGCTAATAAATCAACTGCCAAAAAAGTGAGTACCAAGGTCTACATCAGACAAGAAAATATCATTATGCTAGCTGCTTGTTATCAAAGATCAATTTAACAAATATTGAATAATTACAAAGTATATATAGGTGAAGACCTAAAACATATTGTGTATCAATTGAACAAATAAACAGGGGACTTAATCATCTACTACTACTTGTAAAGCTGTCTTTGGTGAACTTGCTTCAAAACAGTTGTTGAAAAAATTTAAGTGTCAGGGGAGTACTCTAAAATTCTTTTCAACAGGATAACTATAAGTGTCTAATGGGAGAATCTGTCAGATAACCTGAAAAAATGTCCCAGTATAAATTAAACTGAAAGTCTAAAGATATTATATAAGAAACTACTAAAATCTTAAATAATGTTCACTATTTTACTCTTCACAGTAAAATGAACCAGAGTAAACCAGTTATGGAGCCAGAAGGTAATAATCTTACAATAAAAAATAGCAAAACTGAGCCAAATCAAACCCTTACCTCCAAATACCAGGGCTTTTAAGTAAGGTAACTGTACTTTTTTATTGTCCAAACAAAACCCACTTCCGAGACTAAAAAAGAGAGCAATTAATATTAGGCATAAACTGGGACTGTGCCAGGCAAACCAGAATGTATGGTCTCCTGTTTAATAAGACACATGTTCCAGGCCATCCTGTTCTAAGATCACAAAAACAGAAAAAAAACAGGAAGCACGAGGGAGCTCAAAGCACAGAAATAAACAAGAAAAAAATAAAAACTTCCACAAAGTAAGTTTTCCTCAATTTTACAAATCAATTTGCATTAATAATATTTTAAGCAAGGGTAAAAGGGAGGAGGGGCTGATGTGCTAAAATAAGGAGGACTGGCTGAAACAAATTTAGGAAGCAGTCAGATCCCAGATCCCCTCCCCCACCCCAGCAAAACACTGGAAGTTTATTTTCTTAAGAACATAAAACAGCGGTTCTCTTCACAGGGACCCTGGGCACAGCTGAGAAGAACATATACTATGCTGAAAACGAGAGCTCAGGTGAACGCATATATACGGATGCTGAATGCAGTGATACCTCCAACCCCAATCATTCTTCCCCTGCTTGGTTCCCAGAATGATGCCTTCATTCTCAAGGCAAGAGACAGGAAGAGTCTTCTCTGAGGAATCTGACCATCCTAAGAAGGAAGACTTAAAGCTATTGAGTAGAAGATTCCTCAACCAAACAGCCCAGCCAGGTGACTCTATTGTGGAACTCACTGTTGATAAGCCCCACTCCTATGCTCATCGCCTCCAATCAGCCTTTTTGTTCCTTACTATTAAATATAAACACACAAACAAAAATGTCCAGATATCTAATGAAAGACTCTAATATAAAAGGCAGAGACTAAAAGAAATATATAATAAACAGATAAAAGCAGCTTAAAGAGAAGTAATTTTTTTCTTTTTCTTTTTAATATACCAAGTGGTCAGAGAAGTAAAATTTTAAAAAATATCTATAAGTATCTTTCTCATGGAGATAAGATATATTACAACTACGTAACAAGAACAGGATACTATAAAAGAACGTGCAGAGAAAGTTTTTGAAATAATAAATTCAGAGGGTTTTTAAAAGATAAATCTGAAAAAGTCTGCACAGAAAGTAGAGCAAAACATAAAAGTGGAGACTAATAGGAGAGAAAAGATAAGTCAGAAATGTAATATCCAAGTCATGGGAGTTCCAAAAAATAACAAGGAAAAGTCATCAACAAAAGAATTTAAGAAAAAATTTTAGAACCAAAGAATAGGAAGAATTCAAAGAAAGAATAAGCAAAAATGCATGAAAACAAACCCATGCCAAGGCAGATTATTATGAAATTTCAGAATCCCAGGGAAGAACCTGAAAGTTTTCAGGGTAAAGCAGGTCTGAAAGGATAGGAACTGAATGGAATCAGTTTTACGAACAGCAGCACTGGAAATGGGAAAGTGAAGTAAAATGGAGGCAAAGTACAATTCTGTAGAAAAATTATTTCCAACCAGAATTCTATACTCAAATTACTAATCAAGTATGAGAGAAACATAAAGACATTTTCAGATATGCAAAGTCTAAAACATTTACCACTCATGCAAGCTTTCTCAGGAAACTATCAGGGAGTTAACACCACAAAAATGAGGGAATGGACCAACAAAGAGCAAGAAATGGAATACAGGAGACCGGAAACCCAACATGGTGAAAGGTGAAGGGAGAACCTAGGAAAGCAGCCATAAAACCCGATGTCAAAAACAACCAGTTCAGAATGGACGCTTAAGAAGATAAGATGGATAGAACACCTAAAGTGTCTGAATGTCTTGAGAGAATTAGACGATTGGTGAAAAAGAAAAGAAAAGAAACAAGACAGTTAACTCTGAAAATATTCTTATAAAGTAGAGAAAAAAAAAATAGGAACAGCAAAAGTGATCATAGTTTACCATGTGGCTCCTGCTGTGAAAAGCATTTACATAATCATAATAATGTAAATACTAATATGGATGTAACAAAAACAAGAAAAAATTCTTATTGCGAGATCTAGGGTATAAAAATGATACAGTGGGGACAAGGGAAGAAAAAAGGTAAAATCTTCACCTCCTCTTGGGGGTGGTCTATAGAAAATGACAAAAACTAAAAAAAAAAGAAAAATCAGGAAGTGCAAGATAGCCATGCTATTTTGAAAATAGGATTAATCAACTAAAAGCTAAAGAGGACAAAGTGCAGAAGAGGGCATGGGGGACCCCAGGGAGAAGGAGACTTGCTTGCTGTTTTTTTGCCATAACTGTGCAGAATTGTTGGTCTCTAGATAATAAGTGTGCACAAAATTTTGTTGAACTATTTGATTAAAATAGAAAAGGAAAAAAAAGAGAGGACTTAGTGAAAGAAATCTCAAAAACATTTTAATTTAAGTGCCAAATTGCTCAGACCTCAGCCAGTATCAAACTGTTTTTCCCATAACTAAAGCTACACCACTGTGTATATCACTTGAATATAATTATCAACCCTCCTCCATACTCTTCCAGTATGAAGACAGACAGGGAATTTTCCAAATCTTACCTCAAGCAGAGCTGCTCCTGGATCACCCTGTAGACTTTTTCCCAGTTTGTCAACCTCATCTAATAGGAACACTGGGTTGTTCACTCCCACAGTCTTCAAGCCGTTGATGATGCGACCAGGCATGCTGCCAACATAGGTGCGCCTAGAGAAAGCAAGTAGCACATTCACAGTGTGAGATGTCAGGAGGCAGGAGCGACGCCATTCAGAAATCAAAACTTAGGAATGTGAAAAGATCATTTAGCTATCACTATAATATAGCAAAGAGGTACTATGTATTTAAAAGGTACTATGATAAATCAAAAGTTATTATATTCAATTCTAATCTTATCTTCTACTTAATTCTGGCTACAAGTTGCCCATGATATTGGAAGAACTGTATCACATTTTGCCACTTGCTGAAATGAAGAAACATGACACTTAAGTCACCAGTTATGGTTCTTACTCTTCAAGATTCCAAAATGTCCAAAGTACCCTATGAATTCCCATGCTTTCCATGATTTTTCTGAGCATCCCCCTACCCAACGCAACCACCTTTATACACACTGAAATGGCTGCCCCAGGGCCAGCTAAAACATCATCATCTTCATGAAGGAAATTAAAATCAGTTCAAACGGCCACTCAGAATGCAGACCAAAAACAACCACAGAAAAGAAAAACTCCAATCTCTTTTATTTTCAAAGGAAATAATCTATTAATTATAGTATGAGGATCTGGGGTCAACAGTATTTATATCAGAATTCCATTATTCTGTCCTTTTGAACAAAACTGTATTCATCCCATATGCACTAATTGGCAATAACCACGTTCAGCCAGCCAGGTATTTTGTTGAACGTTAAAATGTGAGAGCCTGCTTTATCGTATTCGGACAAGAATCACCTACATAATTATGACAGATGTAGAGTATGGCATGAAATAAAAACACATATGTTTATCAAACCAAAAAAGGTGTCTTTTTTACAAAGCCAGCAAAACTTAAAGCAGCAATTTACTAATTTTAATTATAATCTTGCTGTCTACGTTGTGCAAAGCAAATGCTGTCTCTGAAAAGGCATAAAAGCCTGACTGCCGAGAAGAAAATGATCAATGATAAGTGGCACAGCCGCAGTTACCTCATGATCTGCACAAAGCTGATTCACAGAGCAGGCCTGATTTCTGCCACATGACTGGTATAAAGTAGGACAGAATAAACAGAGTGACCTTTGAAAAGACAAGCAAGCCTTAAAAACATCATGGGAATGCCTTTCATCTGGGAAAGGTGACCAAGGCACAGAGAAGCAAAGGCAATAAACATTGTCCTGTTAATATAAGGAATTAGCACATTCAAGATTTCAGAATCAGATACAGGAAAGACAAGACTCAGAATTAATAAATTCTTTTTTTTTTTTGAGAAGGAGTCTCGCTCTTTTTTTTTTTTTTTTTTTTTTTTTTTTTTTTTTGACGGGGTTTCACTGTGGTCTCGATCTCCTGACCTCGTGATCCGCCCGCCTCGGCCTCCCAAAGTGCTGGGATTACAAGCGTGAGCCACCGCGCCCGGCGGAGTCTCGCTCTTTCACCTAAGCTGGAGTGCAGTGGTGCGATCTCAGCTCACTGCAGGCTCCGCCCCCCGGGGTTCACGCCATTCTCCTGCCTCAGCCTCCCGCGTAGCTGGGACTACAGGCGCCCGCCACCTCGCCCGGCTAATTTTTTGTATTTTTAGTAGAGATGGGGTTTCACTGTGTTAGCCAGGGTGGTCTCGATCTCCTGATCTCGTGATCCACCCGCCTCGGCCTCCCATAGTGCTGGGATTACAGGCGTGAGCCACCGCGCCCAGCAATAAATTCTTTCCAATTATTTTTCTAGAGAACTTACAGATTTGCCATTACTCTGATTTTTAAGAGTGGTAGGGAAGGGAATTTTTTTAAAGAATCTCAAAGCCTCTAATGGGTCATTTTTTGCTGCAGTTATTTATTTGCCTTTCCTTTTTTGATGAGTAAACTTCAAAAACAGGTATTGACAATTCTACACCTAAAGTTACAGAGAGAAAATAATATTCTAGGTAGGCACCCTTTCCAAAAAAAGTGGAATCCCAGATTCTACTCACACTGCATATAAGCAATTCCTCTTACACTTTCCATTGCTTCCCAGAGCCTACAGAATAAGGTTCAAATTCCTTTGTCTGGAGTTCGAGGCTTTTCACAATCTAGCTCCCATTCATCTTCCCAACTTGCTGCCATTACTTTCTTGCTTCATCCACAATCAAGATCCTATTATGCCCCTTAAAAATTTTTACCTTTCTTAAAAATATGGTGCCTTCCTGCCCTTAATACTACCCTTCCTGCTTGCGTAAACCCCAACAATTCTAAGAAACTTTTTCTGACTACCTCTCACAAGGTGATCGCTCTAATAATGCAATGTCTACAGCACTTACTGGCCCCGTAACTCATCTGATAGTTACTTACAACCTAGTTTTTATTCATGGGTATAATAACCTCCTCTAAAGGGCCAGTGAGCACTTTTATGACAGAGACGAGGTCTTACCACAGAGTAGAGGCTAGATATAGAGCTGTAAGATTGTTCCCCACCAGATCCACCATGCCAGCACTCAAAGCATCTTTCCATCAGCACTCTAAAGGTAACACAGTACAAGCCTCTGAATACTATTTTGGGCAAATTACTTGACCTAAGCCTCAGTTTCCTCACCTATAAGATGGGGATAATAGTGTCAACCTGGTGGGTTATATTAATATAAGGATCATGAGAGAACACAGGCAAAGCACACAGCATGATCCGTGGCACACGGTGAGCTTTCCAATGATGCTCATCCTTATCAGCAACAGCTACTTAAAGTTTACTTCTGGTTTCCTGGAAGAAGCACAAGGGCAGAATTCAGTACACCTGAATTTGAGTCCCATTTCAATTTCTGCCTCAACTTTTGCAAAAGTCTTTTATAGCAGACAAGAAAGAAAAATATAGGCATTTCACCATCCACACTCTTCCTACCTATTCAATTAAAGGGCTCGGCTCCCGCAGGCTATAATGCAAACCGTTAAAATAAAATTTACAAAGAATTTGGAATATAAAAGAGTTTAAGTGTTACAATGTTAAGTGAAAATGACAGGATTACAATTCTGTTACTTAAAATCCAATGATAAGTCTGGCAGAGCAAAACAAATGTTAACAGTGATTATCTTTGTATGGTAGAAAAACATGAGGATTTTTTTCCTTTCTTTTTTTTATTTTTCACATTTTCTACCAAGGGTGTGTGGATGTGTGGGTGTGGGTGTGGGTGTGGGTGGGTGTGTGGGTGTGTGTGTGTATCTCAAACTGGAAAAAGTAATCAGTTTAAAAAAGATTCTAATGATCTCAAAAAGAAAAACAGTCTTTAAGAAACTGGGATTTGAATGCATAGTAGCATGTCTAAACAAATGCAATTATTCTTCTGGTAGTCATTCCTAAATCTTTTTATAGACTAATTTCTATGGGTGTACTCATCTAAAGGGTTGCATAACTTCCAAAATATTATGTTTTAATCTTACATGAGTTCACAAAACACCTAGAGAGCATTCACCACATTTAGCACCATGTTAAATAAGCATCATGGGGTACATAAAGGAGATAGATGATAAATCCCCTGCCTGAGAAAGCTTGTACTTTTTATAAAGGTATTTATGTTTCATCTCCCCAGTTGTATGGTAGAAATGCCAGAGGCCTGTATTCTATAAAGGAGCACAATAGGTGGTCAGTTTAGAGAAGAGTAAAATCATAACTGACTGCACTTACATTAATGGAGGAAGCCTTGGGTTGAGGCCTTAAAATAAACCTAAGTTTTGGACAGGCAAAGAAGAGCTACGTGCAAATACAAGTTGAAAGGATAGTGGGCAAACCATAATATATATCTGGTATACTATGCTAAAAAAATATATTAGAAGCTTGCTGCTTCAGTTATTTTTCCCTTGTAGAAACTAATAATGAAATACTTTATTTATAACTTTACCATTTTAGGTTGCATATGAAAATGTATCAATGTGGAAATCACAAGTTCATTTTTCTTCTCATCTTGGTTGCAAGTTGAGACAAGGATTTCTTGCAATAATATAATTTTATTATCTAAATAAACAGCTGGTAAAGTATTTCTAGGAGTTAATATCCACAGTGATTTAAGAGATATCATAACAATAATATTTCTTTTTACCAAAGAACAAATGAAAAACAATTATGCAAACATTATTTCATAAAATTTCGTCTTAAAAGAAGTTACTTTATATTTAATTTGTGTGAACTGATTTAATTATTTAAATGTAATATTTAAATATAAAAGTTTAAGTTGTTAAAACTGATAGAAGGGAATGGGTATTTTGTGGCTTACAAAGTGGACAGAAAAATCACAATGGAGATAAACCCAAATGAGAAATGTCGAAAAGACTGAAAAACTGAATGAGTTAATACGTAGCATAAACATTATTCTTCCTTTAAGCTACTCAAAACAATACAGACAAAAATGAGGCAATGTTTAGTCAGATCACTATTATTTTCCAAGTTTAAGATTAAATATTAAGGCAAGGCTTTCTTTTGCTTCCCCATCTCCCACCTCATTATCATTTAACCATAAAAAACATATCTTTGCTTGTTTTTAAAATCAATCCCCAACTTATCGGCATCCTCCTTCTCATGCGCAGGTACTTTCAGCAAAAGGAAAGTGTTCCACCCATGGGAAAACAGGGAGAGTGAGTGGCAAAATCGAGAGGATAAGCAAGGGCAATAACAAAGCAGCTTTCTTTTTCCTTCTCTATTCTAAGACTGTGGAACAGTGGTGCCTACTCAGAGGCTGAGGAAAAACAAAACTTTTCATGAACTCTAACTGTGAGCACGTGACCGGTACTCAAATGCCAAGACCTGGGTTGTCTCCCAAATGCCTCAACTGTCACATGGAACCACATGTTCCCCCAGGCACACCCATGGTTGTGCTGGAATTGTCGGCTGTTCTTTCTCTCCTCCTCCTATTCACCTTTAATTCATAACTGACCTAAGTGCATGCTCTGCCCTCAGCCTTTCCTCAACAACTGAACCCCACTACACTCCATGTGCTTCCAAACAGGGTTTGAAATAAAATTTTTCACCAGGCTTTAATAATTCATGGGGTAGATGGGTCATACATCCCCAACAGCACAAGGGCAGGTTGCTATAGTAGTTAATCAAACATCTGGTACACTGATGGCTAAGTAACGCCAGCAAGGTGTATCTAAAATCAGGCTGAATAGAATGATTCACAAAACAAATCCGTATACTTTTTACTTGGCAACAATCACAGCCTCCATATATATGTTTCTAAAAAGGTTATGTTTACAAATATTTTAGGCAATGGTGATTGTAACATGACCTCCTTTTACAAAAGACTCATAAAGTCAATTCTTATTTTCTTCAGACTCAATTTTCTTAATACAGTCACACACACAAAAGCATATTCACTTGAAAAAAAGAACAAATTTTATATGTCAGTAAGGATTTAAAATAGAGATTTATTTTAATCCAACGATGTTCATAAGTGGTGAGAACCATGACACTATACACTGTCCATTAATAGGCAACAGAAAAATGCATTTTCCCGTAATTCTGCCATATAAATTAAGTAATAATGCTGAGAATAGGATAAATATTTTAGAAGGCAATTTAAAAAATCAGATTGAAATTTATAAAAACTCATACTGAAGCTTGTAAATCTAAATTTGTCCTCCTGAGAATTTATTAATAGAATTTAAATAATGGTTAAAGCTAATTTTTAGGGAATGTTCACTGTGTGTCAGGCATTGAATAAGTGCTTTCTAAGCCTTATCAAATAATCAATACCAATGTGAAAAGAACAATTACCTACATGTCATGTGCTTATGATGTCAATTTCACATAGCATTAATTCCACAAACTCACTCTCTAAATGCCATCGAATACTTACTCTGTAGCTAAAATTAGAAGATTAAGGCCGTAGACGCAGCTTCTTTAAGTTTGGTCCAAGAGAAATGCCAATTCCTTTACGAAAGCAAACTACAGCCTCTAGTGGTACATGCAAGAATAAGAAGTCTAGGCAACAAAAACATCTTTTGAAATTGCCAGAAGAAATCACTCAAATCAATTCTCTACTCTGATCTGCACCCCTCATTGTTTATTTACTAAAATCTTGTGATGAGTCTTTTTTAAAATTTATTATTATTATATTTTAAAGATAGGGTCTCACCATGTTGGCCAGGCTGGTCTTGAACTCCTGAGCTCAAGCAATCTGCCTGCCTCAGTCTCCCAAAGTGCTGGGATTACAGGCATGAACTACCACACAAGGCCAGTAATGATTCTTTTTAAATGCATAAGAATTTTAAGTGAGCAAATAAAAGAGAATAAAAATAACCATTTCTTACAAAAAAGTTTCTGAAACCATTTCCCATCCCTGTCTGTGGATAGGGATCCCTTTGAATAAGGTAAAATAGAAAACAAGATATTAAAAAAGCATCATACTCTTTTATAAGCAGTTCATGGTTCCTACATTTAAACATGTTCTTTAACACATACACTACAGGTATGTTTTCTCACAACTTAACAATTGCTATGAATCCCCTAAACCATGAAATGTAAATTCATGCTTTCCCAAGGCATTTTCCATCAGATCAACAAAGAGATCAGTGAGAACAATGAATGCAGGATGAAAATCTGATTCTAATAATGTCAGATTAATCAGAAACAGTTTTGTTGTTGTTTGTTTGTTTGAGATAATGTCTCTGTCTCCAGGCTGGCGTGCAGTGGGACAATCATGGCTTACTGCAGCCTGGACCTTCCCAGGCCTAAATGATTCTCCCACCTCAGCCTCCTGAGTAGCTAGGACCACAGGCGCATGCCACTGGGCCTGCCTAATTTTTTAATTTTTGTGGAGACAAAAATTAAAATCTAAAAATTAAAAATTTAAATATAAATTTTGTAGAGACAAAAGGGTTTCCCTGTGTTGCCCCAGCTGATCTCAAACTGTTGGGCTCAAACAATCCATCCACCTCAGCCTCCCAAAGCATTAGGATTACAGGCATGAGCCACTGCGCCCAGCCTACAGAGACAGTCCTTACAGTTTATTGTTTTTTTATAGAAAGTGAGTCCAAAATGCAAGAATAAGCCTTAATAATTCTTAATAATTATGCTAACATTTATCCCTATTACTCATATTCATAATACAAACCAACCTTCATAAAAGGAAGTTTAGACTACAATCAGAATGAGTTTGTTATCAAAGACTTCTTACCTCCTCCTATTGGCCCTCCCTATTGCAGTTACTTTTTTTAACTCTAAGAGTTAGGGGTCATTATTTATGGAATGCTACTGGGTTGAAAAGAGTGTAAAGACATAATAATATCCAATCATAAATAACTTGTATTTACATTCAAATGAGATTCCAGGAAAGTTGAGGCACAGAGTAGGTATCCACTGCCATACAAATCAAGGTTAGTTTGGGTTTATCATTATGCTTAGAGGCTCTAGGCTAGCTGATAATTCTTGTAAATGCCCTTTCCATTCAAGGGACCACAAATAGCCCTTTAAGGAAAATAGATGTATGCTATGCCTAAGCTGAACTCTCGGCAGAAACTCTACAAGCCAGAAGAGAGTGGGGGCCGATATTCAACATTCTTAAAGAAAAGAATTTTCAACCCAGAATTTCATATCCAGCAAAACTAAGCTTCATAAGTGAAGGAGAAATAAAATACTTTATAGACAAGCAAACGCTGAGTGATTTTGTCACCACCAGGCCTGCCCTAAAAGAGCTCCTGAAGGAAGCACTAAACATGGAAAGGAGCAACCGGTACCAGCCACTGCAAAAACATGCCAAATTGTAAAGACCATCGAAGCTAGGAAGAAACTGCATCAACTAACGAGCAAAATAACCAACTAACATCATAATGACAGGATCAGATTCACACATAACAATATTAACTTTAAATGTAAATGGGCTAAATGCTCCAATTAAAAGACACAGACTGGCAAACTGGATAAGGAGTCAGGACCCATCAGTGTGCTGTATTCAGGAAACCCATCTCACGTGCAGAGACACACACAGACTCAAAATAAAGGGATGGAGGAAGATCTATCAAGCAAATGGAAAACAAAAAAAGGCAGGGGTTGCAATCCTAGTCTCTGATAAAATAGACTTTAAACCAACAAAGATCAAAAGGGACAAAGAAGGCTATTACATAATGGTAAAGGGATCAATTCAACAAGAAGAGCTAACTATCCTAAATATATATGCACCCAACACAGGAGCACCCAGATTCATAAAGTAAGTCCTGAGTGACCTACAAAGGGACTTAAACTCCCACACAATAATAATGGGAGATTTTAACACCCCACTGTCAACATTAGACAGATCAACGAGACAGAAAGTTAACATGGATATCCAGGAATTGAACTCAGCTCTGCACAAAGTGGACCTAATAGACATCTACGGAACTCTCCACCCCAAATGAACAGAATATACATTTTTTTCAGCACCACACCACATCTATTCCAAAATTGACCACACAGTTGGAAGTAAAGCTCTCCTCAGCAAATGTAAAAGAACAGAAATTATAACAAACTGTCTCTCAGACCACAGCGCAATCAAACTAGAACTCAGGATTAAGAAACTCACTCAAAACCGCTCAACTACATGGAAACTGAACAACCTGCTCCTGAATGACTATTGGGTACATAATGAAATGAAGGCAGAAATAAAGATGGTCTTTGAAACCAACGAGAACAAAGACACAACATACCAGAATCTCTGGGACACATTCAAAGCAGTGTGTAGAGGGAAATTTATAGCACTAAATGCCCACAAGAGAAAGCAGGAAAGATCCAAAATTGACACCCTAACATCACAATTAAAAGAACTAGAAAAGAAAGAGCAAACACATTCAAAAGCTAGCAGAAGGCTAGAAATAACTAAAATCAGAGCAGAACTGAAGGAAATAGAGATACAAAAAACCCTTCAAAAAATTAATGAATCCAGGAGCTGGTTTTTTGAAAAGATCAACAAAATTGATAGACCGCTAGCAAGACTAATAAAGAAGAAAAGAGAGAAGAATCCAATAGATGCAATAAAAAATGAAAAAGGGGATATCACCAGCGATCCCACAGAAATACAACCTACCATCAGAGAATACTACAAACAACTCTATGCAAATAAACTAGAAAATCTAGAAGAAATGGATAAATTCCTCGACAAATATTCCCTCCCAAGACTAAACCAGGAAGAAGTTGAATCTCTGAATAGACCAATAACAGGTTCTGAAATTGTGGCAATAATCAATAGCTTACCAACCAAAAAGAGTCCAGGACCGGATGGATTCACAGCTGAATTCTACCAGAGGTACAAGGAGGAACTGGTACCATTCCTTCTGAAACTATTCCAATCGATAGAAAAAGAGGCAATCCTCCCTAACACATTTTATGAAGCCAGCATCGTCCTGATACCAAAGCCTGGCAGAGACATACCCAAAAAAGAGAGTTTCAGACCAATATCCTTGATGAACATTGATGCAAAAATCCTCAATAAAATACTATCAAACCGAATCCAGCAGCACATCAAAAAGCTTATACACCATGATCAAGTGGGCTTCATCCCTGGGATGCAAGGCTGGTTCAACATATGCAAATCAATAAATGTAATCCAGCATATAAACAGAACCAAAGACAAAAACCACATGATTATCTCAACAGATGCAGAAAAGGCCTTTGACAAAATTCAACAACCCTTCATGCTAAAAACTCTCAATAAATTAGGTATTGATGGGACGTATCTCAAAATAATAAGAGCTATCTATGACAACCCCACAGCCAATATCATACTGAATGGGCAAAAACTGGAAGCATTCCCTTTGAAAACTGGCACAAGACAGGGATGCCCTCTCTCACCACTCCTATTCAACATAGTGCTGGAAGTTCTGGCCAGGGCAATCAGGCAGGAGAAGGAAATAAAGGGTATTCAATTAGGAAAAGAGGAAGTCAAATTGTCCCTGTTTGCAGATGACATGATTGTATATCTAGAAAACCCCATTGTCTCAGCCCAAAATCTCCTTAAGCTGATTAGCAACTTCAGCAAAGTCTAAGGATACAAAATCAATGTACAAAAATCACAAGCATTCTTGTACACCAATCACAGACAAACAAAGAGCCAAATCATGAGTGAACTCCCATTCATAATTGCTTCAAAGAGAATAAAATACCTAGGAATCCAACTTATAAGGGATGTGAAGGACCTCTTCAAGGAGAACTACAAACCACTGCTCAATGAAATAAAAGAGGATACAAACAAATGAAAGAACATTCCATGCTCATGGGTTGAAAGAATCAATATCGTGAAAATGGCCATACTGCCCAAGGTAATTTATAGATTCAATGCCATCCCCATCAAGCTACCAATGACTTTCTTCACAGAATTGGAAAAAACTACTTTAAAGTTCATATGGAACCAAAAAAGAGCCCGCATCGCCAAGTCAATCCTAAGCCAAAGAACAAAGCTGGAGGCATCACGCTACCTGACTTCAAACTATACTACAAGGCTACAGTAACCAAAACAGCATGGCACTGGTACCACAACAGAGACATAGATCAATGGAACAGAACAGAGCCCTCAGAAATGATGCCACATATCTACAACTATATGATCTTTGACAAACCTGACAAAAACAAGAAATGGGGAAAGGATTCCCTATTTAATAAATGGTGCTGGGAAAACTGGCTAGCCATATGGAGAAAGCTGAAACTGGATCCCTTCCTTACACCTTATACAAAAATTAATTCAAGATGGATTAAAGACTTAAATGTTAGACCTAAAACCATTAAAATCCTACAAGAACACCTAGGCAATACCATTCAGGACATAGGCGTGGGCAAGGACTTCATGTCTAAAACACCAAAAGCAATGGCAACAAAAGCCAAAATTGACAAATGGGATCTAATTAAACTAAAGAGCTTCTGCACAGCAAAACAAACTACCATCAGAGTGAATGGGCAACCTACACAATGGGAGAAAATTTTTGCAACCTACTCATCTGACAAAGGGCTAATATCCAGAATCTACAATGAACTCAAACAAATTTACAAGAAAAAAACAAACAACCCCATCAAAAAGTGGGCAGAGGACATGAACAGACACTTCTCAAAAGAAGACATTTATGCAGCCAAAAAGCACGTGAAAAAATGCTCATCATCACTGGCCATCAGAGAAATGCAAATCAAAACCACAGTGAGATACCATCTCACACCAGTTAGAATGGCCATCATTAAAAAATCAGGAAACAACAGGTGCTGGAGAGGATGTGGAGAAATAGGAACACTTTTACACTGTTGGTGGGACTGTAAACTAGTTCAACTATTGTGGAAGTCAGTGGGGCGATTCCTCAGGGATCTAGAACTAGAAATACCATTTGACCCAGCCATCCCATTACTGGGTATATACCCAAAGGACTATAAACCATGCTGCTATAAAGACACATGCACACATATGTTTATTGCGGCACTATTCACAATAGCAAAGAGTTGGAACCAACCCAAATGTCCGACAATGATAGACTGGATTAAGAAAATGTGGCACATATACACCATGGAATACTATGCAGCCATAAAAAATGATGAGTTCATGTCCTTTGTAGGGACATGGATGAAACTGGAATACAGGATATATTTTTCTAATTATTCTCTTTAATGATTCAAGAAAGCATACTTCCTGTTTTGAATAACATGTGGTTATATGCAAATAATTTTCAAATTTCAATATAAATTTCCCTGTTTATAATTGGAAGATTGAAATGGTATCTACTGACTCCTCTAAGATGGGAAAATCTGTGAACATATTTCCTACAACTCTTTCCTCTCTGCTTTCCTTTCTGCTTTTGGTTACTATCTGAGATCTCTACTTGGTAGGTAAACTTCTCTTTCAGAAATTATGAACGGGGGGCCGAGCTTGGTGGCTCACACCTGTAATCCCAGCACTTTGGGAGGCCGAGATGGGAGGATCACTTGAGGTCAGGAGTTCAAGACCAGCCTGGCCAATGTGGTGAAACCCCATCTCTACTAAAAATACAAAAATTAGCTGGGCATGGCAGCAGGCGCCTGTAATCCCTGCTACTCAGTAGACTAGAGCAGGAGAATCATTTGAACCCAGGAGGCGGAGGTTGCAGTGAGCCAAGATCACGCCACTGCACTCCAGCCTAGGCGACAGGGCAAGACACCATCTCAAAAAACAAACAAACAAAGATATTTAGGCTGGACACAGTGGCTCAGGTCTGTAATCCCAGCACTTTTGGAGGACAAGGCAGGCAGATCACTTGAGGCCAGGAGTTCGAGACCAGCCTGGCCAACGTGGTGAAACCCTGTCTCTACTAAACACACAAAAATGAGCCAGGTATGGTTGCAAGCGCCTGTAGTCCCAGTTACTTGGGAGGCTGAGGCAGGAGAATTGCTTGAACCCAGCAGGAGGAGGCTGCAGTGAGTTAAGATCACACCACTGCACTCCAGACTGGGAGACAGAGCGAGACTCCGTCTCAAAAATATATATATGAATGGCATTTTCATGGTTTTATAACCACACTCACAATTATCTAGACATAATCCTATGTAGTAATGGTTTAGGAGCTTAACATGACTCCTTTTATACCATAATTTATTCATCTTCAGTTCTCTGTGCTATGTGCAATGATAAACAATGGAATTATTTTCATGATGGATACATGGCTGCTATACATCTCTAGTGCTAACACACACGGCATCTCAGAGTACCAAGAAACGTTTCCTTTCAACTAAAAGGCAGTATTTTGTCATGACATGCAAACATTAAATAAATTAAAAAATAAATTTACTACCATAGTTCACAGTAGCTTTATTTTTTGATATTTTATTTTATTAAATATCTTATTTATTTTATTTTTTTTTTTAAATAGAGTCGGGGTCTTCCTGTGTTACCCATGCTGGTCTCAAACTCCTGGGCTCAAATGATCTGTCCACCTTGGTCTCTCAAAGTGCTAGGATTATAGGCATGAGCCACTGTGCCCAGCCAGCTTTATTTTTAATAGCCAAAAAACTGAAAACAATCCAAATGTCTATCAACAGGTGAACTGATAAACAAATGATGGTATATCCATACAACAGAATACAACTCCAGCAATAAAAAGAAACAAATTTCTGTTATATACAGCAACATGGATGAACCTCAAAATAATCATGCTGAATTAAAGAAGCCAGAAAAAATGGCTCACAACTATATGATTCCATTTATATGAAATTTTAGAAAATACAGATTAATCTTTAGTGGTTGCTTGGGGATTAGGAGGCAAGGAGGAAAGGGGCGGGGAAGAAGGAAGGGATTATCAAAGAGCATGAAGAAACTTTTGGAGGTGATAGTTATGCTCATTATCTTAATTATGGTGATGGTATTACAGATATATACGTAAGTCAAAACTCATCAAAATGTACATATTACATTTGTGAAGTTTACCGTATGTCAATTACACTTCAATAAAGCTCAAAAAAAAAAAAAAACCTTTCTCCAAAGAGAAATTAAGGGCCAGGCACGGTGGCTCACATTTGCAATCCCAGCACTTTGGGAGGCCAAGGCGGGTGGATCACTTGAGGTCAGGAGTTCGAGACTAGCCTGTCCAACATAGTGAAATCCCGTCTCTGCTAAAAATAAAAAAATTAGCCGGGTGTCATGGCAGGTGCCTGTAATTAGAGCTACTTGTGAGGCTGAGGCAGGACAATCACTTGAACTTGGGAGGCAGAGGTTGCAGTGAGCCAAGATCATGCCACTGCACTCCAGCCTGGGTGACAAGAGTGAAACTCCATGTCAAAATAAATAAATAAATAAATAGAAATTAAGGAAACAATCTCATTTACAATAGTTTCAGAAAGAATAAAATACTTAAGTACAAACTTAACCAAGGAGGTAAAAGGTCTGTACACTAAAAATTATAAAACACTGATGAAAGAAGTTAAACACAAATAAATTGAAAGATATTACATGTTTGTAGACTAGAAGAATGTTGTTAAAATGTCTATACCACTCAAAGCAATCTACAAGTTCAATGTAATCCCTATTAAAATTCCAATGACATTTTTCACAAAAATAGATTTAAAAATCTTAAAATTAATAAGAAATTACAAAAGACCCTGAATAGCCAAACCAATCTCGAGCAAGAACAAACATGGAGGCACCAGACTTTCTGACTTCAAGTTATTTTATGAAGTTATAGTAATCAGAGAGTATGATTCTGGCACAAAAACAGACACATGGACCAACGGAATAGAATAGAGTGCCCAGAAATAAATCCTATAAGGTTACCTAGAAGGTCAACCAATTTTCAACAAGGGCACCAAGAATATACAATAGGGAAAGGGCAGTCTCTTCAAAAAAATGTTGCTGGGCAAACCAGACACCCACATGCAGAAGAACGCACTTGAACCCTTATATTACACCACGTACAAACATTAATTCAAAATGGATTAAAGACTTAAATGTAAGGCCTGAAACTGAAAAACTTCTAGAAGAAAATATATTTTAAAAGCTCCTTGACATTGGTCTGGGCATGGTATTTTTGCATATGACACCAAAGTCAAGGCAACAAAAGCTAAAATGAACAAGTGAAATTATATCAAACTAAAAAGCTTCTGTACAGAATTTTAAAAGTTCAGCAAAATGAGAAGGCAACCTATGTAATGTGAGAAAATATGTGCAAACCATATTTCTGATAAGGGGTTAATATCCAAAACATATAAGGAACTCATGAAACTTAGCAAAAAATCAAATAGCTGCTTATCATGACTAATCATCAGGGAAATGCAAATCAAAACCACAATGAGAAAGCACTTTATGCCTGTTAGGATGGCCATTATTTAAAAAAACAAACAAACAAAAAACCATAACCAGTGAAGGTGAGGATATGGAGAAAAGGGCACCCTTGTACACTGCTGATCGGAATGTAAATTGGTACAGTCATTATGAAAACAGTATGGAAGTTACTAAAAAAGTTAAAATACAACTTCCATATGATCCAGCAATCCCACCTCTGGGTAAATAGCCAAAGGAACTGAAATCAGGGATATCTGCACTTCCGTATTCACTGCAGTATTACTTACAATAGCCATGATACAGAAATAACTGAAATGTCTACTGACACATAAGTGAATAAAGAAAATGTGGTATAGACATACAATGGAATATTATGCACCTTAAAAAGGAAGGAAATCTTGCCATCTGTGACAACATAGATGGACCTAGAGGGCATCATGCTAAGTGAAATGAGCCAGACACAGAAAGACAAGTACTGTATGATTTCACCTATTTAATGCATGTGGAATCTAAAATAGTCAAACTCATAGAAATGGAGAGTAGACTAGTAGTTGCCAGGGCATGAGAGGAGAAGGAAATGGGAGGTGATGGTTAAAGGGAACAAAGTTTCACTTATGCAAGATAAATAAGTTCTAGAGATCTACTATAAAGAAAAGTGCCTATCGCTAACAATATTGTTAATTTAACATTAGACCTTACGCTCAATGTTCTTACCACCAGCACCAAAAGAAAAAAGCCAATAATGATGATAATAATAATCACAAAAGAGGTAGGAGGAAACTTTGGAGGTGATGGATATGTTTATGGCTATGAAGATTGTGATGGTTTCATGGGTGTATACTTATTCTGAAACTCACTGAGATGTATTCATCAAATATATACAGCTTTTTGTATGCCAATCACACTTCAATAAAATTGTTTCAAAAAAATTGAAAACAAAAATAATTTAACAGTACGACAGTCAGTGGAGTAAACTTGAAATGAAAAATTGCATGAGCTTTCTGAGTGACAATTAGACTGCAAAAAAGGTGTTATTTTTTGGCTTACCAGTTGTACTTTTGTTCCAAGGAAGTTCTACCATAAGTTCCAAATAATTTCTAGTCAGAGCATATTCTGGCATTGACTGAGGCATTTTTTTGAGTCTGTGGAGAAAGAATACACAGCAAACATGTTCACGAACACAGAAAAATTCCATAACAGAAAAATCAAACACAGCTCTCTTTCTTGGTTAGATGTATCATGCATGTTTAAACAAATCTGAAAAAGTTTTAAAGTATCCAGATAATAAAACGTTTATTTTGTTTTGTAATGTAATGATCACCACTCCTATCTCTCTCCCCAGCCTACTTTACTGCCCCTTCTGGAGTCCCACCAGGGAGGGGTTCTTCCCTTCTGCTTTGCTTTCTCTACAATATATTCTCATATTTTCTAAGTACTAAAGGTACTTACAAAACAAAATAAGGCAGATACCTGCAAACTGCAGGAGAAAACATTATATCTAATTCTAGCCTGGAAATATGGCCTCACTAGTGTGTGTCCCTTTTAAGCTCACAGGGATAGTCAAGTGACACATATCCATTGGTTTACTTATCACAGTAAGATTTAAGTGCCTAACTATGCATAATACAATAATTTTATTTTTTTTGTATCAGAGATGAGTGAGGTCTGCTCATAAAAGCAAGCTAATATCATATATTTAATAACAAATGCTACTTCCACAATATATGCAGTGCTTAGCAAAGTGTTCTGCACATAATAAACGTTCTACACATAGTAACTACTGTCAGAGGCAATATAAAATACCCATCAACTACAATTACTAATGTTCTTAACTGTGAGCCTCAGAAAGTCAAATATTAAGTCACTAAGCATTCAAGCAGGCTCATTACAATTCACTAATAAAAGAAAATGTAATAAGAGTTATAAAGTTAAAAGTATGCAAAGGAAAAATGGCTTTCAGTTTAACGCTGGGGATATCCAGAAAATGTAATCAACCCATATATCCTATTCTGTTATCAAGGTTTCCCCGTACTTTGTCTTGTACAAAGAGAAACGGACAGTCCTTGCCCTTGAGAGTTTATAATCTAGAGAAGAAAAGTCACATGTGAAGAATATGATGCTAACTGTATAAACAAAGAAGCATGGTCTGTTCTTTCAGACAACAAAAAGGCAGCTGCAAGAGTTATATTGCTTGACAGCACACTGCAGGTGGAAGACTTGTATTATGTATCCTCAGTAATTGAGAAAAGAGTAGTGAAAGTGGTGTTAATCAGGAGTGCTAAGAATGAAAACAATAATGAACAAATGCCTTTTATAATTTACCTCTTTATCTCTTTGACACAGACTTTATGGGCCTGCTCTGGCATACTAGATGTTCGTATTTTTTTCTCTAGCATGACAATGTCATCATTATCTTCATCTTCATCTTCATCTTCTAAAGTACCTGAGATATGTGTAATTCTCCTAATAGGGCGTATTGCTATAACCTAACGTAGAAAGCAGAAGAGTAAAACCGTATGTCAAAATAAATTGGAAATGAAGTACTCAGGTACACAAAAGATTATGACTGGTGCTGAATAAACATTTTTATGACTACAGTCTATATCTTTAGGAAGTGAAGTTCAGAAT
Organism: Hylobates moloch; assembly: GCF_009828535.3. Lineage (NCBI taxonomy): Eukaryota > Metazoa > Chordata > Mammalia > Primates > Hylobatidae > Hylobates > Hylobates moloch. The sequence continues at coordinate 85,197,095 of NW_026652281.1, forward strand.
GATAATCAAAAGGCGGTTGTATACAGAGAGGCAGCAGAATTGCAGACGCAGACCAGCATAAGGTAGACATGATTCTTTGGTATATGCTTACAATAATACTTGCATAAGAAAACAAATTTCAAGGAACTGGATACTAGAAATAATTAAACCATCTAGAAATTATGTTTCTTTGAGCTACTGTTGCAGCCACTATTTTCTTGAAATACATTACTTCTTACCATTTGGTGACTGAAAAAAATTCCATTTTACCTCCTACATTACAAAATTTCTTCCTAGCATCTTCAACCTTTCCACCACTGGCTCTATTTTGCCTTCAAAGCTTTCCTGCTTTCAAAGTATTTTTTTCTTACCTCTAGTTTCTTCTAGTTAACTACTGCACTGTTTACTTCCTTTCTTGTGAGGTTCTGCTTCTCTAACAAGTGGCTATAACCACCAGATCCCCTACCTCATCAATTACTTCAGTGAACCTTTGGCATCTGTTCCCATCCTGCCAAAATTGTTCTTTCAAATCTAAAAAACATATTCTGTGCAAAGTCAAATGGCCTTTGTGTTCTCTATGATCTCTGTATCATATGTTAAAACCACCTTACGTGCTCCTTGAAATTCATGAATAAACAACCATTACTGGAGCAAAATTATATACTAGCATTTAATTTAAAAGCCCCCAGAACATTTTATTTTTTGAGACAGGGTCAAGCTTTGTCATCCAGGCTGAAGTGCAACGGCATGAACACTGCTTACTGCAGCCTCAACCTCCCTGGCTCAAATAATCCTTCCACCTCAGCTGCCTAAGTAGCTGGGACTACAGACACACACCAGCATGCTGGCTAATTTTTTAAATTTTTTTTGTAAAGATGAGGTCTCATTATGTTGCCCAGCCTGGTCTTGAACTCCTGGCCTCAAGCGATTCTCCTTCCTTGGCCTCTCAAAGTGCTGGGATTACAGGCATGAGCCACTGCATTCAGCCCAGAACTTATTTTTTAACCTGGAAAATTTATCTATTTAATGCATTCAAGGCCGGGCGCGGTGGCTCAAGCTTGTAATCCCAGCACTTTGGGAGGCCGAGGCGGGCGGATCAGGAGGTCAGTAGATCGAGACCACGGTGAAACCCCGTCTCTACTAAAAATACAAAAAAAAAATTAGCCGGGCGTGGTGGCGGGCGCCTGTAGTCCCAGCTACACGGAGAGGCTGAGGCAGGAGAATGGCGTGAACCCGGGAGGCGGAGCTTGCAGTGAACCGAGATTGGGCCACTGCACTCCAGCCTGGGTGACAGAGAGAGACTCCGTCTCAAAAAAAAAAAAAAAAAAAGACCTGTACAATCTGGAAACGGCACAGGCCTGTAATCAACAGAGTGTAGTGGGGCTTGGGCCAGTTACTGCCCACAACCTGAACGGCCAGTGCAGCTGTGCCAATCCTGAAAAACACACAAAACATCGGCATTATAAACATTCAGTATGGTAGAACAGAAACTCACTTCAGAAAATGTTGGCTTTTCTGATACATTCATTAAGCAAAATACAACTGAAGTGTAAATAAATTGTTTCTCTATTTAACTTAGCATCCAGTATGTGGCCTCTTCCGCCACTACCCTCAGCTATACGGCAAAGCAGACCATCTCACTATAATCCGCACCTCTTTTAAAAAATTAGGGAGGAATTTGTAAACACTTGGATTATTCAAGCATAAAAATGTAAGAGAAAAGCAGCTGAGAATTACATATCTTAAATTAACGTTGCCAACTAAGAATAAGGCAATCTTATACCAGGATAAATATTATCAATTTAAATACATTTAGATATAAATAGCATAAACCAATCTAAGAAATCTCTGTTCCAACACCAGTTGTGCTACTAACATCAAGTCAGTTTTCTTACATAATCAGTCTATGAAACTTCCACATACCCACCTTATCACAAACGGCCATCACAAACTGGGAACTTATATATATGCCCTTAACACTGAATTTCTAAGTGTGAGGGCTAAATATGAGTCCACACACTGCCATAGACTGAGGAGAGCTAAAGAAAGACCCACATCTCAAAAGGTCTCAACCTAGTTCTAAGTGGTAATCACTTTACCTAACAATAGGTGAAAAGGCTTCAAGTCTCAGCTCCTCATCAGCAAATACAACTCTGATCAAATCACATATAAATTTAATTCACAGAAAGGAAGCCTCATCCAAACTAAGTCAGTTATATAAAATACAAAAATCAACATTGAGAGGACAATTCCAGATCCCAAAATAAATAATATTTTCTCCCTTCAGCCATAGGAAAAGTGGTAATTCCAGAAAAGAAAATAGAAGGACTAGAACTCTCAACACCCTAGGAAAGCGGTAATAGAAGAACACCACACCTGCCCATCTCAAAGATAATAAATCATATAATATAGTATGTGAATATGTGAGTGAACTTGCTTACTTCTACACACAGTGAGTTCTTAATTACTTCCTTATAAATTACTCATTCCGTAGATTACACATAGCCTTTGGCTTCTTTCTGCCACTCAGCTTATTCTGAACTACGTCTATCCTTTCTTACCTTTCAGTCATCATGTTTACAATAAAAACTGATTTAAATAATAACTTAAGCCAAACAACTGAGAAGATAAATTGGTGAGGGAAAAAAATCACATACATAAAAAACTTGAAATTATTTAGCAATTAGCTATCATTTTGACTTATTTGTGTTGTGGTTGCTTTTCTTCAATCAATAGTAGATCATATTTCCCACTTCTGAAAGCCCACTCAGATTGCCTGAGAAAGTGAGCCACATCTAAACTGATTAGAGAATAACTTAAACCATAATTAATTGCAGATGATATTCATCAATGTTTGTACAATGCTGAAAGAGCTCACAGTCCTGTTTGTATATAAAACATCCACAGACAAGAAACTGGATCCCCAGCCTAAAGGGTTTACAAAGTAGAAACCAAGGAGGAACCAGAAAGAGAGATGAGACAAATCCAAACCTCCGATCAGGAGACAAATTTAATTATTTGGGCTACGTCATTGGGCTAAAAGGTGATGCTAAAGAGGTTTTTTTTTTTTTTGAGACGGAGTCTCACTTTGTCACCAGGCTGGAGCACAGTAGCGTAATCTCGGCTCACTGCAACCTCCGTCTCCTGGGTTCAAGTGATTCTCCTGCCTCAGCCTCCCAAGTAGCTGGGACTATAGGTGCACACCATCACGCCCAGCTAATTTTTTGTATTTTTTGTAGAGATGAGGTTTCACCATGTTGGCCAGGATGCTCTCGATCTCTTCACCTAATGATTCGCCCACCCCGGACTCCCAATGTGCTGGGATTACAGGTGTGAGCCACTGTGGTTTCTTTGTTTGTTTGTTTTTTAGAGGGAGTCTCGCCCTGTCGCCCAGGCTGAAGTACAATGGCGTGATCTCGGCTTACTGCACTCTGCCTCCTGGGTTCAAGGGATTCTCGTGCCTCAGCCTCCCAAGTAGCTGGGATTACAGGCATACACCACCACGCCCAGCTAATTTTTGTATTTTTAGTAGAGATGGGGTTTCACCATGTTGGCCAGGCTGGTCTTGAACTCCTGACCTCAGGTGATCCACCCACCTCAGCCTTCCAAAGTGCTAGGATTACAGGCATGAGCCACCACACCTGGCCAAAATGGGTTTTCTTATAAAACAAATACAATATTTTTGCTGTGAAAGGAAGATGTTCCAAACTGAAGAGATTAAGCTGAAGGTATAGATGTATACATGTCTTAATTGCTTTTTACTTAAAATCACTTATAGTTGACTAGAAATTATCCCTTTTAAAAAAATCTTTTTTTTTTTTAACAGAGATGGGATCTCATTATGTTGACCAGGCTGATCTCCAACTACTGGCCTCAAGCAATCCTCCCATCTCGGTTTCCCAAAGTGCTAGGATCATAGGCATGAACCACTGTGCCCAGCCTAGAATATATCCCTTTTAAAGAAAATTATAGATGGCCAGAAACAGAGTACCTGGTGAGACACTGTGGGTGAAAAGCATAGTGAAAAAGAATCTATTGTATATTGGGCCCCAGGTTTTATATATACAAACAGGTAAATAAAATACTCAACTAATATTTTCCTTCTATGATATACAAAAGGTTGTATATCAAGTCAGTCATTTTTCTAAAAATTCTGGCTCTTCTATTGTATGTGCATTATTAGGTATGCTCAAAAGGCAGCATTTTAATTTTGCAATAGATCCAAACTTATACATCCCAATGACTGGTGTCCTTCCCTTTAGCTAGTTGCTCTATAAATCTACATCCTAATTATGATATTGTTCAAAGAAGTTTTGAAACCCCTAACTCGAATCTATCCTCAGAGTTTGTAAGATAATGTTTTAATCCAAATCCTAACTCAAATCTACCCTCAGAGTTTGTAAAATATTGTTTTAATTCAAATGAGGTCTGACTACAATGGTTATAATTTGTGTAATTTGGAAACTGACCTAAATAATATAAGAGTTCCAAACATATTTAAGAACCATCAACTGCAGTAGTGGGAAAATCTAAAAGCAGCACTACTGGAAAAAGCAGTTTTCCAAGATGAGGATATTATGTAAATATCTAATTCCAGCCTATATGCCCAGCACTTCCTGTTTTTTTTTTTTCCCCTATAGACAGAATCTTGCTCTGTCACCCAGGCTGGAGTGCAGTGGTACAATTAAGCTCACTGCAGCTTCAATCACCTGGGCTCAAGTTATCCTCCACCTCAGCATCATGAGTAGGTGGGAGTACAGGCACGTGCCACCAGGCCCAGCCACTTTAAAAAAATTTTTTTACTCAAAGCCCTTAATTTTTCTTGGAATCTTTAATCTTCCAAGACCTTCCTGCAATGATGTTAGTTCAGTTCAGCCCGTGTTGGAATAATATGGGGCCTCCCCACTCCTCTCTTTAATCCCCTTTTGTGAAAATCTACATTTAAAACTACCCATTTGGATATAGGTTTAGAATGCTTTGCAGTTTCAAAAGGCTTTCCTATGTATACTTCATTTTATACCTCCTTTCACCCCATGAAGAAGGTAGTATTATTTCCTTATTACGAGTGAGTAAATGAGATTCAAAAAGGTAGAACATGGCATGGTGGCTCACGCCTATAATCCCAGCACTTTGGGAGGCCGAGGCAAGTGAATCGCTTGGGCTCAGGAGTTTGAAACCAGTTTGAGCAACATGGCAAAACCCCGTTTCCACCAAAAAAAAAAAAGCTAGGCATTGTGGCACGTGCCTGTAGTCCCAAACACTCAGGAGGCTGAGGTGGATCACTTGAACCTGGGAGGCAGAGGTTGCAGTGAGCTGAGATGGCACCACTGCACCAGCATGGGTGACAGAGTGAGACCCTGTCTCAAAAAAATAAAAGTAGAACAACTTAGTTACACGTGGTTACAAGAAAATTTAATAGAAATAAATTTAAATTTAAAATTTAAAGGATAAATTTAAATTTAATAAATTGAGTTCCTTACTTATATTTTAAGACAAACTTTACTTTTTTCTCATCACAATGGACAATAGGTACCACTTCTACCTACAAGAATTATAAACATAGGCCAGGCATGGTGGCTCATACCTGTAATCCTAACACTTTGGGAGACTGAGGCAGGAGGATCACTTGAGCCCACAAGTTTGACACCAGCCTGGTGAGGGGGACTGAGAAGTCGGCACTATGAGGAAATGAAGCCATGTACCCTGAAAAGTGTAAATTTGGAAGAAAGCTGGATGACCATCTTGAAATGCTTGAAAGGATATTGTACAGGTAGTGCTAAATTATGACCCCTTTTCACTAAGAAAACAATGGGTCACTCAGGAAGCACTAAAAATGCAGTTCTACTAAGCAGAAAAACACAGGGTGCCCTGGCTCAGCATGGCAGCCAAGTTCTATACTGCAGGACAAGTCCAAAGCTCCTCCTTTAAAAAGGCTCCTGCAGGCAACATGCCTGCACACTAATGTGCAGAAAGGGACTGTACTACTCAAAACCACCAAGGAAGTGGCAGAGGTAAGTCAACATCTAACCCTGCCACTCTGTGTGGCAAAGAACGCTGGGAGCAAATTACTTCTGCTGCTCCTTGAAGGCTGCAGCCAGTGTCACCTGGATGGTGTAAAGGAAACAAGAGACAGGAACAGAGCCCCTCGTCTCACCTCTGCGCTACCATACAGAAAAGCAGGTAACTGGGGAAGGACAGACTTGTGCATGGAAACAGGCTAATACTATGGATAACTCAGTATTGGTATTGTTAAAGCTTTTTTTTTTTTTTTTTTTTTAAGTAGAGTGTTTTAAAGGCCCTATTAGAGAAAAAAAAAGACATTGGAAACTATTACCAAGGAATATGGTACAATCTTCCCACATAGCTTTTTAAGTAGCAAACAATACTTCTAGGATAACTAGATGGTCTGATGAGTTCTTATAATGCTGGACTTCTGTGAAGACTTTTCAATGTATGTTTTCTAATTTAAATGATTAAATTTTAACATTGCTACTCAGTTAAAGGCAATAATATGAACATCAAGGATCAGATCACATAGTATCTGATTATTAGTGATTACTTTCAAGCCGGAGAATTGAGGATTGTTGTTTTGGAGGGATTTTCACAAAATAAATTAAAAACCTGAAGGGTATGGTGGTGCTTGCCTATAGTCCCAGTTACTCCAGAGGCCAAAGCAGGGGGATAGCTTGAGTCCAGGAGTTCGAGACCAGCCTAGGCAACACAGTGAGACCCCATTTCTACAAAAAATTTAAAAATTAGCTGGGTGTAGTGGTGCATGCCTGTAGTCCCAGCCACTCCGGAAGCTGAGGCAGGACGATCACTTGAGCCCAGGAGTTCAAGGTTGCGGTGGGCTACGATCATGCCACTACACTTCAGCCAAGGAGACAGAATGAGACTCTGTCTCAAAAAATAAATGAATAAATAATAAAAACCCTCCAAAATCTTGCCAGAATAATACCAACAAATAGTGAAACTTAAAATGTGACTAAATCGACTTTTCAAGTTCACAATGTGCCATGGCTAATCAATACATAGGCACAGCAGAAAGAAAATGAAAAGTCTAATCATGACCACTCTTGCCTAGACAGGGAACTAAGTGCCTGGGCACAGAAGGCAAAAAAATTTGGGAAAAGTAAGCAGAAGGAGCAGGGTCATATGTTGGGAAACTAGAATCCAATACAATTTATCAAAGAGTACTGAAATTTGGAATGTGACCAATTTCACTCAGGCAGTAACCAAAGCAGGTCAGATGGGAGCCAAAATATTTTCCATGCTTGAGAAAATCAAGGCTTTTACAATATAAATGAATACTGGGCTGTTGTGGAAGGTTTGTTGGTCTTTGTTCCTTTGTTTTGTTTTCTTTTAACGGGAGTGGGGGGGAGGTACCCGTCTCCTTTGAGAACCTGAAGAAAGCAAAGGATTCCCCTTTAAAAAATGTACATAATCACAAGATTTTGAGGAAAAATAAGGCATGTCCAACCCTCTGGAAATCCGTTCAGAGTCAGGAACCCCTAATTTAAAAATGAGGGATAACTGCCAGGAAAGGAGAAGCTCTAAACTGAAAACACAACACCTCCAGTAGAGTTAGGAATAGGAGGCGGGTGCTTGGGAGCTGAGTTTGAAGATACTTGTTGAGAGCACACTATATACCAGCATTGTCCAATAAAAATATAACGTGGGCCACATATAAAATTTTAGTGGCCACATTATAAAGTAAAAACAGCAGGAATCTTAATATTTTATTAACCCCAAGTACTCAAAATATTACCGTTCCAACATTTAATCTATATGAAATGTATTAATCAAAAAGTTTTTTTCAAAATCAGGTGTGTATTGTACACTTACAGCACATTTAGGGTGACCAACCTCCTGGTTTCCCTGGGATGGAGAGGCTAAAACATAGGACTTTCAATGCCAAAACAGACAATCCCAGCAAACCAGGACAACTGGCAACTCTATCATCTCAATTTGACGAGCCACATGCACTACACAGTACTGGACAGCACAGTCATCCATCATGCATAGTGCAAAGCGGAATATACACATTATTCAATTTATTCTTCATAACATGCCTAAGAGATGGATGCTGTCAGTTTCCAAACTACAGACTAAAAGAAATAGAGGTTAAGGCTCTCACCCAAAGTCACACCAATAGGGCGACGGTATTGGGCAATACAGTAGTAAGCCTGGGGCCTAAGAAATGTTATGAGTGAAGCAGCAGAGGTGAGAAGCTAGGAAAGTTCCAGAAAGAGGGACCAGCGAAAATGTAAGCAGGAAACGCCCTTTACAAAGGGAAACAGAAAGATCAGGGGGAGAAAGAAAAGGGTGGCAGGGAGTATAGAAGGCACCCACAAATAGTGCAGTTTAGGAATGAAACAGGAAAAGTTAAAACTCACGGAGCAGAGAATGCCTCAGCGGACAAAAATGATGGGTGACGGAAAAGGGGAGGCGGATAGGAGGAAAGGGCAGTGGGAAGAAAGGTGGAAAACGAAGGAAAGTGAAGGCAGAGATCACCGGGGAGAAAGAAAGGGCCTGAAAAGTTAAAAGCACTGGCCTCGGGGGCTGAAGACCGAGGGCGAGGAATTGCGGGGGAGAAAGAGGATTCAAATTAAATTATCCAGAACGGTAGGGAACTGTGTAGTTTCACCAGATGTCAGGCACTACTTCACAACGATCTCATTCATGGTCATGGGGCAGGTATCTGTCATCCCCATTTTGCACGTGATAGCACCGGAGAGGCGAAACCGAGCCGCGAAGGCCGCCCCGAACCGAGCCTCGTGCTCAAGGCAGGCCGTGGCCTGGGCCCGAGTCCCCAGAGGAGGCCGCGCCGCCCGCCGCCGCCGTAGGGGCAGCCAGGCCTACCTGTGCAGCGGCGGAAGGTCCTGCGCGTCGCTGGCGGGGTCAGGCGTGTTGGGGATGACGCCCAGGATGGTGCTTTGCAGCGACGTGCCTTTCAGAAGGCGGCTCCGCACCAGCTGCAGGTTGCGGGCCGAGTCCACGCTGGTGCGCATGGTGGAGCCGGGCAGCAGGACGCCCTCGTGGATGAGCAGCAGCGGGAGGCGGCTGGGGATCTGGATGGGGCTCACTGATGACATGCTGGCAGCCGTTCGCACTGGCAGCTGTCAAAAGGAGCCGGACAGCTGCCCGCGGCCTGCCCCCCACCCACCAAACCTCAGACCCGCCTCCGCGCCCCCGCTTCCGGCTACGCGCTACGGTCCGTCCCCGGGCCCAAAAGCCATCGCTTCGCGCTGCTCTCTCGCAGAGCCTCCCGGTAAGAATTAAGCGTCGTACCTATGTGAAAAGAGGTGCACTCAAGCGTGCGGCGACTTTCGCCTCACTTACAGAGTATATTTGAAAGGATGATCTTATTTGAATTGTATATACTTGAAGTGTTTTTAACTTTTTTCAATTTTTTACATATACTTGAAGTGTTTTTAACCTTTGATTCGAACTAATTATGTATTTATGTATTTATTTATTTATTTATTTATTTTGAGACAGATTCTCGCTCTGTCGCGGAGGCTGGAGTACAGTGGCGCGATATCCGCGCCTTGCAGCCTCCGCCTCCCGGGTTCAAGTGATTCTCCTGCCTCAGCCTCCCGAGTAGCTGGGATCACAGATGCCCGCCACCACACCCAGCTAATTCTTGTATTTTTAGTAGGGAGGGGAATTCACCATTGGCCAGGCTGGTCTCTAACTCCTGACCTCAAGCGATGCGTCCACCTCGGCCTCCCAAAGTGCTGGGATTACAGGCGTGAGCCAACATGCCTGGCCCGAATTGATTTTAGGTGTACAAAACTACAGCAAAGAGTTCCTATATACCTTTCGCCCAGTTTCGTCTGTTATCATCTTGCATAATCATAGTTTAATTATCAAAACCAGGAAATTAACATTACTATCGTTTAACCTATAGACCTTACCCAAATTTTGCCAGTTTTCCCACTAATGTCCTTCGTTGGATCCAGTCCAGGATCCAATATCCAGGATCCTGTTATGAAATCTCCTAGGTGTTTTGTTATGAAATCTCCTAGGTGTTCTCTAATCTGTGGCAAGTCCTCAATTTCTTTTTATTTTTATTTTTTTTGAGACGGAGTCTCTCTCCGTCGCCCAGGCTGGAGTGCAGTGGCGAAATCTCAGCTCACTGCAAGCTCCACCTCCCGGGTTCATGCCATTCTCCTGCTTCAGCCTCCCGAGTAGCTGGGACTACAGGCTCCCGCCACCACGCCAGGCTAATTTTTTGTATTTTTAGTAGAGACGGGGTTTCACCATGTTAGCCGGGATGGTCTCGATCTCCTGACCTCGTGATCCGCCCACCTCGGCCTCCCAAAGTGCTGGGATTACAGGCGTGAGCCACCGCGCCCGGCCAATTTTTTCTTCTTTTAAAACCTTGATACTTTTATTTTTTTTCCGTTTTTAATTTAATTTAATTTTTTTATTATAGTTTAAGTTCTAGGGTTCATGTGCACAATGTGCAGGTTTGTTACATATGTATACATCTGCCATGTTGGTTTGCTGCACCCATTAACTTGTCATTTACATTAGGTATATCTACTAATGCTATCCCTCCCCCTTCCCCCCTCCCCTCACCCCACGACAGGCCCCCCAGTGTGATGTTCCCCACCCTGTGTCCAAGTGTTCTCATTCAGTTCCCACCTATGAGTGAGAACATGCAGTGTTTGGTTTTCAGTCTTTGCAATAGTTTGCTCAGAATGATGGTTTCCAGCATCATCCATGTCCCTACAAAGGACATGAACTCATCCTTTTTTATGGGTGCATAGTATTCCATGGTGTATATGTGCCACATTTTCTTAATCCAGTCTATCATTGATGGACATTTGCGTTTGTTCCAAGTCTTTGGTATTGTGAATAGTGCCACAATAAACATACATGTGCATGTGTCTTTATAGCAGCATGATTTATAATCCTTTGGGTATATACCAAGCAATGGGATGGCTGGGTCAAATGGTATTTCTAGTTCTAGATCCTTGAGGAATCACCACACTGTCTTCCACAGTGGTTGAACTGGTTTACAGTCCCACCAACAGTGTAAAAGTGTTCCTATTTCTCCACATCCTCTCCAGCACCTGTTGTTTCCTGACTTTTTAATGATGGCCATTCTAACTGGTGTGAGATGGTATCTCACTGTGGTTTTGATTTGCATTTCTCTGATGGCCAGTGATGATGAGCAGTTTTTCATGTGTCTGTTGGCTGCATAAATGTCTTCTTTTGAAAAGTGTCTGTTCATATCCTTTGCCCACTTTTAGATGGGGTTGTTTGATTTTTTCTTGTAAATTTGTTTAAGTTCTTTGTAGATTCTGGATATTAGCCCTTTGTCAGATGGGTAGATTGTAAAAATTTTCTCCCATTCTGTAGGTTGCCTGTTCACTCTGATGGTAGTTTCTTTTGCTGGGCAGAAGCTCTTTAGTTTAATTAGATCCCATTTGTCAATTTTGGCTTTTGTTGCCATTGCTTTGGTGTTTTAGTCATGAAGTCCTTGCCCATGCTTATGTCCTGAATGGTATTGCCTAGGTTTTCTTCTAGGGATTTTATGGTTTTAGGTCTAACATTTAAGTCTTTAATCCATCTTGAATTAATTTTTGTATAAGGTGTAAGGAAGGGATCCAGTTTCAGCTTTCTACATATGGCTAGCCAGTTTTCCCAGCACCATTTATTAAATAGGGAATCCTTTCCCCATTTCTTGTTTTTGTCAGGTTTATCAAAGATCAGATAGTTGTAGATATATGGCATTATTTCTGAGGGCTCTGTTCTGTTCCATTGGTCTATATCTCTGTTTTGGTACCAGTGCCATGCTGTTTTGGTTACTGTAGCCTTATAGTATAGTTTGAAGTCAGGTAGCATGATGCCTCTAGCTTTGTTCTCTTGGCTTAGGATTGTCTCGGCAGTGCCGGCTCTTTTTTGGTTCCATATGAGCTTTAAAGTAGTTTTTTCCAATTCTGTGAAGAAAGTCATTGGTAGCTTGATGGGGATGGCATTGAATCTATAAATTACCTTGGGCAGTATAGCCATTTTCATGATATTGATTCTTCCTATGCATGAGCATGGAATTTTCTTCCATTTGTTTGTGTCCTCTTTTATTTCGTTGAGCAGTGGGAAAACCTTGATACTTTTGAAGGATATCAGTCAGTTATTTTGTAGAAGTTCATTCAATTGGAGTTTATCTACTGTTTCTCATGATTAGATCAATGATATGCATTTTGGGGCCAAATACCATGAAAGAGGTGTTGTGGGCCTGATGCAGTGGCTCACACCTGTAATCCCAGCACTTTGGGAGGCCGAGATGGGTGGATCATCTGAGTCAGGAGTTCGAGACCAGACTGGCTAACATAGTGAAATCCCGTTTCTACTAAAAATACAGAAAATTAGCCAGGCGTGGTGGTGTGTGCCTGTAATCCAGCTACTTGGGAGGCTGAGGCAGGAGAATTGCTTGAACTCAGGAGGCAGAGGTTGCAGTTAGCCAAGATCAGGCCATTGCACTCTGACTTGGGCAACAAGAGTGAAACTCTGTCTCAAAAAATAAAAAAAAAGTGATGTTGTGGCCATGTGATATATGATGGTGAAATGTCTTACTAATGATGATTTGAATCTTGACTACTTGGTGAAGGTGGTATCTGCCAGATTTTTTCACTGTAAGTTACCATTTTTCTCTTTGTAATTAGTAAGTATTGTTTAAGGAGATAATTTCACATTTATTTATTTATTTATTTATTTATTTATTTATTTATTTATTTATTTTTATTTATTTATTTATTTATTTATTTATTTATTTATTTATTTATTTTTCCTTCAACTTTTATTAGGTTGGTGCAAAAGTAATGGCAAGAAACCGCAATTACTTTTGCACCAACCTAATATTTTAAGTTCTGGGGTACATGTGCAGATGTGCAGGTTTGTTACATAGGTAAACATGTGCCATGGTGGTTTGCTGCACAGATCAACCCATAACCTAGGTATTAAGCCCAGCATCCATTAGCTATTCTTCCTGATGCTCTGTCTCCCCCTACTCCTGCCCCCATCAGGCCCCATTGTGTTGTTCCCCCACCATGTGACCATGTGGTCTCATCCTTCAGCTTCCACTTATAAGTGAGAACATGCAGTGTTTGAGTTTCTGATCCTGTGTTAGTTTGCTGAGGGTAACAGCTTCCAGCTCCATCCATGTCCCTGCAAAGGACATAATCTCATTCCTTTTCATAGCTGCATAGTATTCCATGGTGTGTATGTACCATATTTTCTTTATCCAGTCTATTGTTGATGGGCGTTTAGGTTGATTCCATGTCTTTGCTATTGTGAATAGTGCTGCAGTGAACATACGTGTGCATGTATCTTCAAAATAAACTGATTTATATTCCTTTGGGTATATACCCAGTAATGGAATTGCTGGGTCAAATGGTATTTCTGCCTCTAGAACTTTAAGGAATTGCCATACCATCTCCTGCAATGGTCGAACTAATTTACACTCTCACCAACAGTGTAAAAGTATTCCTTTTTCTCTGCAACCTCGCCAGCATCTATTGTTTCTTGACTTTTTAATAATTGCCATTCTGACTGGTGTGAGATGGCATCTCACTGTGGTTTTGATTTGCATTTCTCTAATGTTCAGTGATGTTGAGCTTTTTTTCATGTTTGCTGGCCACATGAATATCTTCTTTTGAGAAGTGTCTCTTCATGTCCTTTGCCCATTGTTTAATGTGGTTGTTTGTTTTTAAATTTGTTTGTAAATTTGTTTAAGTTCCTCCTAGACTCTGGATATTAGACCTTTATCAGATTGCAAAATTTTTCTTCCATTCTGTAGGTTGTCTGTTCACTCTGCCGGTAGTTTCTTTTGCTGTGCAGAAGCTCTTTGGTTTAATTAGATTCCATTTGTCAATTTTTGTTTTTATTGCAATTGCTTTTGTTGTTTTCATCATGAAATCTTGCTGGTGCCTATATCCTGTATGGTATTACCAAGATTTTCCTCTAGAGGGTTTTTTTTTTTGTTTTTTTTTTTGTGACAGAGTCTCACTCTGTTGCCTAGGCTAGAGTGCAGTGGCACGATCTCAGCTCACTGCAAGCTCCGCCTCCTGGGTTCATGCCATTCTCCTGCCTCAGCCCCCCTAGTAGCTGGGACTACAGGCACCTGCCACCACGCCCGGCTAATTTTTTGTATTTTTGGTAGAGACGGGGTTTCACCGTGTTAGCCGGGATGGTCTTGATCTCCTGACCTCGTGATCTGCCCACTTCGGCCTCCCAAAGTCCTGGGATTACAGGCGTGAGCCACCTCGCCCGGCCCTTCTAGAGTTTTTATAGTTTTGGGTTTTACATTTAATCGATCTTGAGTTAATTTTTTGTGTAAGGTGTAAGGAAGGGGTCCAGTTTCAAGTTTCTGCATATGGCTAGCCAGTTCTCCCAGCACCATTTATTAAATTGGGAATCCTTTCCCCATTGCTTGTTTTTGTCAAGTTTGTTGAAGATCAGGTGGTTGTAGGTGTAATTTTACATTTATTATTTAGAATTCTACTGTAAGAAAGAGCTGTTCCATCTCCCCCATTTATTTACTTACTCAATTACTTTTTAATGTTAGTATGGTCTCATAGATATTTAGGTTTTATGGATTTTTTTTTTTTTTTAGACTGAGTCTCCTCTGTTGCCCAGGCTGGAGTGTACTGGTGTGATCTCGGCTCACTGCAAGCTCCACCTCCCAGGTTCATGCCATTCTTCTGCCTCAGCCTCCTGAGTAGCTGGGACTACAGGCTCCCGCCACCATGCCTGGCTAATTTTTTGTATTTTTAGTGGAGACAGGGTTTCACCGTGTTAGCCAGAATGGTCTTGATCTCCTGACCTTGTGATCCGCCTGTCTTGGCCTCCCAAAGTGCTGGGATTACAGGCGTGAGCCACCGCGCCCAGCTAGTTTTTATGGATTCTAATCCAATAATATTTTTTTTTTCTTGAATTGTTTTGGATTTGACCATTTCTGCATGTTGAGATTTGACTTGGGTTTGGCCTTAGGTTGCAGGTGGAATATTTTCTCCAATATGAAGTCCAGCAGTGCTTTCAGAATTCCGGAAGGAATTGAAAGTCCATTCATATCAAGAGTTATTTGCTGAGGGACTTCTCAGTGCCAGGCCCTGAGCTAATTGCAGAGGGGTAGACAGGTCCTAAAACAAGGTCCTACTCTCAAGCACTCTCAGCCAGGGGAACAGACCCATAGGCATCTGAGTATGAGGTAGTGCAGACAGAACTGTGTGTTTACATGTGTGCAACAGATAAGGGAAAGAGAAATCAGGTGACTAGGTGCTGTGGGAGAGACATAAATATAGAAACTTGGAAGCTCCTGCCTAAAGCTCTTTGTCTGACAGGATCCCACCTTCTTTTATTCATTCACTGAACATCATTTTCACATTGCTTAATATTCATTTCAATAACCATTCACTAAAAATATTTTTTGAACACCTATGATGTGCTGGACACTTTTCTAGGTAATGGGGAATACATCAGGGAATAAGACAGACAAGATTTCTGCTTTCATGAAGCTGACATTCTAGTGGGAAAAACAAACAATAAGTAAGGAAAGAAATAAGGAAAATATTTCTGGATAGTAATAAGCCTTTTAGATGGTCAGGGAAGGCCTCTGAAAAGATGACATTTGAACTGAGCCCTGCAGTATGAGAAAGCATAGATCAGTGCAAAGATTGGGGGGTGGGGGCCAAGGGCACTGTTCTAGGCAGAGAAAGCAGCACTTGCAAAGACCCTGTGGCTAGAATGAATTTAGGGTGTTTGAGGAACCTGTTCCTGGAATGTCTGAGCTTGGGACCTAGTGATTCCAGTTGCAATAAGGTGGGCGGAGTCAGATTATAGAGGGCTATGTAGGCTCCGGTAAGGAGTTTGGGTCTTACTCTAAACCTGATGGAAGCCATGGGAGAGATCAAGTTGAGAAATAACATTATCTAGCTTATATTTTCGAAAGTTCATTTTGACTGCAATGTGGAGAATGGAATGTAAGGATTTAAGATCAAAAGCAGGGAGGCCAGTCAGGAGGTGGTTGCAGTTGTCCAGGCAAGAAGTGATGACTTAGACTAGGAGCAGTTACTGTCAAGCTATGTTTGACTGTAGCTTCAAAAGAATATGCTGATGGATTGGACATGAAGATTTAAGGAAAAACAGTTGAGAAGGATTATCCTAGGTTGGGGCCTAAGCCACCAGAGCCTGGAGAGAGGTTGAGCCAGTAGCTGAAGATCCTGGCTATAATGAGGGTCTCAGTCACTTCTCTGGATATATACAACGTACCCTACCCTGTGACAGACTCTGAGGGTGATACAGAGATAAAACATATGTGGCCCAGATTCGCAAGCGCTTACCTTTTCATCAAGGGTCTCTCCAAGGGTAAGAGGGGAGGGGCTGCATTCATTCAGGCTTCCAGAGTTTTAACAAAGAACTTCTAAAACCAGCTTACAAACTTTATGGTATATTTTTATTTTTATTTTTATTTTTTATTTTTTTTTTTTTTGAGACTGAGTCTCGCTGTCGCCCAGGCTGGAGTGCAGTGGCGCGATCTCGGCTCACTGCAAGCTCCGCCTCCCGGGTTCACGCCATTCTCCTGCCTCAGCCTCCTGAGTAGTTGGGACTACAGGCGCCCACCACCACGCCCGGCTAATTTTTGTATTTTTAGTAGAGACGGGGTTTCACCGTGTTAGCCAGGATGGTCTCGATCTCCTGACCTCGTGATCCGCCCGCCTCGGCCTCCCAAAGTGCTGGGATTACAGGCGTGAGCCACCGCGCCCAGCCCAATGGTATATTTTTAAAACACTAATGTTTAATAATTTTAACTCACTTATGCCGGAGGTTGCAATTTTTTTGGATTTTTGCAATCAGACCTCGGTGATGACCTTGAGCAGTAGGATATAAATAACTTTCACAGGCTTAGCATTCCCATAATGGAACACTAGGCATCAATGGCCTAATACATACATGTGCCCCAACAACCACAATAAACAATACTATATAAATGTTCTGTTCACATAATAATGGCTGGATTTAGTTTTTAAAACACAAATTAATGCTGCTCTGTAGAAGATGTGGTGTGTGGTGTGGGAATAGGCCCAAGTTTAACCTGCCTGCTTGATGAAAACCCTCTTTCAATCCTGTCACTATATCTCTGTGATGGGATGTGTCAGCCTACTTTGGAAAACACCAAGAATTTAAATGTGAAGACTTTTGTGACTGTGTGGCTTTCCTAGCTCCTTTTTGGACAGACTCTGCATGTACTTCATTCATTTATCCACTGAATATTTTTTATGCATATACTATGTGCTGGGCACACTTCTAGATCCAAGGACACATCTGTGAACAAGACAGACAAGGTCCCTGGTTTCAAAGAGCTTATATTCTAATGAAGTATGCAGAAAACAAATAAGCCAATGAGGAAAGAAATGGCAATTTCAGAATGTGATGAGTAAAGGAAGTAGATTAGGAAAATATGCAGAAGGTGGTATGGAGAGAGGGGATCTGGGAAGGTTACTCTGAGGAGGTGGCATTTGAGTAGAGTCCTGAATGTCAAGAATGAACCAGCTCTGCAAGGAGGTGGGAGGAGAATATTCTTGTCAGATATTAGGACTAATGCAAAGATCAAGGTGAGAGGATCATCCTAGCTTCTGAAATTGAGGAGAAGGCCAGGTACTGAGATGTGGGGATTCTTCAGGCAACAAGATGCCCTCCTGAAGCTATTGGAACTAACAGAAGGAAATAAACCTAAGAGCAGAGAAAGTTAAATAGCACAGGGTGAGGTACAGGAGGAGTAAAATCTAATCACTTAAACTTCTTTAGGGCCCAGCTGGCAGGTGCTTCTGGTGCCTTGCCCTGGACACTTCCTTAGCCACTGATGTACCTTCTGGTCTTGGACACTAGACCCTGCTGCGTAAGAACATGGAAATAAATCAGCTCCTCCAGAAAGCCCATGATACAGGTTACCCTGCTCCAGTGGCTCCCCTCCTGTTCACAGTCCGTTTCACCATATGCAAACAACCCATGTCCAAACCAAATTTGTCACCTGACCTTTGCCTCTGGGGATTGGGAAAACACAGGGCTGGAAGCATCTGCTGTTTCCTCTCTATTTTATTCCCAGTCATGTCCTGGTTTCCATCCTGACTACAATGATGGTCTTACACTAATTAGAGTGAATAAACTCCAGCTCCATTTTCTTCCGGAAAGAGAATTGGGAGTCCAGGGAACTTTTCCGGGACTGTCAAGGAAAGTTCTGGAGGGAATTCCCCTGGTCAGTCCAGAAAGTGGAGATGGGCCCCATGGAACTGGAAGGAGGCCCAAGCTAATGTGTGGCTGAGCTTGAGCTCATTTGCTTGGGATGAGTGACTGATGTTCTGCAAACATAACTATTACATGTTTGCATTTTCTTAATTTTCGTTGGGTTTCATTTTCCATGTTGTTAGTTTCCTGGATGAATCTTGAATAGGAAAGAGTCACACTATGTGCTGGGCACTCTTCTAGATCCAAAGACACATCTGTGAACAAGACAGACAAGGTCCCTGGTTTCAAAGAGCTTACATTCTAATGAGGTATGCAGAAAACAAATAAGCCAATGAGGAAAGCAATGGCAATTTCAGAATGTGATGAGTAACCCTCATTGCATATCTTTGCATCTCTAGTTGTGAAACCTTCGTTACCTCTCTTTGCAGGTGTATTTGAATAAGCCAGGTTGGCAAATCACACTGTAGCTGAGAGGTGAGAGAAAATCTAATTTCTTTACTTGGTCTTTATAAACCTGGTCTTCCTCATGATTCCCCACTTGCTGGTTAATGAGGGAAAAATAAATGTTTGGGCTTACCATTTTAAGATCTTGTTTGAGCCAATAATTTAAGTAATTTTATCAAATAATTCTCACTAAAGGCTCTGTCTAGGAGTTGTCACCTGGCAGAGAAAGAATCAGGGACTTGGGCACAGTTACCTCTGCTCCTGGGCTCTCCCAGGGGAGGTCTTTTATCTACTTGCTCACTGCCTGTCCTGCTGTCTTTGCAAGCCAGCTAGATCTTGGGTAGGCCTTCAAGTAATGCTTTTTTGGCTCACTCACCTGGGGGTGTCCTCTGAGTTGCTAGGCCTCCCCTGTCCCACTTCCGTTGGCACCATAACCCCCTCCAAGATCTCTCCATGACTCTCAGCTGTTTGCAGTCTGGGTTGTCCACTATGCCACTTGTGGAAAGCCCTTCACCCAGACTTTTAGCAACTTCTTGTTCCCATCTATACCACAGGGAAGCCAAGAAAGCTAACCACCAGGCACAGCCAGCCACAGCCCATAGAGCACTTAGAAGTGAATTGGAAAATGATGTGCCCGGCAAGACGAGGATTTAGGAAAAGGCAGCACTCTCGCAAGACGGATGCCACAGTGGTTGGCTGGCACCTGTTCATACTGCCTCATGAGAATCAGCAGTCAAATTTTCATGAACTTTGAGAGTGTAGTTGCTAAACACAAACATTATTAAAAATCAAGTTATATAAACTTACAGTTAAATAAATTATATCAAAAACAATGATAATACTAAAAATGTATCATTTCCTACTTATTTTGCTACCTTTTGCTGTTATTTATACTTCTAAGGTTACTTACATCTATTATATCTCTATAGTAGAAACACTATATGATGATGCCGTCCTGCGCATCTCTTCCCAGCTCTGCATTCGGTGGAGTTATGTTGGTATCACATCACGAAATCGGCCATGATGGGTGTGTTTACACCACAGAAATAGGCAAAGGCTACATATCAGGGCTGGATTTATCATTTTGTTGACTGTCTAGTCTTAAGAAAGAAATGTAGGAAATGTTAATAATGCAGATTAAATGTACAAGTGTGTGGTGTCTGTAGCCATTACATTGTGAGTAGTAAAATAAAATAAGGGAATATTCTTTCAGCATTTGAAAACTATTCAGCAAAGTTACTCAGGTCATTGACAAATGAGTGAAGATTCAACCAACATACATCTCTGGTATTGCACTTTCCTCTTACTTGTTAACATAGAGCAAAATGTCAAGTAGCATTGGCACTATACTTAATCACCAATTGCAGCCACAGGTTTGTTACAGACACAAACGTTTATCAGCACAGCACTGAGGCAGCCCTTTGCGAGGATATGAGACTTGCGCTCTGAAATTTGCTGCCTCCATCCCTTGCTCTATTCCCTTTACTGGGGATCTTTGTGTATGAATAAATCATACAGCAATATACCGTGGCCCCATCCACAGGGCCTCATTCTAGGGAATCATGCCAGTTTTACTTTAATGCAGCTATATTCTAGGCTGGTTCATGGCAGCCAGTCTTCCTCCCAGAACTGTAAAGAGTGTGTGTCACTCTCTCTTATCTAATACACCTCCTTCTCTCTCTTTTCTCTTTTCTATCATCCCTGAAGTGTCCACATTCTACCACTACATGGCAAGTAAGCCTATGGCCTGGTGCCCTGGCTGGGAAGCCTATCTTATATGGTCTGTAGGAAAATTCCAGCAACTGACTCTACCAGATCTTGTTGTGATTTGGTAAAAGGAAGTGGGATGGGAAGGAGTGGGACAAAGAAATCTAGAGTAACTTCTCACAAAGTAGTGGGTTAGCTTGCAGTCTATTTGCTTGAAGTACAATCCAATATTTGAATGTTTGTTTTGTTCTGTTTTTTGAGATGGGGTCTTGCTCTGTTGCCCAGGCTGGAGTAGAGTGGCACAATCTCAGTTCATTGCAACTTCCACCTTCCAGGATCAAGTTATACTTCTGCCTCAACCTCTCAAGTAGCTGAGACCACAAGCGTGCACCACCACGTCTAGCTAATTTTTTATATTTTTGGTAGAGACAGGGTTTCGCCATGTTGCCCAGGCTGGTCTCAAACTCCTGAGCTCAAGCAGTCCTCCTGCCTCGGCCTCCCAAAGTGCTAGAATTACAGGTGCATGCCATCATACCCAGCCTCAGTATTTGAATGGTAAAAGCTATATCTGAACACCAGGACCAACTACATAATTTGTGGGTCACAGTGCAAAATGAAAATGAAAATGAAAATGTGGGTCTTCTTGTTCAAATTTATTAAGAATTTCAGGATGGCAACAGAAAAGCATTCAACTAAGCCTGGGGCCCTTCTGAGTGTGGGGCCCTGGGGGGGCACAGGCTGCACCCTCATGGCCCTGGCTCTGCTACACACTTTCTCTTTCCATCTCTTCAGAATATTCCTAATTACTACCTTCTCTTCTGTCCCAGGCACATGAATGTTCTGAGTCAAGCAGGGAGTGAGTCACATACTCAGAAAAACAAATATGAAAGGCGTATTTTTTTTTTTAAAGAACCCTGATTATTTAAGTCTCCTAACTTGTGCCCAGATTCCTTCTGGGGTCTGTGAAAACCAAGAGTGAAAGCAGGGAAAAATGATGTTTCTTTCATTCACGTATGCGTCAGTTCATTCTTCATTTATTGAGCACCTGCTGTCCTCCCAGCACGTTCCAGGCCCCGGAAATTCAACAGCGAGGAAAGCAGACATGTCCCTGTGTTCATGAGGCTCTCTGTGTAGTGCATAAATGAAGTCTGAACAAATAATGATTCAAACAAATACACAGTTACAGACTGGGATAAAGCAAGAAGACTGATTTTACGAGCAGGGCTTTGATAGATCAAAGGAGATTGCCCAGGATCAAGGGTGCGGTGTTAGGGGTGGGTTGGGGAGGGTGGTGGTGGTTAGAGAAGGTTTCGCTAAGTGATTTGGGCCTGAGGCCTGAGAAGATGTTTAAAAAGAGGGATCAAGCACATGCTAAGGAGAGGAAAGAGCAGGCACCCAAACCTCTGCATGGCCCCAAAATGCTCCCTGTAGGGTAGTGCCCCCTCTCCTGGCTGCTCAAGACGGGATCTAAGCTGCTTCTAACTCCTGCTGTCTTTTCATATTCTCTGATTCTGGGAAACGAAGAATTGGCAGGAACTGAAAATGACTAGGAAGAGGACATACTGGGTGCCCAACTCTTCTGGTGGCCTCGTGAATCTTGGCATCGACATAGGCGATGAAATGGTTTCAGGACTTAGTTATGTAAGTAGATCTCTTAGCATCAGCACACCAGGAAACTGAGGTGGCAGAGTGCTCTCCATGGTCATAAATTACGTCAAACAATTTCTTCCCATACTTATTTATCCTTGAATTTTTTTTCTTTTCTCTTTTCGCTCTCTCTCTCTCTCTCTTTTTTTTTTTTTTTTGACTCAGGGTCTTGCTTTGTCACCCAGGCTAGAGTACAGTGGCACAATCATAGCTCACTGACGCCTCCTGGGTTCAAATAATCCTCCCACCTCAGCCTCCTGAGTAGCTGGGACTATAGGCACATACCACTACGCCCAGCTAATTTTTAAATTTTTCACAGAAATGGGGGTCTCCCTATGTTGCCCAGGCTTGTCATGAACTCCTGGCCTCAATCCTCCTGTCTTGGCCTCCCAAAGCACTGGGATTACAAGCATGAGCCACCCCACCCAGCTACTCTTGATTTTTTTCAAATAGACCTCAGGCTTCCACAATGAGATCAATTATAATCTGTCATCATGGCACACCTTCATGGTTTATGCATATCTCTATGCATAAGATTGTATAGAGATTAGATTGTATCTATCTCTCTATCACCTATTACCTATTTATCTATGCATTTACTCATATTAATAATAATAATAATAAGCATCGGCAAACCCATCACCAATACATCAGCTTGGACCTTGACAATCACACACAGCAATTGGTCTTCCCCCATTTCATTCCCCAACCCTTCCTACCTGATGTAACCACTATTCTGAATCTCTTTCTGTCAATCCTTGCTGTGCTTTTAAAATAGTATTATTTTATATAGAATATATTATTTATTCTATATGAAGTCCTAAAAATTACCTGTCCTTTTATTTTAGTTGTCAAAAGGGAAACATACAATATTTTAGGATTTGCTTTTTTACTTGTTGGTTTCTTTTTAGTAGATTCACCCTCAAAGAGTGACTTGGTCCCTCATTCTGCAGGTAACTAACTATGGCACCCTTTATTCCTGTCTAAATTGTTTACTATCAGATAAAAATCCAAAGAGGTAGAGTGACTGGGCCAGACTCACTCAGCAAATGTGGGGCAGAGCGAGTGCTGGGATCTAGTTGCCCTGGCTCTCGGTCCCCTGCTTATTCCCGGTATGGAAGCCTTTCTTTAGGAAGCAGGATATGGAAAAATCCATCTCTCCATGGGCATCTGGTCCAACATTCCCTCAGGACAGAATTTACGAGATTTGAAACTGATGCTCTTTTGTTTTTCTTTTCCAAGAAAACCTACACTCTCCAAGATGGCCCCTGGAGTCAGCAAGAGAGAAATCCTGCGGCTCCAGGGAGGACAGCTGTCCCACCGTGGGGGAAGTACGATGCTGCCTTGAGAACCATGATTCCCTTCCGCCCCAAGCCAAGGTGAGTCCTAACGGGGGTGGTGGGAGAGAGCTGTATCCACCAGGGCAATGATCCCCAACCCTCCCAACTAGACCTCTCTCGAAGGTTGCATAACTACATCCCTACACAGCCAAATCCCTTCAGAGCAGCCTAAGGCACACCAGGGAGGCACATCGTCATAGCCATTCATTCATTATTTATTCATTCAGAAAGGATCATTGAGCACCTACATGTGCCAGGCACTATGCTACATCACAGGGGAAGAACAGTGAGCAAACAGACGTCATCTTTGCCATCATGGACCTCACATGGGAGAGAAAGACAATAAGCAAATAAACTTGTGCATGACATGATTACAAGCTGTTTGAGGAAGGTGCTGTGAAGAAGTATGCGAGTGTTGAGGGACAGGAGAACCATGACAACTTGGTAGGTTCTGAGTGGCTTAAGCTGAGTGACACCTAGAAGGAGAACAAGAATTTCCTAAGCAAGAGTAGGAGAAGAATGATCGAGGAACAGCCTGTGGGACAGCCTTACCTGCAGGGGCAAGGAACACAGCATGATGTGTCCAGGAGCTGAGAAAGAAGGAGGCCAGTGTCGCTGGAGAGTCTTGTGTGATGTGGGTGTGGCATGAGGTGAGGCTGCAGAGGCAGGTGGATCAGACAGGTTCTCAAAGGCCACATTAAGGTTACCAGCCTTGGTTATGGGAGTAACTAAGAGCCACAGGAAGGCCCTAGGCTATCAGCCTTACATTTAAGAATGGAAGAAATTCAATGTATACCCCCGAATCAATCATAGCTTAATGTAATCACCCCCAAATTGCTTTCTTTTTTTAACAGAAAAAAGTCATAAGAAAATTTGGTTTGTTTATTTTATTTTTTTTTTGAGATGGAGTCTCACTCTCTTGCCCAGGCTGGAGTGTAGTGGTGTGATCTGGGCTCACTACAACCTCCACCTCCCAGGTTCAAGTGATTCTCTGCCTCAGACTCCCAGGTAGCTGAGATTACAGGTGCCCGCCACCATGCCCGGCTACTTTTTATATTTTTAGTAGAGGTGGTTTTCACCATGTTGGCCAGGCTGGTCTCAAACCCCTGTGATCAGGTGATCTGCCTGCCTCAGCCTCTGAAAGTTCTGGGATTACAAATATGAGCTGCCTCACCCGGCCAATTTTAATAGACTTTAAAACTATGTACAAGTATAAAACACTGGTTTTTATTTCAAAAGTTGGTGGAACATATCCAGTCATTAAACACTCAACAAAACGTATGCCAGTAGATTACATAAAGACTATGTACAATACAAAAACAGCTGAAAACAGTCTTCCCTGTAAAAATAATTTGAAACGAACTTTTCAATTTAAAATATCATCCATAGCAGAAACAGCATTTAATATGAGTTGTTTTTTTCTTTTCCTAGCAGTAATGGTTCTAGCTGGGTATTTTATGCATAAAGAACATATTACAAACCCTTTTTATTCTAATAAATACTAAAGCAACATAGGGATACTTTATAATTTAGGACCAAGTTGCTTTCTAACTTAATACAGCCTTGCTTTCAGGGGCCGCTACAGAATCACGCTCCCGTAAGCATGCACACACTCATCCATTTGTCATTTATTGACAAGACCTTAACGCTCTGTTAGTCTGACTCTTCAGCTTTTAATCACCAAAAGTTCATTTTGTGTTTACGATTTCCCCTTCTCTCCAACATGTTTTCTAAGATTTTTATCTATCAACAAACTGCATTTGTTTTCCCATTTTTAATACTAGTTGCATTGTTACCATATTGAATTATGTTATTTCCACCAAGAACAAAGAACCTTGGTACTTTTATTCACCTGGGTAACCTCATCTTAGATAAATATATTGTTTCTGTTGAGGCTTTGAGATATTAGCACTGGCTCATAGGTCTTGCCCTGTCTTTTGTGATCACAAATGGTACAATCTCTTGCCCTCCCCTCACCTGTTCCTTGCTCCAATATCCCTGGCAACGGCATGTGGCCAGCCTTGTTGAGAATGCTGTGAGGATGTGAAAGGGTGGAGAAAAGATGTCATAGTCCCTCTCCCCTACCCCCCAAAAGAAATCTTATAAGTTCGGCATTTTCATCTTCCCGTCTTTCTCCTCAAGTCTCTTTTCGAATTGCATTTTCTTTCCATTGAAACACATAACCTTAAAGGTAATTTTGAAAAAAAAAGTGGAAAAATGACACATAATCCCAATACCCTAATTTAATCATTTTTGGTATTTGTAAATCATTCTTAAAGATAATACCTTATCATCTTTAATTATGTATGTATTCAATTTTATTGTTTGTAAAAGTTTCACAGAAGAATTAAAGCCATGTGGACCTCTCTTCCTATTTCTTTGCCAACTCCAACTCCTTTTTCAGTGTCAACCACTATCAGCAATGTGATATAAATGTACATACTGTTTTGTCTGCTTTCCCTCCTTTCTTCTTTTTTTATATAAGTGAAAAAAAATACTGAGTTTTTTTTTTTCTTTTGAGACGGAGCTGTGCTCTGTCTCCCAGGCTGGAGTGGCAGTGGCGTGATCTCGGCTCACTGCAACCTGTGCCTCCCGGGTTCAAGCGATTCTCACGCCTCAGCTTCCCAAGTAGCTGGGATTACAGGCGTGCACACCACCACACAAAGCTAATTTTTGTATTTTTAGTAGAGACAGGGTTTCACGATGTTGGCCCGGCTGGTCTTGAACTCCTGACCTCAGGTGATCCACCCTCCTCAGCCTCCCTAAGTGCTGGGATTACAGGCGTGAGCCACTGCGCCCAGCCAATACTGAGTTTTTAATCTGCAAGTGGCCTTTTTTTGGCTTTTGCTTGGAACTCTTCCTGTGTTTTACATATAAACAAACCTTATTAAAAAAAAAAAACCCAAACATCTACATTGCATTTGCATTTTATAGTATGGGTAGATCATAATTTCTCTCTTTTTGTTTAAATAATTCCTCAGTTAATGGGTACTTTTGTTGTTTATGGTTTTCAACTTACAAATAAGAGTCATGAAAACATGTTTGTGTGTAGATCTGGGTAACCTCGTTGTGTTTTAATATGGTTGTCATTCATCCTTGCAAAATCTTGATCCTGAATTCATTCTTATCCTTGTGGCCCCTCTACTAGGTTTCCTGCCCCCCAGCCCCTGGACAATGCTGGTCTGTTCTCCTACCTCACCACGTCATGGCTCACCCCGCTCATGATCCAAAGCTTACAGAATCGCTTAGATGAGAACACCATCCCTCCACTGTCAGTCCATGATGCCTCAGACAAAAATGTCCAAAGGTGAAGCTGCTCTGGGCAAACCAGTGGATAGGTTAAAAGACAATCTCTTGGTGGGAGAATGACCAGAGACGCCTAAGGGTGGTAGGGAGGGTCCATCCCAGATGACTTGGCTCTTCCTGTAGGAAGAGGCCTCATACTAGGTGAGGGTTTTTAACCTGGGGTTCATGAATCTCCTAAAATGGTATGGATATTTTGTACATACGGGCTGGAGATCTTTCTCTGGAGCAAGAATTCACATCTCTTATCAGACTTACCAAAAGGCTTGTGAACCCAAGAAAGTTATTTTTCATTTTTTTATTTTATTTTTATCACTATATATATATTTTTTGAGATGGAGTCTTTCTCTGTCACCCAGGCTGGAGTGCAGTGGTGCAATCTCGGCTCACTGCAACCTCCGCCTCCTGGGTTCAAGTGATTCTCCTGCCTCAGCCTCCCAAGTAGCTGGGATTACAGGCACTTGCCACCACGTCCGGCTAATTTTTATATTTTTAGTAGAGATGGGGTTTCACTATGTTGGCCAGGCTGGTCTTGAACTCCTGACCTCAGGTGATCCACCTGCCTTGGCCTCCCAAAGTTCTGGGATTACAGGCATGAGCCACTACACCTGTCCCAAGAAAGTTAGAAATGACCACTTCTAGTCCCTTTTGATTTTCTCTTCTGGATCAGACATTCAACAGTGGCACTGAATATTGCTTTGGGTAGGTGGCCCAGTCTCCCATTGCTCAAGCCACCGCTAACTAGTTGTGTGATTAAATTTCTTGTACCACCGACCACACACGGTAATATGAGGACAAAAGGTGGGAGAATATGAATATGTGATTTTAAAGATCCTGTATTCATGTTCCTACCTCTAGCTGCTTCATGAGAGATACCAGGTGGAAAATGAGTTTCCAAATGTGTACTGGAAATTATAGACTCATAAGAGCCTCCCCATAAAGAGTATTCAGTAGTCAGAGGAGTTTGTGAAATGTTGTATTATAGCCAGGTGTTGGAGATTTACAAAGCAACTTAACATATTGAAGGCACATGTTTTCACATGGAGTAGAGAAACTGGGTAAACTTTGACCCATTCCTTCTCAGACTTATTTGGTATGAAAAAAAGAAATGGTTCCAGGAAATACTTTTTGGATAATGCCAGATATTGGTCAGAATCTCACCTCTTACTATGATATCAGACAAGTTTCCCTTTCTGGGCCTTGTGTCTTTATGTATAAAATAGTGGATTGGCCGGGCGCAGTGGCTCACGCCTGTAATTCCAGCACTTTGGGAGGCCGAGGCGGGCAGATCACGAGGTCAGGAGATCGAGACCATCCTGGCTAACACAGTGAAACCCCATCTCTACTAAAAATACAAAAAAATTAGCCAGGCATGGTGGCAGGCGCCTGTAGTCCCAGCTGCTCAGGAGGCTGAGGCAGGAGAATGGCGTGAACCCAGGAGGCAGAGCTTACAGTGAGCCGAGATCGCACCGCTGCACTCCAGCCTGGGCAACAGAGTGAGACCCCATCTCAAAAAAAAAAAAACAGTGGATCATAAATTTATTTCATGGTCCTTCATAGGATTGTTGCAAGAAACGAAAGAGGTGATAAATTCATTTTTTAAAGTACACAGAGAATCGCTTGAACCCGGAAGGTGAAGGTTGCAGTGAGCCAAGATTGCACCACTGCACTCCAGCCTGGGTGACAGAGTGAGACTCCATTTCAAATAATAATAATAATAATAATAATGTACCTGGAAACACACTTGATGCTTAATAGGTAACCAGCTAAGTCAATGTGAGTTTGCTTGTTCTTTTCTAACCATTGTGAGTACAAGATCTCCTGATTTTCTTCCATTCTCTTCTAGTTCACTGATTCTCTTTTTAATTTCATTACTCACAATGTCTGTCCACAAACACTTTTGCAATCACTCCGTTTTTGTTTTTTGTTTAAAGATGAGGTCTCACTATATACACAAACTACGGAATACAGAAGGAATGGAAGAATTAGAAAACTCATCATTTTTCCTGCACTAGTGGGAGGTGGCGCTAGGCAATGGTCATCAGTGTTGGAGATCTTGATAATGAAGAAGTCAGGCTGACACACCGTAACCCACTGACCACCCCCAACATTCCTAAAAGTGGGACACCAGACATCATGCGGTTTCTGATGTGAGGCGACAGGAAATACACTACATCACTTCTTACATTTTTTTGCCAAACGGCTGGAATTCTGGATTCTATTAAGCCTTAAGTCTAATGACCAGTTTATTAGGAAGCACAGGGGATCACGATTATGTTAGACAACACCATGGAGATGCAATCAGTCCAGTTCAGAGTG
The DNA here is from genome assembly GCF_009828535.3 of Hylobates moloch. Classification (NCBI taxonomy): domain Eukaryota; kingdom Metazoa; phylum Chordata; class Mammalia; order Primates; family Hylobatidae; genus Hylobates; species Hylobates moloch. The sequence goes on from NW_026652281.1 coordinate 85,226,089, forward strand.
TGGGAGATCCTACAGGATAAATAAAAATCAGTTTCTCCAACAAATAAATGGCATAGAAATGCAGACAAGGGGAAACGCTTACAGATTAAAATGCAACTCAAGATTTCTATCAGATTTCTCCTTTAGATGCAATGTGTGGACCTTGTTTGGATCTTGATTCGGAGAAACTAACTTTATAAAGACATGTTTAAATAATTAGAGAAATTTCAATACAGACTGGGCATTAAATGCCATTAAGTAATTATTGTTACTGTGGTGCTATTTTATTTTTTTGAGACAGAGTCTCTCTCTGTCGCCCAGGCTGGAGTGCAATGACACTATCTCGGCTCACTGGTTCAACTCACCTCCCAGGTTCAAGCCATTCTCCTGCCTCAGCCTCCCAAGTAGCTGGGACTACAGGCGCCCGACTGTAGTGTTATTTTATTGTTACTATTTTTTTTTTGCTTTGTTTTTTGTATTTTTTGAGATGGAGTCTCACTCTGTCACCCAGGCTGGAGTGCAGTGGCATGATCTTAGCTTACTGCAACTTCTGCCTCCTGGGTTCAAACAATTCTCCTGCCTCAGCCTCCCGAGTAACCGGGATTACAGGCGCATGCCACCGTGTCAACTAATTTTTGTATTTTTAGCAGAGACGGGGGTTTCACCATGTTGACCAGACTGCTCTCAAACTCCTGACATCAAGTGATCCACCTGCCTTGGCCTCCCAAAGTGCTGGGATTACAGGCATGAGCCACTGCACCTGGCCCTGTGCTATGGTTTTTTAAAGGACTTTATCTGAAAGAGATAGATACTGAAGCATTTACAGATAAAATGATATGATGACTGAGATTTGCTTCAAATCCTCCAGGAAACAAAAGTGAAAGGGAAGAGACATGAAACAAAAATGTCAAACATTTTTAATTCTGGAAAGGGGGATGAGTACTCAGAAGATTACTACATTGTTCTATTCTGTTA
>NW_026652281.1:85227307-85232399 GCF_009828535.3 Hylobates moloch
CTCCTCAGGGATTTTCACCAAGGTCACGAGGAAGGCATCCACGGCCCTGCACAACAAGCTCTTCAACAAGGTATGGGCCTGGGTGCTGGGCGGGGCCGAAGGCTGATCTCTGAACTTGCCCAGCTTCATTTTTATTTTTTTATTTTTTAGAGCTCTGTAGCCCAGGCTGGAGTGCAGTGGCACAATCTCCACTCACGGCAACCTCCGCCTTCCAGGCTGAAGTGATCCTCCTGCCTCAGCCTCCCAAGTGGCTGGGAGTACAGGCACATGCTACTAGATCTGACTAATTTTTGTATTTTTTGTAGAGACTGGGTTTCACCACGTTGCCCAAGGTGGTCTCAAACTCCTGGGTTCCAGTGATCCATCCACCTCGGCCCCACAAAGTGCTGGGATTACAGGCATGAGCCAGCACACCCGGCCTATTTTTTTTTAAATTAGTAGACTTTAATTATTTATTTATCTGTAAAGATGGGGTCTGGCTCTGTTGCCCAGGCTGGTCTCAGAATCCTGGGCTAATGCAATCCTCCCACATTGGCCTCTTAAGTAGCCAGAATCACAGGTGTGAGCCACCATGCCCAGCCAACTTTATTTTATTATTATTATTTTTTATTATACTTTAAGTTTTAGGGTACATGTGCACATGCAGGTTAGTTACATATGTATACATGGGCCATGTTGGTGTGCTGCACCCAGTAACTCGTTATTTAACATTAGGTATATCTCCTAATGCTATCCCTCCTCCCTCCCCCCACCCCACAACAGGCGCCGGTGTGTGCTGTTCCCCTTCCTGTGTCCTTGTGTTCTCATTGTTCAATTCCCACCTATGAGTGAGAACATGCGGTGTTTGGTTTTTTGTCCTTGCAATAATTTGCTGAGAATGATGCTTTCCAGCTTCAGGATTATAAATCATGCTGCTATAAAGATACCTGCACATGTATGCACACGTATGTTTATTGTGGCACTATTCACGATAGCAAAGACTTGGAACCAAGCCAACTTTATTTTTTGAGAACTTTTGGTTTACAGAAAAATTGAGATGAAAGTAGAGTTCTTATATACCTGCCTATCACCTAGACTGGAGTGCAGTGATGTGATCACAGCTTACTGCAGCCTCGACCTCCTGGGCTGAAGCAGTCCTCCCTACCTTAACCTCCGAGTAGCTGGGACCACAGGCGCACACCACCAGGCCTGGCTAATTTTTGTATTTTTGTAGAGACAGGTCTTGCCACGTTGCGCAGGCTGGTCTTGAACTCCTGGGCTCAAGCCATCTGCCCATCTCAGCCTCCTAAAGTGCTGGGATTACAGTTGTGAGTCACTGCACCTGGCCCATTTCTCTCATTCTTAACATCTTGCATTAACGTGGGACATTTGTTACAATTGATGAGTCAATATTGATACATTATTAATTATTATTATTAACGAATGTCCATAGTTCACCTTATGGTGCATTCTTTGTGCTGTGCATTCTATGGGTTTTGAAAAATGTATAATGACATGCATCCATGGTACAGAATAGTTCCCCTGCCATAAACAAAACCCTGTGTCCCACCTATTCATCTCTCCCTCCCTACTCTCAAACTCCCGGCAACCACTGATCTTTTTTACTCTCTTCATAGCTTTGCCTTTTCTAAAATGTAGTTGCAGCTGGGTGAACCAGGCCACTTGGTGAGAAGGGAGTGACGAAGGGGCAGCGGAGCTTTCCTGCTGGAAGTCTGGTTCTAAGAGCTCCGTGTCCCCTGATGGAGGGCCACAGCGACGCTGGCCTCCACTGGCTGAGCATGGTCGTATACAGAGTTGCTTATGATTGCCCTGAGTTCTCTTTGAAGTGGATATTATCCTCATTTTACATATGAGGAAACTGAAATCTCACATATGTTAAAGTTGGAATATGTGTTTGGTTAGAATACTGAATTGCCAGCTGGGCGCGGTAGCTCACACCTGGAATCCCAGCATTTTGGGAGGCCTGAGGTGAGTGGATTGCTTGAGCTCAGGAGTTCAAGACCAGCCTGGGCAACATGGCAAAATCTTGTCTCTACCAAAGATATAAAAATTAGCCGGACATGGGGGCTTGTGCCTGTAGTCCCAGCTACTTGGGGGACTGAGGATCAAGGAGGATCACTTGAGCCAGGGAGGTGGAGGTGGCAGTGAGCTGAGATTATGCCACTGCACTCCAGCCTGGGAGACAGTGAGACCCTATCTCATTTAAAAAAAAAAACAAAACCGAATTGCCTATGGTATCACACTGCTTCTTGGAAATGTCATTCCTCTCTCTCACTAAGTGTTACTATGTGCCAGGTTCTGCAGTGGGCATGGGGCTTACATTAGAGAATGCACAGTGCAGGTAGGGTTTGGGCCATCATGGTTGTATAGTCTAATGGGGGAGATGGACAAGAAAACAGGCCATTGTCGCAGATATGTAAAGTTCATCACGGGATGGGAAACACAGGGCCATGAGAACATAAGAGGCACCTTGTCTTAGCTTGAGGGCAGGGGAAGAAAGTGGGGAGAGTCCAGAAAGCCTTCTTGGGGACTTCACTCCTTGAAGGAGGAATCAGATTTAGCCAGCTCAAGACCAGGAGACTGAAGGTGAACAAAAGCAGAGCACTTCTGGGAGGCGAATGGAGTTCTGGAAGGCTAATCTCAGAGGTGGGAGTGGGGGTTTTGACTTGGAGATGCGGGAGGTGAGGAGTGGCCCATCGTTCCTTGTAGACTGAACGCAAATTGCATTGCCATCAAGTGTTTCAACTTTGGCAGGGTGAGACAAAGCTTTTCCCCTCCTCTCAGGTAAAGCTTGGCAGAACCAGAAAGCAGGAGGGGGAAATTCTACCTGAGGCCTGACACTTTCCCACCCGGCTTCTGGGGGTGGCCCTCGGCCCTCAAGGTGTTATCTGAGTTTCTTTTGACAGCACATTCCAAGATTCTAGAAATAGCCAGTGCCCATGCCTCTAAATGACATTTTGTATTTTAATTTTGAGAAATGTTCAAGTTTCTTTCCATGAAAACGTGTTTCGTATTTAAAATATTTTCCTTTTTCCTGTCCTTTCGTGGCTTTTTAAACTTTAAATTTGTAGTTTTAAAGAATCACAAGTAAAGGACAAATCTGAAAAATTTCGCTCAACTGCAAGCACAACAGAAAAAAATGAAGCAAAAATGAACAAACAAGAACAACCCCAGATCATTTTGATACTTAGAAGACAATCAGAAACTGAAACCCTTTTCCCTTTGTCGCCACCATTGGTCCCTAATCCAAAGTAGTGCTGAGCTTCCACAGATGCATCTTCCTCACCCACAGTGGAGCTGACATCCGCTCCTGTCTCCTCCACAACCCCGCCATGCCCCTCACCTGCAAGGCGTGCTCAGAGTCCTTGAAGGGGTGACCCTTTTGCCCTTTGATTCCTCTGAGTGATCATGACAATTCTGACTGCTTTAGCTCAAGTATTTAACAAAACATTCTGGAAATAAAATTGAAGGCATTTTAGAGGCAGAAAAAGCAAGGAGGCTTTAAATCTGCCCCCTCCAACCCTCACTACCCCACCAGCTAGAAAGCAAACATACATGAGAACTACACTTGGTCAGCAGTATCCATGCATTTGCGATGAGAGCAGCTACAGAGAACACTTCATGGCTCAAATAATTACACTTAGTAACAGTCAGAATGTCCTTCCCTCCTCTTTCTGTGAGTTTGGCTTTAATAGATGCCATTGGCTTCTATTCATTTCTACTTCTTGCATTATAGCTTGAGAAGTACATGGGGAAATGTAGGTGGTCATTTGGTCAGTGCCATGAACCTTTAAGAAATTGCCTTCTGTGAAGAGTGACTGTGCCAGGCTTGGGGAAGCCTCAGAAGGCCTAATTGGATCATGGTTTTGCCATTAACCACTTGCGTAATGAGTAAGTTACAGAGCCACTTCCTCTTCTGCAATCTTCAGTTTCCTCATCTGCAAAACAAGGACACCAAACTAAATGCTTTTGTTAGAGCCTACCTTGTGGTTTGAAATGTCCTTTGATCTCCAGAAGGCCTCATGGCCACTGGCTGTTAGAGATCAACTTGGAGGTGCCACCTTCAAGAAGGGGGCAGTTATGGCTAAATTTGATCCAAGGGTCCAAATCGTGTGCAACCCAGTAGGATTGCTGCTCCTAATCTTTGGCAGTCCTGAGTGAAAATGGTCCCATCTGTAGAAAATAATAAGAGCTGGTATTGGTAGAATGTCCTACTGGGGGTGATGCAGGGCAGGCAAACCCCAGATTGGGGCTTAGTCCATGAGGGTTCTTGGCTTTGCCCAGGAAAGAATTCAAGGGCAAGCCAGTGGTAGGGCAGAAGAAAACAGCTTTACTGAAATGTCAGTGTTGCAGTTCTGGCAGTGTTGCAGCTCTGTGACTGACCCTGCAGAGCAGGGCTACCCCGTAGGCAGTGTGCTGAGAGCTGCAGCTCAGGGCAGGTTTGCAGTCATATTTATACCTACTGTTAATTACATGTAGATTAAGGGACAGTTTATACAGAAGTTTCTAGGAGAAGGGTGGCAACTTCCAAGTCATCAAGTCATTGATGACCCAGAAAGGGGTGGTAACTCCTGGGTGTTGCCATGGCAGTGGTAAACTGACATGACACACTGGTGGGCCTGTCTTATGGAAAGTGGCTTCCACCCCACCCCTGTTTTAGCTAGTCCTCAATTTGGTCTGGCATTCAAACCCCGCCTCCAGAGTCAAGTCTCACCTCCTACCTCAGGGGCAGGCACTGCTCTGAGCATTTTTAATGTATTCTCTCTCTAATAGCTTTACAGGATATAATTCATATACCACACATTCACCCTTTTAAATTATACACTTCAGTGTTTAGCATATTTGAGGAGTTGTGTGATCCTCACCACAACTCTATGAAGCATCGTTTTCATCCCCATTTCACTAACGAGGACCTTGAGACTCAGAGGAGCTCAGTACTTGCCCGAGGTCAGACAGCAGTAGGTGGAGGAGTCAGGTAGCCGTGGAGCCCATCCGTGCTTCTAAACCAATGCTCTACATTGCCTGCCCTGGAGACCCCCGGGATCAATGACTCTTTAGAGTCAAGGGTAACAGGCATCTTCATCCAGTCTTG
>NW_026652281.1:85232499-85242497 GCF_009828535.3 Hylobates moloch
GTAGGGACATGGATGAAACTGGAAAACATCATTCTCAGTAAACTATCCCAAGGACAAAAAAACCAAACACCGCATGTTCTCACTCATAGGTGGGAATTGAAGAATGAGAACTCATGGACATAGGAAGGGGAACATCACACTCTGGGGACTGTTGTGGGGTTGGGGGAGGGGGGAGGTACAGCATTAGGAGTTATACCTAATGCTAAATGACGAGTTAATGGGTGCAGGAAATCAACATGGCACATGGATACATATGTAACAAACCTGCACATTGTGCACATGTACCCTAAAACCTAAAGTATGATAATAAAAAAAAAAAAAAAAAAAGAAAGTGAAACGGCCTTATTGCTGATATGATGAAAGTTTTACTGGTCTGGATAAAAGATCAAGCCAACTACAACATTCCCTTAAGCCAAAGCCTAGTCCAGAGCAAGGCCCTAAGGCTCTTCAGTTCCTTGAAAGCTGAGAGAGGTGAGAAAGCTGCAGAAGAAAAATTTGAAGCTAACAGTAGTTGGTTCATGAGATTTAAGGAAAGAAGCCATTGCTACAACATAAAGTGCAAAGGCAAGCAGCAAGTACTGATGTATTGTAGAAGCTGCATCATGTTATCTATCCAGAACATCTAGCTAACATCATTGATAAAGGTGGCTACACTAAAAAAACAGATTTTCTGTGTAGATGAAACAGCCTTATCTTGTATTGGAAAAAGTGTCATCTAGGACTTTCATGGCTAGAGAAGTCAGTACCTGGCTTCAAAGCTTCAAAGGGCAGGCTAACTCTCTTGTTAGGGACTAATGCAGCTGGTGACTTTAAGATGAAGCCAGTGCTCATTGACCATTCTGAAAACCCTAAGGCCCTTAAGAATGATGCAAAATCTACTCTGCCTTTGTTCTGTAAATGGAACAACAAAGCCTAAGTGACAACGCATCTGTTTATAGCATGGTTTTACTGAATACTTTAAGCCCACTGTTGAAACTTATTGTTCAAAAAAAAAGATTCTTTTGAAAATATTACTGCTCATTGTCAATGCTTCTGGTCACTCAAGAGCTGCGATGGAGATGTACAAGGAGATTAATACTGTTTTCATGCCTTATAAAACAACATCCATTCTGCAGCCCATGGATCAAGGAGTTATTTTAACTTTCAAGTCTTATTATTTAAGAAACACATTTTTTAAGGCTGTTGCTCCCATAGATTATGATTTGTCCCATGCATCAGGGCGAAGTACATTGAAAACCCCTAGAAAAGATTCACCATTCTAGATGCCATTAAGAACATTCATGATTCGTGGGAGGAGGTCAAAATATCAACATGAACAGGAGTTCAGGAAGAGTTGATTCCAGCTCTCATGGATGACTTTGAGGGGATCAGACTTCAGTGGAGGAAGTTACCACAGATGTGGTAGAAATAGCAAGAGAACTAGAATTAGAACCCAAAGATGTGACTGAAATACTGCAATCTCATGATAAAACTTGAAGAGATGAGGCGTTGCTTCTTACAGATGAGCAAAGAAAGTGGGTTTCTTGAAATGGAATCTAGTCCTGGTGAGGATGCTGTGAACCTTGTTGAATGACAGCCTTGATGTTGTGAACCTTGTTGAAATTCTAAACGATTTAGAATATTACGTAAACATAGTTGATAAAGGCAGCAACAGGGTTTGAAAGGATTGACTTCAATTTTGAAAGAAATTCTACTGTGGGCAAAATGCTATCAAACAGCAATGCAGGCTATAAGGAATTCTTTAATGAAAGGAAGAGTCAACAGATGAAGCAAATTTTACCGTTGCCTTATTTTAAGAAATCGCCACAGCCACCCTAGCTTTCAGCAGCCACCACCTGATCAGTCATCAACCATCAATACTGAGACAAGACACTCCACCAGCAAAATGGCAACAACTAACACTGAAGACTCAGGTGATTAGCATTTTATAGCAATAAAGTATTTGTTAATTAAGGCATGTACATTGTTTTTTAGACATAATGCTATTGCACACTTAATAGACTATAGTATATCGTGTAAACATAACTCTTATATGCACTGGGAAACAAAAAAAAACATACATGTGACTCACTCTGTTGCAAAATTTGCTTTATTGCAGTGGTCTGGAATTGAACTCACAGTGTCTCTGAGGTATGCCTGTATTGATTAGGGGTTGCAAATTTTAGCGAATAGGCAAATTTGCAAATATGGGATAATAAGGATCAACTGTAATTACTGCTTTATGCCATTATCTTTTAAATCAGATAAGAAAAAGTTATGTCAACAATATATTTACGCTGTCTTTTATGTTTGCAACGTAATCACTTCTGCCAGTGCTCTCTATTTCTTTGTGTGGATACTGTCTAGTGTCCATTAACTTCAGTCTTTTGTATTTCTTGTCTCATCTTCTGGTGACATTCTCAGTTTTTGTTTTTCTGGGAATGTCTTAATTTCTCCTTCATTTTTGAAGTAATTTTGTTGGTATAGAATTTGGGTTGACAATTGTTTGCTTTCAGCCCTTTCATATGTCCTCTCACCACTTTCTGGTCTCTGTGGTTTCTGCTGTGAAGCCAGCTGTTAAGCTTGTGGCGGATCTCTTATGCCTAATGAGGGCAGCATTTTTCTCTCATAGTTTTCAGAATTCTCTCTTTGTCTTTCATTTCTGACAGATTGACTGTGTTTATGTGTGATCCTCTGAGTTTACTTAGTTCTTTTTGAGCTTCTTGGATGTGTAGGTAAATGTTTTTCATCAAATTTGAGAGGTATATGGCCAGTATTTCTTCAAATATTCTTTATGCCCCTTTCTTTTTCCTCTCCTGAAACTTGTATTATGGTGTGTTGGTGATCTTTGTGGAGTCCCGTAGGTCTCTAAAGTGCTGTTCACTTTTTTTAAAGCCTTTTTTTTTTCTGTTCTTCAGACAGGATCATCTCAGTTGACCTGTCTTCAAGTTCATTGATTCTTTCTTCTGCCAGCTGAAATTGTCGTTCAGCCCCTCTAGTGAATTTTTCATTCCAATTACTGTAGTTTTCAACTCCAAAATTTCTGTTTTAAAATTTTTATTATTTATCTTTGTTTATATTCTCTATTTGTCAAGACATCATTCTCATACTTTCCTGTAATTCTTTAGACATGATTTCCTTTAGTTTTTTTAAATGTTAGTAAATATATATCACAGAAAGAATGCCATTTTTACCACTTTTATGTGTACAGTTCAGTAATGTTAAGCACATTCGCATTTTTGTGCAGCCAATCTCCAGAACTTTTTCATCTTGTTAAAGTGAAGGTGTATACTCATTACACAGCAATTCCCTGTTTCTTTCTGCCTCCCTCAGTCCCTGGCAGCTAGCATTCTCTTTTCTGTTTCTATGAGTGACTACTCTATATACCTCATATAAGTGCATCATACAGTACTTACCTTTTTATAATTGACTGACTTCACTTAGTTTCCTCAAAGTTCATCCATGTTGTGGCATTAGTTTTTAAAGCATATTTGTAATAGCTGATTTGTAATCTTTTTTTTTTTTGAGACAGAGTCTCGCTGTGTTGCCCAGGCTGGAGTGCAGTGGTGGGATCTTGGCTCACTACAAGCTCTGCCTCCCAGGTTCACACCATTCTCCTGCCCCAGCCTCCCAAGTAGCTGGGACTACGGGTGCCTGCCACCAGGTCTGGCTAATTTTTTGTATTTTTAGTAGAGACGGGGTTTTACCATGTTAGCCAGAATGGTCTCAATCTCCTGACCTTGTGATCTGCCCGCCTCAGCCTCCCAAAGTGCTGGGATTACAGTCGTGAGCCACCGTGCCCGGCTGCTGATTTGTGATCTTTATCAAATAAATCCAACATGGTCTTCCTTAGGGATGGTTTCCACTGGCTTCTCTTTTTCTTTTTTGAGACAGGGTCTCGCTCTGTCACCCAGATTGGAGTGCAGTGGCGCACTTATGGCTCATGGCAGCCTCGACCTTACCCAGGCTCAAGTGACCCACCCACTTCGGCCTCCTGAGTAGCTGGGACTACAGGCACACACCAGCATGCCTGGCTAATTTTTTGTAGAGACAGGGTTTCGCCGTGTTGCCCAGGCTGGTCTCGAACTCCTGAGCTCAAGCAATTTGCTCACCTTGGCCTCCCAGATTACTGGGATTACAGGCATGAGCCACGGAACCCAGCTGACTTCTCTCTGTTTTTTTTTTTTAGTATGTAGGGCCATACTTTTGTATTTCTTTGTGTGTGTCATAATTTTTTTTTTGAAACTGAATATTTAGTGTTATATTAAATATAGTCAGATATATAATTGAATAATATAACCTTAAGGGTTTTTTGTTTGTGTTGTTGTTGCTGTTTGTTTAGTGACTTTCTGGTTTCATTCTGTAAAGTCTGTTTTATTCATTAATGTGTGACCACTGAAGTTGCTCAGTTTGTTTAGTGGTCAGCTAGTGACCGGACAGAGATTTCCTTAAGGACCTAGACAGTAGCTCTCCCACTCCTTGCCCAAGGGGCTCTTACGTATGTATTGAAGTGGGCCTTTCACACTTTGGCAGATGGTTTACAACTCTGCCTTAGCCTTCACTTCCTGCTTTTGCAGATCCTCAGTGTCTGCCAAAGATGAGCTTCTGGGGTCTTCTCAGGTCTTTCCTGGACATACTTAGAGCCTGCACATTCACATGAAATTTTGGATTCTCAGGTGTATGTCAAGGCTTTTCAAAGCCCCCATGAATATCTCATTTCCCAGTTTTTCCATTTAAGTTTTTTGGTCAGCCTCTTGTTAGTCCCAACTAGTTTCATTGCTTCAGGCAGCTGCAGTGCTAAACAGTTGCCACTGGTTGTTTTTGGCAAATGTCCTAAGGATAAAACTGTTCTCACAGAGTGTTCTCTGAGTTAAATCAAATAAGGATATGGAGCTCTTCTAAGGAACTGCCAGAGTCAAACAGGGACAGTTCTCTGGGGGTGGGGCTTTTGAAGGATTGTAATCCTTTTCTACCCCCAACAGGATTGCTAGGCTACTGGTTTTCACAGCCACTGGGGTTATGAGGTTGTTGGTTTTGCTACTATGAACTTGAGAGAAAGAGATGAGTGTAAAGTAAGTTAAAATATCACAAAGCTCGTTCTGTTTACTGAGATTCAGCTGTTTTTCTTGAATAAGCACTCCTCAAATTGTTGCAAGTTAATATGTAGCATTCTGAAAAAGTTGATTTTGACAATTTTTGCTAGTGCTCTCTCATTGCTTTTCTGGAGGAGCAGATTTTCAGAGTTTCTTACTCTACCATTCTATAATAGAAGTGCTTCCTCCCCCATTTCATTTTGATTCTGTGCTTGAATGATTTCACTGCATGCTTCTGATACTCGTATTTTGGTTTATCACTTGTTCAGGTGAAATATATTTTCAGGTTACTTCTTTCGAAGATTTGTATGTGAGTTGTATTTTGAATCCCTTTTATATCTGAGAAGGCTTCTTTGTTGTCTGCACCAGTAGTAATATATATGTAAATAAAATAAGAATGTATTAATCTTCTTTTTTTTTTTTGAGACGGAGTCTCGCCCTGTCACCCAGGCTGGAGTGCAATGATGCAATCTTGGCTCACTGCAACCTCTGCCTCCCAGGTTCAAGCGATTCTCCTGCCCCAGTCTCCCGAGTAGCTGAGATTACAGGCGTGTGCCACCACGCCTGGCTAATTTTTTGTATCTTTAGTAGAGATGGGCTTTCACCATGTTGGCCAGGCTGGTCTCGAACTCCTGACCTCGTGATCCATCCACCTCGGCCTCCCAAAGTGCTGGTATTACAGGCGTGAGCCACCACGCCCGGTCAGAATGTATTAGAATGTATTTCTTAAGACTGCCATAACAAAATACCACAGACTGGGTAGCTTTGAAGACCAAAGAGAAATTTATTTCCTCATGGTTTTGGACGCTAGAAGTCCAAGATCAAGGTGTCTATAGGTTTGGTTTCTCCTAAGGCCTCTCTCCTTGGCTTACAGACAACCGACTTGTGGCTGTGTCCTCGGGAGACCTTCTGTGTGCATGCATCCCTGGGGTCTCCTCCTTCCTCTTATAAGGGTACCAGTTATATTAGACTAGGGGCCCGCTCTTACCTTCATTTAACCTTAATTACCTTCTTAAACACCCTGTCTCCAAATGCAGTCTTCACCTTGACTGCCTTTGAGACAGAGCGGAGGGGGTTAGGGATTCTGTCAATTTTGAGGGGGCACAATTCAGTCCATAACAAAGGATATATATAATAGATACATAATATATATGTACCAGTGTGCTCATATCATGTACTTTATGTAAAACGGAATCAGTTTTAAAAGGTAATTATATTTTAAATGAAAGCACTGTGTTCTAATTAGATAATTGTTTTTACTTCATAATATGTCTATCCCAGCTTATTATATAAATAAAAGTGTCAACTCTGTTATTTTCTTGTGGTTCATACCTTTGCCTATACCCTTTTTAATGATATTTTGCAGGAATATTTTTAAAACACTCCACCCATTTGTAATATTAGGCTCTGTGAACCCAGAAAATTTGAGACAGGTCTCAGTTAATTTAGGAAGTTTATTTGGCCAAGGTTGAGGATGCGCGCCCATGACACAGCCTCAGGGGGTCCTGACGACACGTGCCCAAGGTGATCAGAGCACGGCTTGATTTTATACATTTTAGGGAAACATGAGACGTCAATCAGCATATGTAAGGTAAGGTGAACATTGGTTTGGTCTGGAAAGGCAAGACAGCTCTCTGGAGAGAGGGCTTCCAGGTCACAGGTAGATAAGAGACAAACCCTTGTGTTCTTTTGAGTTTCTGATTAGCCTTTCCAAAGGAGGCAATCAGGTTTACCTCAGTGAGCAGAGGGGTGACTTTGAATAGAATGGGAGGCAGGTTTGCCCTAAGCAGTTCCCAGCTTGACTTTTCCCTCTAGTCTAGTGATTTTGGGGGCCAAATATATTTTCTTTTCACAGCACACATGGACAGCAATGTGCTGTAATTATAGTTAAGGCAGGTAAGTGAGGGCACCACAGGCAGCCTTCGACATTATGGAACTTCTTCCAAGTGAAGACATCAATTCCATTTTGGATATTAAATATTTACAAGCTATTTTTTTCTGGTATTTATAAATAAAAAAGATAAATACAAATACTAATATTTTCTACTTGCACTTTGGTGGTGGGTCATTTTCCACTTTTGTGACCACTGGTCTAAATAGATAAGCAAATGTCTTCACAAATGGGTAGTAGGTTCACAGGTGTTCATTTTGTTATTATGCATCATATCTTATATATATTACATATATTTGATGTATTCAAGATTGTAAAATATTTTAAACTAGTGATAATTTTGCTTGAAAATTCTATAGGTGTTATTCTAATGACATTCTCATTTTTATTGCACAGGAGGAGGAATCTAAATCTTTTCAAACTATAGTGTCAGGGTCTTTTAGAATATTTTTGTTTCTTTATTCCCTATTTTAATTTACTGAGACCTCTTCTTTAGTTATATTAACCAGTTATGAATTGTATCTCTTAATTTTTCCCGTATTTATCCCCTACATGTCTCTAAAGCCCTTTTTCTTCTGTGTCCTGAACACTTTTCTCAAGTTTGTCTTTATCACAGATTTAATTTCCATAGTTGAGGATATAGAGGAAAAGTAAACTCAGTTTATCCTACTGTACTCTCACAACACAGGACACCTCTGACCAAACGCATGGGTTTTTTTCTCCATACGCCAAGCAAGCAGTTCTTCAGCAGCCGATCACAGCTGGGTGTCCTCTAATTCAGTTCTGACAATGTGTATAAGATCCTACGGGTTGAGCACTCAGTCCCACAAGACTGCCTCCCCCTTCAGATGTCAGTCATGAATTGGCTTCCAGAACGTGTGACCAACCAGTTACAAATTGGAGTTCCCACAAGCCCCTCCTCAGGTTTGCTTAATTTGCTAGAGTGGCTCACAGAACTCAGGGAAACACTTTACTTGCATTTACTGGTTTATTAAAAGAATATTTTAAAGAATACAAACAAACAGCACAGTAGCTTCCATCCCAGTGGAGTCAGGGTCCACCAGCCTTCTTGCACCTGGGTGTGCTCATATTCACCTTCCTGGAGGCCTCCTGACCTCAGTCCTTTCAGGTTTTTAATGGAGGCCTTGTCACATAGGCCTGATGGATTAAATCATTGGCCATTGGTGATCAACTCAACTCTTAGCCCTTCTCCCCTCCCCAGAGATTGGGGTGGGGAACTGACAAGTCCTCAGCCCTGTAATCATGCCTTGGTCTTTCCTGTGACCAGCCCCCATCCTGAAGCTGTGGAGGGACTGCCAGCCACCAGTCAATCACTAACATACAAAATGATACTTATCACTTTGGTGATTCCAAGGATTTTAGGAGTTGCATGTCAGGAAACAAAGAGATGAAGGCCAAATATATATTTTACAGTATCATAATAGTATTGTGTGTGGCTTTCAGAGCTGATTTTAGTTATGTTATTTTATCTTTATTTTCTGTTGTGGAAAATTTCAACCATAGCAAAAGCAGAGAAGATAGTATAACGAATTCTGTGGACTCATCACCCACCTTTAATATCTTGTTTCATCTATTGCTTCCCATTCTCCCCTACCCAACCTCTGATTATTTTGAAGCAGATTCCAGACATCATCATCTTTTCATAAATGTTTCAGTATCTATCGACAAAAAATATACACTTTTAAAAAGCATAATCATACTATATCACACCTAAAGATGACAGTTACCTAATCATGTGGAATGAACTCTATGTAATCTATTCCTGGATTGCCTACAGACATCTGTAGTTCTTCTTGTCAGAAATTATTATTGAAGAACAATTCTCAGTGTACATCCCATTGTGACTTCACATTCCCAGGAATAATGTGTCATATCACAGCTATTTCCATTCCCAGTCATACTTTGTTGGTAGGAATTATAGTCCTAGGATTGATACAGAAAATCTTTTAGTTGGGGAGAATAAAGGAGAAACAGCTCTAATTATTTTTGAAAGTGGCCCTGGATGTGGGCAATAGAATCCCTGCTCTGAAGTTAGGGTAAGAAGATGAGGTTTGATAGCTACAAAGCTCTTAATTGTAATTTTCGTCCTTCCGTGGACTCACCAGTTTGCCCCGGAGCTTCATCTGAGTAGTGAGTACCAGAAATTATTTTCTGCCAGAATATTGATCAGTATTTCTGATGCTGTTTATATTCTATATGTCTTTTTATGCTTTTGAAAACCAGAAAGTATCTGAGACAGGTCTCAACCAGTTTAGAAGTTTATTTTGGCAATGTTCTCCAGAGATGATTTTGAGGGCTTCGGTATTTAAAGGGGAATGGACAGATATTGGGGAAAGAGGAAGAAATTTTAAAAGGTATGAGTAGACAAGAGACAAACGGTTGCGTTCTTTTGAGTCGTTGTTCAGCCATTCACCTGTGAGAGGGGAGCAGAGGAATAGTCACTTACGCATTCATCTAGCTTAGTGAATCTGCATTTCTACGTAAGATAAAATAAACATAGCACACAGGAAGCCATCAGATATGCATTTGTTTCAGGTGAGCAGAGGGATGACTTTGAGTTCTGTCCTTTGTCCTGTATATGTAAAGAATAAGCTATCAATTTACATGGTTGGGGTGAAATTCAACAGAACTGTTACAGGGTAAAGATCTTGGGGCCCACAAGGAATTTCTTTTTTTTTTTTTAATGTTATTAATTTTCTTTTTTTTTTTTATTATACTTTAGGTTTTAGGGTACATGTGCACAATGTGCAGGTTTGTTACATATGTATCCACGTGCCATGTTGATTTCCTGCACCCATTAACTTGTCATTTAGCATTAGGTGTATCTCCTAATGCTGTCCCTCCCCCCTCCCCCCACCCCACAACAGTCCCCGGAGTGTGATGTTCCCCTTCCTGTGTCCATGAGTTCTCATTCTTCAATTCCCACCTATGAGTGAGAACATGCGGTGTTTGGTTTTTTGTCCTTGCGATAGTTTACTGAGAATGATGTTTTCCAGTTTCATCCATGTCCCTAC
>NW_026652281.1:85242597-85262291 GCF_009828535.3 Hylobates moloch
TCGACAAAAGAGATACACTTTTAAAAAGCATAATCATGCTATATCACACCTAAAGATGACAGTTACCTAGTCATGTGGAATGAACTCTATGTAATCTATTCCTGGATTGCCTACAGACATCTGTAGTTCTTCTCGTCAGAAATTATTATTGAAGAACAATTCTCAGTGTACGTTCCTCCCACGGTTCATCCCATTGTGACTTCATGTTCCCAGGAATAATGTGTCATATCACAGCTATTTCCATTCCCAGTCATACTTTGTTGGTAGGAATTATAGTCCTAGGACTGATACAGAAAATCTTTTAGTTGGGGAGAATAAAGGAGAAACAGCTCTAATTATTTTTGAAAGTGGCCCTGGATGTGGGCAGTAGAATCCCTGCTCTGAAGTTAGGGTAAGAAAATGAGGTTTGAGAGCTACAAAGCTCTTAATTGTAATTTTCGTCCTTCCATGGACTCACTAGTTTGCTTTGGAGCTTCATCTGAGTAGTGATTACCAGAAATTATTTTCTGCCAGAATACTGATGAGTATTTCTGATGCTGTTTAAATTCTGTATGTCTTTTCATGCTTTTGAAAACCAGAAAGTATCTGAGACAGGTGTCAACCAGTTTAGAAGTTTATTTTGGCAATGTTCTCCAGAGATGATTTTGAGGGCTTCAGTATTTAAAGGGGAATGGGCAGATATTGGGGAAAGAGGAAGAAATTTTAAAAGGTATGAGTAGACAAGAGACAAACGGTTGCATTCTTTTGAGTCTTTGATCAGCCATTCACCTGTGAGAGGGGAGCAGAGGAATAGTCACTTACGCATCCATCTAGCTTAGTGAATCTGCATTTCTACGTAAGATAAAATAAACATAGCGCACAGGAAGCCATCAGATATGCATTTGTCTCAGGTGAGCAGAGGGATGACTTTGAGTTCTGTCCTTTGTCCTGTATGTGTAAAGAATAAGCTATCAATTTACATGGTTGGGGTGAAATTCAACAGAACTGTTACAGGGTAAAAATCTTGGGGCCCACAAGGAGTTTCTAAGTGGGGGGATTGTGAGGGAGGTATGTAGCTTTTTTTTGTCTTTGTAGCTATCTTATTTGGGAACAAAATGGGAGGCAGGTTTGTGTGATGCAGTTCCCAGCTTGTCTCTTCCCTTTTGCTTAGTGATTTGGGGGTCCTGAGATTTACTTTCCTTTCACACTCTTCCTGAGTAAAAGAGGAAGTCAGGCAAATTGGGCACAAATTTAGCCTAAGTCTGCCTCCTTACATATGAATACTTTAAATTTGGCCTAAAGGTTTCCCCTTACAAAGTAAACTTCAGCCTAACTAGATGTGTAAACACACTATTCTTACACCAATCACAGATTTTCAGCAAGTCACAGGAAGTCAGCTGTTAACAAACTGTTTAAATAAAGCAAACACCAAGCTGTAAGCAATCCTGCTGTTTCTGTACACTCTTTGTTTTCTGCATGTCACTTTCCTTTTTCTGTCCATAAATATTATCAAACCGTATGCCAGAGTTTCTCTGAACCTGTTCTGGTTCTGGGAGCTGCCCAATTTGAGACTCGTTCTTTGCTCAATTAAACTGTTAAATTTAATTTATCTAGAGTTTTTCTTTTAACAGGCATCACTAATTTTTTCTCCTTATAATCTAGGTATTCTATCACACTGTTTTTAAAACCTCCTTCATAATTCAGAAACATTGCTTTATTAATTTTCCTACTTTTTAAAAACTCTAGTGTCTTAAAATTTTAAGAGAAAAAAATTACTTGTTCAGGTCTGACAGCCTTTTCTAAAACATATCCAGCATATATGAATTACATATGATTAGAGCCATTAAAGAATAGATTTTTTTCTGGCCAGGCGCGGTGGCTCATGCCTGTAATCCCAGCACTTTGGGAGGCCAAGGTGGGCAGATCACGAGGTCAGGAGATTGAGACCATCCTGGCTAACACAGTGAAACCCCGTCTCTACTAAAAATACAAAAAAGTAGCCGGGCGCGGTGGCGGCCGCCTGTAGTCCCAGCTACTTGGGAAGCTGAGGCAGGAGAATGGTGTGAGCCCGGCAGGCGGAGCTTGCAGTGAGCCGAGATCGTGCCACTGCACTCCAGCCTGGGCGAAAGAACGAGACTCCATCTCAAAAAAAAAAGAATAGATTTTTTTCCTTAGCTAGTGTTAAAAAATTACTCATGATGCTTATTAAAGGTGGTAAGGATTACTTTATTCAAGGTGGGAGACTAGGTATAAGAAACACTGCAATGGGGTTTTGCAGTGACGGGAGAGTGAACGGGGAATCAGTAGAGGGAAAGATTCTAAGAGGAAACATTGGGGTTACGAGGGATTCTCACTAGAAGGACACAACAGAACTCTTGCTGAAGGGAGGCCAGGGTGAAAAGATACTGGGTTAGAAGTGAGAACAGATACGTATGGGTATGGGTCATTTTTGCTAACCTGACTTAGCAGGATTCTTGCTCAAATTGGATTTTACGAAGACAGAGGGAAGGCCGACACTGGCCTAGTTGAGCAGAGGACTCAGAGGAGCCTGACTCAAGTTTGCATCAAAAGAAGAGCATTTTTGTCACTAGATAATAGTTTTAACTATCTTCCATACGTAAACATTTTCCATACCTAAACAGTTTGTTTGTTCATTTGTTTGTTTGTTTGTTTGAGATGGAGTTTCGCTCTGTCGCCCAAGCTGGAGTACAGTGGCGTGATCTCAGCCCACGGCAACTTCCGCCTCCAAAGTTCAAGCAATTCTCATGCCTCAGCCTCCCGAGTAGCTGGAGCTACAGGCATGTGCCACCATACCAGGCTAATTTTTGTATTTTTTTTAGTAGAGACAGAGTTTCACCATGTTGGCTAGGCTGGTCTCAAACGCCTGACCTCAACTGATCTGCCCGCCTTGGCCTCCCAAAGTGCTGGGATTACAGGCGTGAGCCACCGTGCCCAGCCTGTAAACGGTTTTTAGATAATTAGTAGATAGTAAGACCACTCTTAACCAATTCAATACTGAACATAATTAGTTTTCCTTGATTACTTGAAAGTACTTGTTTTTTAATGATATTAAACATTATTAAGTCTTGTGAAAATGTGAAATTAGAGCTTTCTGGGAATTCTAGATAAAGAGAGTTTCCAGTAATAATTAATGTTTAGCAAAATTCAAAATTATGTATGAGGCCTAGAATTAAGACTAGCTTGGGGCTGGGCATGGTAGCTCACGTCTGTAATCCCTGCACTTTGGGAGGTAAAGGCAGGTGGATCGCTTGAGGCCAGGAGTTTGAGACCAATCTGGCTGACATGGTGAAACCCCATCTCTACTAAAAATGCAAAAATTAGCCAGGTGTGGTGGTATGCACCTGTAATCCCAGCTACTCAGGAGGCAAAGATTGCAGTGAGCTGACACTGTGCCACTGCCCCTCAACCTTGGTGACAAAATGAGACTGTGTCTCAAAAACAAAACAAAACAAAAAACTAACTTTGGATAGTTTTGAAAATAAGTAAAACTTCAGAAAGAATCAGAAGGTAGGAAAAACTGCTTATATAGTTAAATTGTGGTTGGTGAGTATATTAGTCATTTTATTGCCTTTTTGAATATGTATGGCAACCCTATTTATAGTAATTGGGCATAAGTGAGAGTGTTAATGTGTTTAAGGTTTAGAACATGTAGAAGCTGTTGGTGCCTTATTAAAGTTCTGCACCAGCCCCTTAGCAAAAAGTGCCTGTGACTTGAAGCTCTTTAATGTACAGTTGCACATTTTAAGAATCCAGGTTGGCTGATAAATTATCTGATGTATCTAATTCAAATATTTTTAAGCGCTATTGCTGGGTGCAGTGGCTTATGCTTGTAATCCCAGTACTTTGGGAGGCCGAGGCAGGCGGATCACTTGAGGTCAAGAATTCGAGACCAGCCTGGCTAACATGGTGAAACCCCATCTCTACTAAAAATACAAAAGTTAGCCAGGCATGGTGGCGCACACCTGTAGTCCCAGCTACTCAGGAGGCTGAGACAGGAGAATCGCTGGAACCCGGGAGACAGAGGTTGCAGTGAGCTGAGATTGTGTTACTGCACTCCACCCTGGACAACAGAGTAAGACTCTGTCTCAAAAAAAAGAGTTATTGATGTTTTGCTTATTATAAGCAGCAATGTTTTGCAGTAAGCCATTTTTAAATAGTGAATTTTTGCTGTATCAGAATATAGTAGCATAGTGATTTTTACTCTTATTTAACTCATAGCAAAGGTTACTTATTTGGAATTCTCCTTTCAGTGAAATAATTTATACCAGACTTTCTGAAAATGTTTGAGGAGGATTATATGGGTTCTTATTTACCAGTTATTTGAGAATTTCAAAATACTTTACACATTTGCTTTATATTCCCATAGCAGTTTAGATAGGGTGTGTTACCAAGATGGAAACTGGTTCTGCAGGACTGGTAACTTATGATGACCAAACAATGGGTCATTAATAAATAGATTTTTGAACAAAGCTTGAAAGTGTAATTTCTGCTGCTTTGTGCTATTACATTTTCAGAAATTTTGACACTGAATGTATTTTATTTTTTAAAAAGTATGTAGAATGTAGAGAATGCAAATAATAATGCTCAGATGTTAGTTTTATCTGTTTCTTAAACTATTCTGAGCAGAAATACCAACCTTGCCAGTACATCATGTGTGTTTTCACTTGTATACAGCCTTCTGTTGGCACTACTAAAGTTTTTAAAATGTTTTTTGTTCTCCCCTAGGTGTTGGATCCTGAACAAAACCATAACTTCACAGATCATTATCTAAATGTGGCCTTTGACCTTTCTCAAGTTCTGTTTATAGCTACAGCCAACACCACTGCTACCATTCCAGCTGCCTTGTTGGACAGAATGGAGATCATTCAGGTTCCAGGTACCTGACTCTTAAATGAAATCATTATGATACATCTTGCCTTTCTGACCATAACTTTAAAATTAGTTATGCTGTGGAGTTTTGACTAAAAGAAGTTCATTTGCCAACATACAATCTTCAGAAGTTCTGAGGAATGTATATAAATCAGTTTCTATGTAGCTTCAAAGTCTGGAAGAGCAAAACAGCAAACGTTGACAACTACAATTTCAGATTTAATTTAGCATGAAAGAATGATAATTTTATGACAAATAAGACATTCTTCTTTAATATAATTTCTGAAATTGCAGGCTGTGTGTGGTGGCTCACGCCTGTAATCCCAGCATTTCGGGAGGCTGAGGCAGGTGGATCACTTGAGGTCAGGAATTCGAGACCAGCCTGGCCAACGTGGTGAAACACCATCTCAATAAAAATACAAAAATTAGCCTGGCATGGTGGCGGGCGCCTGTAGTCCCAACTACTCGGGAGGCTGAGGCAGGAGAATCCCTTGAACCTGGGAGGGGGAGGTTGCAGTGAGCCTCAGGCCACTGCACTCCAGCCTGGGTGACAGAGTGAAACTCCATCTCAAAAAAAAGAAAAAAAGAGTAACTGAACTTTCTCATAAAATCTGGCCTCACTTTTATATTAAAATGCATGCAGCTTTTAAATTCCTCTTGAATCTATCAAATAGTTAAATTTTTTAAATGTCGTCTCCGTCACTGGAGCATGCAAAATGTATTCCTTCAGTTACTAACACTAGATAAATTATAGCATTTTCACCTTATTTTAATTGCTCAGAATTTTTTTTCCCTGGAAGAGATCAAATATCACTGAGTTTTTTTTTTTTTAATGTAGACTAGAATCTAAATGTCTTTATTTATTTAATTATTTAGAGACAGAGTCTAGCTTGTTGCCCAGGCTGGAGTGCAGTGGCATGATCTTGGCTCACTGCAACCTCTGCCTCCAAAGTTCAATTGAGTCTTGTGTGTCAGCCTCCCAAGTAGCTGGGATTACAGGCACTCGTGACCACGCCCAGGTAATTTTTGTATTTTTGGTAGAGACAGGATTTCGCCATGTTGGCCAGTCTGGCCTCGAACTCCTGGCCTCAAGTGATCTGCCTGCCTTGGCCTCCAAAAGTATAGGGATTACAGACGTGAGCCACCATGTCCAGCCTAAATGTCTTTTATTTATTTTTTCTTTTTTTGAGATGGAGTCTCACTCTGTCACCCAGGCTGGAATGCAGTGGCACAATCTTGGCTCACTGCAACCTCTGCCTCCTGGTTCAAGTGATTCTCGTGCCTCAGCCCCCTGAGTAGCTGGGACTACAGGTGTGCACCATCACACCTGGCTAATTTTTGCATTTTTAGTAGGGACAGGGTTTTGCCATATTGGCCAGGCTGGTCTTGAACTCCTGACCTTAGGTGATTCACCCGCCTCAGCCTCCCAAAGTGCTGGGATTACAGGTGTGAACCGCCACACTCGGCCCTAAATGTCTTTAGACTCTAAATGTAATCTAAATGTATTTTTCATATTAATCTGAAATATATTTTTACTACTAAGTGAATTATAATTGGATTTCTGTTTTTTTTTTATTTTTGAGATGGAGTCTCACTCTGTCACCAGGCTGGAGTGCACTGGCACGATCTCAGCTCACTGCAACCTCTACGTCCCAGGTTCAAACAATTCTCTTGCCTCAGCCTCCCAAGTAGCTGGGACTACAGGCGTGCACCACCACACCCAGCTAATTTTTGTATTTTTAGTAGAGACAGAGTTTCACCAGTTGGCCAGGATGGTCTCGATGTCTTGACCTCGTGATCCACCCACCTTGGTCTCCCAATATAATTGGATTTCTTAATTATCTGTGAGCATTGCAGGTTCCTGTATTTAGTTTTAAAATATGGTAGACTAAAAAGTTAATTGTTGCGTATTTAAAGTCTAAAGTAAATAAGTAATGAATGCCCTGGAAACTCCAAGTTATGCAAGAAAATCCATTAGATACACTAAAGTAAAGTGAAAGAATCAGGACAGCTGCTGCAGAGGGGAGCATATGATGCCACCTTCTTCCTTTGGCAGATTTAGCTGTCCAATCTTCTAGCTTTCCTGGTGTTTACTAACCTCTTTTCATTCAAAAGGTGCCTTATCAATTCATATTTTTAATTTTTGCTTGTTAAATGGAAAGGGACATTAGTTGGAATTTTGTCTTACAGGATTTAGAGACAAAGGAAAATCTATATTTATTCAGGCTATTAAATAAGAACATAAAGTCTTCTAAATATACTGTATACATATAAAATACATATATACATATATAAATACATATGCACACATATATAAATACATATACACACACACATATATATATACCATCATGTGGAGGAAAAAACCTTTTATAGGGACATCTTAGGTTTTCTTTTGCTGCTACAATTTATTTTATAGTCATAGTTCTGGAAACAGTATCTTTAGAGCCCTTCCCTTGGAACCCACTGCTTATTTAATTGAGGGGTGTGTGTGTGTGTGTCTGTTTCAAGTATAGATCAAATTAGGCTAAAAAGATGCATTTATTCTTCTATTTGAAATTTCAGAGGATTTGAAGATAAAGAGATAATTGTCTCTAAGATTTGAGGTGTTTTCCTCTTTGGGAGATATATCATTTAATCAGAAGACTTTCAAGCACTTTGCTTAGTAAATGCTTGTTTTGTTTGTGAAAACGTTGGAAATTTTAACAATTATTGATTTAGATCAAATTTCTTTTTCTTTTTTTTTTTGGAGGCTGTCTTTGTTGCCCAGGCTGGAGTGCAGTGGCGCAATCTCAGCTCATTGCAACCTCCACCTCCTCAGCTGAAGCAATTACCGTGCCTCAGCCTCCAGAGTAACCAGGACCACAGACATGCGCAACCATGCTCAGCTGATTTTTTGTATTTTTAGTAGAGACAGGGTTTTGCCATGTTGCCCAGGCTGGTCTCAAACTCCTAAACTCAGGTGATCCGCCCGCCTCAGCTTCCCAAAGTGCTAGGATTACAGGTGTGAGCCAACGTGCCTGGCCAGAATAAATTTCTTTATTGTAATTATAGTCTCATTTGAAATAATACTTAAATTTGTTCTAAATCTAAGATCCATTTAATCTACATTTGATTCATTAAAAAAGCATGGCACTAGCTGGGAGCAGTGACTCATGCCTATAATCTCAGCACTTTGGGAGGCTGAGACTGGTGGATCACTTGAGGCCAGGAGTTTCAGACCAGCCTGGCCAACATGGCAAAGCCCTGTCTCTACTGAAAATACAAAAATCAGCCAGGCATGTTTGTGCATGCCTGTAATCCCAGCTACTCGGGAGGGTGAGGCAGGAGAATCGCTTGAACCTGAGAGGTGGAGGTTGTAGTGAGCCTGGGTGACAGAGCGAGACTCTCTAAAAAAAAAAAAAAAAAGCATGGCATTATGGGAGCCATGTAAATAATTACGAAACAAGATCTCTTCTTTTCCAGGATATACACAGGAGGAGAAGATAGAGATTGCCCATAGGCACTTGATCCCCAAGCAGCTGGAACAACATGGGCTGACTCCTCAGCAGATTCAGATACCCCAGGTCACCACTCTTGACATCATCACCAGGTTAGTTAGCCATCCTGAGGCTTCATTAACTCCAGGCAAGTTTTGAGTATTTACTGAGTTACCAAACTTAGGACATAGAGTATCAATATTTGAGTTTTTCATCTTTTGAGATAAGCCACAGTCTCCTGAAAAGGAGATTATTTTATTGGCATCCCATAGCATCCATTTCTCTTTCTTCAACAACTTCCAGCAAGTGTTATCATAACTATTGATTTACACCGTTCTCTATGCTAGGCAGAAGTTTACAGAGAAACCATGTGGAATATTGTTATAGCTAAAGCTGAAATTTATGCTTTGCCACAATAGCAATATAAGGGGTTAATTTGATCATTTAAAAACCAAATACATGGCAAATATAGAGACACTTTTTATGCCCAGGATCTTGAAAGTTGTTGAATTCTCTTAAGAGATGATATGCTACTTTCAGATAATCTGATTTAAGTTACTCAGTTTTCTTTTCTTCTCTTTGGCTGAGAGATTTTTAAAATCCTTAGAATTTTGATCTTCAGAATTAACACTGGAACAATAGAGAAGGCGCCTTCCCAAGTTTACTACCAAATGCTTAAGCCTGTAGCAAGCAGTGTGTAAATTACCTGAATAGAGTATTGCTTAGTCTAATTTACAGATTCCCTGTTTGAATGGAAAATATACTCTGTTGAGAATTTATATCCACCACAGCCTCTTACGGTTTTCCTAGCTCAGTATTACAGATCCATTGCATCATCCAGCAAGTCATGTCAGGCTGCCAAGCTCTCCTCATGCGGCCCTTTTCTAGTAACTACTGTTTTTAAGAGATGTGAAGTATCTCTCTATTTTGAACTTTGACTTAGAGTTTGGCCAGACTGTCTTTTGAGCTGTACCTTCTTATGGATCTGTTTTAGATTTATATACAAAACAGTAAGACTAAGTCTTACCTGGGGGTTCCTTTTCTTAATTTGTCTTGTGATTTATGGTGTGGATAATGCCAGGAGAAATAAATTAAGTGACTTGTATGTCTGAGTCTTCCAACAATATTATTCCAGATAACACCCATGATGCCTTTGGGTAACTTTCAATAAGTCATTTAACGTTTTTGATAGCTTCCCCATCTGTAAAATATGAGGGATAGAGAAAAATCCAGAGTTTATCTGAATAATAATGATTCTGAAGAGTGATCATTATTTATATTTCCCAATTGTTACCTCGAGAACTATTTCTTTTTTATGTATGCTTGTTAATTCAAAATATCGGCCGGGCGTGGTGGCTAACATTTGTAATCCCAGCACTTTGGGAGGCCGAGGCGGGCGGATCACGAGGTCAGGAGATCGAGACCACGGTGAAACCCCGTCTCTACTAAAAATACAAAAAAAATTAGCCGGGCGTGGTGGCGGGCGCCTGTAGTCCCAGCTACTCGGAGAGGCTGAGGCAGGAGAATGGTGTGAACCCGGGAGGCGGAGCTTGCAGTGAGCGGAGATCGCGCCACTGCACTCCAGCCTGGGTGACAGAGCGAGACTCCGTCTCAAAAAAAAAAAAAAAAAAAAAAAAATTCAAAATATCAGATCTTAAAAGCTATGGACATGAGGAAATATCTGAGCAGTTTTGTTAGTTTTGATATTGTTTTTAAAAACAGCACAAGTATGCACTACTTCAGGCACGTTTTTGGATATTTAGTGAGTTACCAAACTTAGGACATAGAGTATCAATATATGAATTTTTCTTTTTTTTTTTTTGAGACGGAGTCTCGCTCTGTCGCCCAGGCTGGAGTGCAGTGGCACAATCTCGGCTCACTGCAAGCTCCGCCTCCCGGGTTCACGCCATTCTCCTGCCTCAGCCTCTCCGAGTAGCTGGGACTACAGGCGCCTGCCACCACGCCCAGCTAATTTTTTGTATTTTTAGTACAGAGGGGGTTTCACCATGGTCTCGATCTCCTGACCTCGTGATCCGCCCGCCTCGGCCTCCCAAAGTGCTGGGATTACAAGCTGAGCCACCGCGCCCGGCCTACATTTGAATTTTTCATCTTTTGAGATATGTCACAGTCATAGACCCTGATGTTCTAGTCTTTCTTATCTCCAAGTATAACTCACCTACTTGAATACTTCCAGTCCCAGTATGCTTAATGCTAGCTAATAACTACCTCTTCATGGGTAATTCTAATTGTAACAAAGATAATTCTTTTTATTTTTTATTTTTTTTTAAAAAGAGGTTCTCATACTGTTACTCGGGCTGGAGTGCAGTGGTGTGATCTTGGCTCACTGCAGCCTCCGCCTCCCAGGCTCAAGCCATCTTCCCATCTCAGCCCCCAAGTAGCTGGGACCACAGGCGCATGCTGGGAGTGATGGTGTGCACTTGTAATCCCAGCTACTCGGGAGGCTGAGGCAGGGGAATTGCTTGAACCAGGGAGGTGGAGGTTGCGGTGAGTTGAGATCGTGCCACTGCACTCCAGCCTGGACAACAGAGTGAGACTCCGTCTCAAAAAAAAAAAAAAATAGAGATGGAGGTCTCACTATCTTGGCCAGGCTGGCCTGGAACTCCTGAGCTCAAGTGATAATTGTTACAAAGATATTCTTTCTATTCACTTTTCTATAATTTTCTTCTTCTGCCTTATAGGAGCACCTGGAATCTAAGTGTAATTCCTCCTTGTACAGCCCTTCTGACATTAAAATAAAATACTATCAGGTCTGCACACTTAGTGTTCTCTTCTTCAAGCTAACCATTCCTCTCCTCTGTAGCGTTCCTCTTGATGTAGTTTCAAGACTTCTCACCCTCCTGATTAGTCTTCTTCTGAAAGAATCCTGTATATCAATGTGTCTTTTAAAATTAAACACCCAGAATTGAACACAGTGTTTCAGATAAGAGTCTAAATAGTTCATGGTATAGGAAGCCCATGCTTTTCTTATTCTGACTATATTATTTTATGACTGTATCTCTAGATTCTTAGCTTTTTAAAGATTATTCTCTTCCCTTTTTCAGTGAATTTCGCTAAGCTTGGCATATCCCATTTTGTATTTATAAAGCTGAATTTTTTAAAGCCCAAATGTAGAAGTTGTTAAGATGCCTCCCTGTTTTCTCCCTTACTGAAATTATATGTAGTTGCATAATATAGACTTTATATCCTTCTATACCTTTGACTGAAATGAGTATTAGAGTGTTTAGCTAAGAGCTTTTTATCTGTCTTTTCTCAGAACTTTTAAAATCTGCTTTCCTAAAGTCTACAGTGTATGTCTGACTTAATCAAATGTATGGCTTAGTCAAATCCAATTCTTCAGATAAAACTGCATTCTCCACCTGATCCTGTCCATTCGGGTCCATCCAAAGCTGGCCAAAAGTGGTTTCACTATATAATGGTCTGTGGAATGACTTAACGGAGTTTGAGTCTAATGTACATGTGTTTAAAGCAGCTCTGCTTAACCACACATAGCGTCTTTTTCACAAAGTCACAGTGCTGTCTTCACTTAGCATACCTTCTTCCTTTAGAAGTCTTCACAGTGAAAATACACTGAAGAAAGGTGGTTAGCAAAGTGCCTAGTGAAAACCAGATTTCTGTCTCAGATTTGTTTTTATTTTAGTTCCACAAAGAGCACAATTTCTCTTATTCTTTCAGCAATATTTCAAATACAATAAATTTATCTAGAATTTTCCTAAATTGACAAATTTTGTTTAAGAAAACTCTTCAACAAATTACCGAGGAGTAAATGGTTTTTTATATGCTGCCAAGTTTACTTTGGCAATGTAAATTGAACTAGAACTAGGGTTCATTTTTAAGTGTAGGGTTATAATTCAAGATAATCTGTATAAAGGAAATTGTTGTAGCTGAAAATACATCAAAGTATTGAAGAAATAACAATAATGAGGAGTTTTAAGTGTGGAAAAGTTAGTACTCAAGAAAGGGTAATGAACTTTTAAATGTACACTGTTTATTAAAAATGTTAATCACATTACTTCTCTCTATTTTTTTAAGTGGTATATAGTCAAAAATAAAATATTTTTCTTTCATGACAGGTATACCAGAGAGGCAGGGGTTCGTTCTCTGGATAGAAAACTTGGGGCCATTTGCCGAGCTGTGGCCGTGAAGGTGGCAGAAGGACAGCATAAGGAAGCCAAGTTGGACCGTTCTGATGTGACTGAGAGAGAAGGTTGGTGACCTTGTTCTGGCATTCTCAGGCATGGTGGCTAGGAGTGAGTGACAGAAGAAGGTTGGGTATGGAGGGGAAGGTGTTGGGTAGTCCTTGGAGCAGTGGCACACATGACTCCACTGTTAAATGCATCCAGTAAGTAATACCTTAATGTTTCAACATATTTCATCAAGAGGATTGTCTTTTACAAATAGCACAGTTTTAACTGGAATAATAATATGAATGCTTTGAGGATATAGGAACTATGTTAGGATTCACTAGAGGGACAAAACTAATAGGATAGATGTGTATATGAAGAAGAGTTTAAGGAGTATTGACTCACACAATCACGTGGTGAAGTCCCACAATAGGCCATCTGCAGGCTGAGGAGCAAGGAAGCCAGTCCGAGTTCTAAAACCTCAAAAGTAGGGAAGCCGACAGTACAGCCTTCAGTCTGTGGCTGAAGCCCCAAGAGCCCCCGGCAAACCACTGGCATACGTTCAAGAGTCCAAAAGTTGAAGAACTTCGAGTCCGATATTCAAGGGCAAGAAGCATCCAGCACGGGAGAAAGCTGAAGGCCAGAAGATTCAGCAAGTCTGATCCTTCCAGCTTCTTTTCTCTGCTTTATTCTAGCCATGCTGGAAGCTGATTAGATGGTGCCCACTCAGATTGAGGGTGGGTCTGCCTCTCCTAGTCCACTGACTCAAATGTTAATCTCCTTTGACAGTATCCTCACAGACACACTGGAACAATACTTCACATCCTTCAGTCCAAACAAGTTGAAACTCACTATTAACCATCACAGTAACTTTCTCCAGATGTATAATGATGGTGTACGTTATGTATGGGTTCTGGTGTTATTTCTTTCTGATCCAGACAGTTAAGTCTTTAAATAATTTACAACATAAAAAGTTTTTACAACATTAGAAAATCCATGCTGTTCAAGTACTGCAAGGGCAGACCTTTGTACTCTGGAATAACTCCATGTGTAATAATTTTTCATACATTTTCTTTTATAGATAAACAATTAAATGTAATCTAAATTATTCTTTAAAAAATTATTGTGAAGGTGTTCTATTACTGGAATTAATCAAATGTGGACGTTCCTTTGGTATCTACTTAAAATGTTTTAACTGGCCAGGCACAGTGGCTCACACCTTTGATCCCAGCACTTTGGAAGGTTGAGGCAGGCAGATCACTTGAGGTCAGGAGTTTGAGACCAGCCTAGCCAACAGGGTGAAACCTCGTCTCGATTAAAAATATAAAAATTAGCCAGGCGTGGTGGCAGGCGCCTGTAGTCCCCACTACTCTGGAGGTTGAGGCAGGAGAATCGCTTGAGCCCAAAAGTCAGAGGTTGCAGTGAGCAAAGATCATGCCACTGCACTCCATCTGGGCAACGGAGCAAGACTCCATCTCAAAAAAATAAGTAAATAAAATAAAATGTTTTAATTTCTTGCCCCAAAACTGTAAGGGGTCTCAGTTCATCATATCATGCTGTTATGCAGTTTGCCAAAACTTGCTTTAACAAACATGAGTTGTAGAGAATTGACAATTTCTTTCATAGTAAAGAGATTTATTAGATTTTTCTATCATTTCCATAGCTCTTTCCAGAAAGGAGTTGGATGACTGTGATTAAAGAACCATAATTTATAGTGGGCCCAGTTGAACAGACACAGCCAAATGTCTTTCTTGTTTTTCCATCAGTTGCTGAACACAGTGCATTTTACAGCAGTAGCATCAGAGTCAGCTTTCACTGAATCCTCTTGTGGCCAGTACAGTGCTTCACCCCTGCCTCCCCGTGCCTGGAACCTCACTGGTTCATTTTCTCCAGAGAGCGAAGCTCCTGTCTTCTGTTGGATTGGAGGGAGGCAGTGCCTTCATTATGTGGAGTAGGAGTAGAGGTAGTGAGTTCTAGTTGTTTTTTTATCCAGACTTTAAAACTTATGCTTTATTTTTATTTTATTTTACTTTTTGAGATGGAGTCTCGCTCTGTCATCCAGGCTGGAGTGCGGTGGCACAATCTTGGCTCACTGCAACCTCTGTTTCCCAGGTTCAAGTGATTCTCCTGCCTCAGCCTCCCTGGTAGCTGGTACTATAGACGGGTGCCACCACACCTGGCTAATTTTTGTATTTTTAGTAGAGACAGGGTTTCACCATGTTGGCCAGGCTGGTCTTCAACTGCTAACCTCAGGTGATCTGCCCACCTCAGCCTCCCAAAGTGCTGGGATTACAGGTGTGAGCCACTGCGCCTGGCTTTATTTTTATTTTTTATTTTTACTCTGCCTTGGGAGAATGTAGAAAACTTTTGCCTTTTGTCCCACTCTTCACCCATGCTTTCAGGGCTACCTTGAATTCTTTAGCTTTTGTAGACTTTTAGGACCCACATCAACTTGTTGTTCTCTACCTCTAGCCCCACAAACTGAGGTTTCTGCTTTCTCTAGCCTAAGTGTTGGTTACTTCTTGTGCATGTACTTTTTGTTTTCCAAAATTTTGTCAGCATCTCTTGTCAGCTGTTGTCCTCTTTCTCATTATTTTTGTTCTTGTGGGTTTATATGTTTTTTATTTCTTAATTGTCATTTTAATACAATTCGGACAGGAAGTAAAAACGCATGCTCAGACTACCATTTATAGAAATTTGAATTTAAAAAAAATGTCCTAGGTGAGGGAGTACCTATCAAGGGTGGAAATCACTTGTGTAGATGACAGTGACAGTGGAGAACTGAGGTCTATAAAAGTTAAGATCTAGATCTAGATGCTCCTGAATTTCCCCTTTTCATTCTTAACAACACTTCCTTTGTGCTGTGATCTCAAGCAACTGAGCCTATGTCTTTTTGTTCTTGTCTGATATAACAGAAGGTAGAGGATGAAATAAATGAGTTTATTAGGTAACACATTTTGAAAATTGTGTTTAAGATTTAGATGATGTATTTTAGAACTCCTAATAAATATATTCAGAGGAATTCAGTGTCAAAGGAAACTTTCGTATAGTTATACATTGCTTAATGTTTATATATACATCCATTAGCATACTTCTAATAATATCTTTATACTAGCTATTTTAAAATAACCCACAAATACTCAAGGAATTGTTCAGTTTGTGAACTGTGTGAGAACCACAGTTTTTCATGGTTACATTTATTTGTGTGGTTTTTAAAAAGGCGATCGCAGGACATCTCCTACATGATAATATAGTTAAGCAGATTTGCTTAGTTAAGATATTACCAAGAGCATCCAGATGAATAATTAGAATAAATACTTGTCTCTTGGAGACGATTTTGGGTGTAGTCTTTACTAGAGGTATAGGTATGGACTCCAAGTTGGCCCTAATACTATGAGATACCCTTGAATAAACAACAGCCATTTTCTAGACCTTAGTAGAATGATTATTAGGTGTCCTGAATTGGTGTTTATGACCTCAACCAAACCAAAAGAATAATTTCTACAAAAGAGTCTATGTTAGGTTTTCATAGCACCAAGTTCAAATGGAGCTTAGTAATGAAAAGTTTCTCATTAAGAAATGAGTTAATTAAAATTAAGAGTATAAAACAAGACAGTTGTTTTAGAAACTTCAAGTAATACAGTGTGGGAGTTATTTTTAATGTTAAAAATAAGGCTTTCCTAATTCAAGCACGAGAGACAGGAAAAAAAATAATAAGACTGAACTTGGAGTTACTGCCAGGAAGAAAAGTAATTTTAGGCCACAAGCTTCAAAACAGGCAGAAACCTCCAGTGTATCAAACAAACTTCCTGGAATAGGCCCAGAAGCACTGATCTGTGAACAGTTGTCTTTGTATTTGTGGGGTCTTAACTGGCAGTTAAAGAGACTAAATAATAGCAGGGAGTTTAAAAAGCAAGTGAGATTTAGAGTTGATCAATCTGTGTTAGCGGAGGAACATTATGGTTTCAGTCACTTACCTATAAAGTATGAGAATTGTTTCTTTAAAAGAATGCTGCCTCTGTTTTTCTGCATGTTGTTAGTATTTTCTGAATTGCACTTTTCCTTTCTAGGGTATTTGTTGGGTTGAGAGATTAGTTGGATTACATGACTACAGTTTTATTCTGCTTTTTGCCTGCCTTTTGCCAAGAAAGACACAAATGTCCCGTGTATTTAATTTTGCACACTTGGGTGTTTCTAAACAGGGTAAATGTTCATTTGTTTAAGTACCCATGTATCATATATATTCAATTTATATCTAGCAAGATTTTTCCTAATAAATTATCCTAAGCAAAGAAGGATTTATATTATAATCAGTCCTTATAAAGTTTCTGATAATACACTGCATTCTCAATTACTTTATTTTTGAAGAACATAGTATTTGAGGAAGTTACATTAAACAGAAAGAACCTGGGTAGATACTAGTTTCTGATTATTTTCATAGAAGTCACCTGAAAAATTGGTTAGAAAAAAAAGACAAAATTAATACAAATTTAACAGTTATTCATGAAATATGTAAATGTTGTGTTACTCCATTTTGCTGTGCTACAAAGAAATACTTGAGGCTGAGTAATTTATAAAGAAAAGAGATTTGTTTGGGTCAGAGTTCTGCAGGCTCTATAACAGGCACAGTGCTAGCTTATAAGGTGAGGCCTTAGGTAGCTTATAATCGTGATGGAGGACAGTGGGAGAGCAGGCATGTCACATGGTGAGAGAGGGAGCAAGGAAAGAGCCAGGGACCTTTTAACAACCAGCTGTCATGTGAACTCATTACCATGGGGAAGGCACCAAGCCATTTATCAGGGATCTGCCCCTGTGACCCAAACATCTCCCAGTAGGTCCCCCCTCCAACACTGGGAAACAAAGCTGTAGTAACCAAAACAGCATGGTACTGGTATAAAAATAGACAGATCAATGGAACAGAATGCAGAAACTAGAAATAAAGCCACAAATCTACAGCCAACTGATCTTTGGCAGAGTAGACAAAAATGTACACTGGGAAAGGACAACCTATTCAGTAAATGGTGTTGAGAAAATTGGATAGCCATCTGCAGAAAGAATGAAACTGAACCACTCTCTGTCTCTTATTTTATATAAAAATCAACTCAAGGCTAGGCGCAGTGGCTCACACCTGTAATCCCAGCACTTTGGGAGGCTGAGGTGGGTGGATCACTTGAGGTCAGGAGTCTGAGACCAGCCTGGCCAAAATGGTGAAACCCCGTCTCTACTAAAAATACAAAAATTAGCCGGGCGTGGTGGCACATGCCTATAGTCCCAGCTACTCGGGAGGCTGAGACAGGAGAATCGCTTGAACCCAGGAGGCGGATGGTGCAGTGAGCCGAGATCGTGCCATTGCACTCCAGCCTGGGCATCGCAG
Source organism: Hylobates moloch (assembly GCF_009828535.3). Classification (NCBI taxonomy): domain Eukaryota; kingdom Metazoa; phylum Chordata; class Mammalia; order Primates; family Hylobatidae; genus Hylobates; species Hylobates moloch. The sequence goes on from NW_026652281.1 coordinate 85,260,462, forward strand.
CAAGACTCTGTCACAAAAAAAAAAAAAAGTCAACTCAAGATAGATTAAAGACTTAAATGTAAAATCCAAGACTAAAACATACTAGAAGAAAATCTAGAAAAAATTCTTCTAGACATTGCCCTAGACAAAGAATTCATGACTAAGACCTCAGAAGCAAAAGCAACAAAACCAAAAGTAGACAGATAAGACTTAATTAAACTAAAAAGCTTTTTGTACAGCAAAAGAAACAATCAACAGAGTAAACAGACAACTTACAGAATAAGCAAAAATATTTGCAAAATACGTATGCAAAAGACCAATACCCAGAATCTACAAGGAACTCAAGCAACTCAACAACAACAACAAAAAAAACCCAAATTACCCCATTAAAAAGTAGGCAAAGGAGATGAAAGACATTTTTCAAAAGAAGACATACAAGTGGCCAAGAAGCATTTGAAAAAATGCTCAATATCACTAATCATCAGAGAAATGAAAAATCTATGAGATACCATCTTATACCAGTCAAAATGGCTGTTTTTAGAAAGTTAAAAAATATCACATGTTGGTGAGGATGTGGAGAAAAGGGAGTGCTTATATAGTGCTGGGAGAAATGTAAATTAGTACCACCTCTATGGAAAACATATGGAGAGTTCTCTAAGAACAAAAAATAGAACCATCATTTGATCCAGCAATCCCACTACTGGGTATATACCCAGAGGAAAAGAACTCATTATGTCAAAAAGATACCTGCACACGTATGTTTGTTTTATCTGATATAAAAAGTCTGTTTTATCTAGTATACAAAGAATGGAATCATGCCTTTGGCAGCAATATGGATGAAACTGAAGGCCATGACAATAACTCAGAAATTCAAATACTGAATATTCTCATTTATAAGTGGAAGCCAAATAATGTGAACATATGAACATAGAGTGTGGAATAATAGACACAAGCATGAGCTATCATGCCCAGCCTCAAAAAATTTAATTTCCCTCTTAATTTTGTTGTTGACCCAAAGGTTGTCCAGGAGCATGTTGTTTAATTTACATGTGTTTGTATATTTTTGAGAGTTTCTCTTCAGATTGATTTTTAGTTTTATTCCATTGTGTGAAGATACTTGATATGATTTTGATTTTTTTTTTAAATTTATTGAGACTTGTTTTGTGGCCTGATGTTTGGTCTGTCTTGGAGAATGTCCCATGTGCTAATGAGAAAAATGTATCTTTTGTGGTTGTTGCGTAGAATGTTCTGTAAATGTCTGTTAGGTCCATTTGGTTTTAAGTTCAGTGTTTCTTTGTTGACTTTTTGTCTGTCTCAGTGATCTATTAGTGCTCTCAGTGAGGTGTTGAAGTCCCATATTATTATTGTATTGCTATCTGTCTCTTAGGTCTAGTAGTATTTGTTTTATTAATCTGGTACTCCAGTTTTGGGAGTATATACTTAGGATTATTACATCTTCTTGTTGAATTGATCCCTATGACATTATATACTGGCCTTTTTAAAAAAAAAAACTATTGTTGATTTAAAGTCTGTTTTATCTAATATAAATATAGTTACTCCTGCTTGCTTTTGGTTTCCTTTTGCATGGAACATTTTTCCGCCCCTTTACCTTCAGTCTGTGTGTCTTTAACAGTAAGGCAAATTTCTTGTAAGCAGCATGTAGTTGTTGTTTTTTAATCCATTGCACCAATTTATATCTTTGAAGTGGTTCATTCAAGGTTAATACTGATGCATGAGGTTTTGTTCCAGTCATAATGTTAATTGCTATCTAGTTGCTTTGTAGATTCTTTTTTTTTTCTTTTAAGCAAGAGACTTGAGTCTTGCTCTGTCACCCAGGCTGGAGTGCAATGG